>NC_141600.1:29104092-29442842 GCF_047967505.1 Dipteris shenzhenensis
AGACAAAACTCCGTAAAAAAGGCACACCGAACTCACCTAATATCCTTGCATGTTCCCAACCTCCACTATTGTAACTTCATTCGGCACAATCAATTGGAATTGCTCGACATTTCTAATTTGGTGCAGTTGGTAATTATTACGAAGGAGATCAAAGCCTAATATGATGGAGGAGAAGAAGAAAATCGTGAATCAACAAAGAATGCAATTTAGATTTGCATCACGCTTACTTCATAGAAAATCCGTCCGATTAATGCTCGCATCTCTCGCAGCAAAGTTTGGTGCAATTCGTAATTATTACGAAGGACATCAGAGCCTAATACAATGGTAGAGAAGAAGGATATCGCGAATCAACAAAGAATGCTTCGTTCGGCGCAATAATTGTCACCATGCAGTTCGCATTTACGAAGGATAGTAGACCCTGATCAGACCATTTTACGTGCCTTCGGAACACTCGAACATTACGTATTCAGCATAAATAAATATCTAAACAGATGAACACGCAACAAGAAATTTATATGATGAACACGCAACAAGAAATTTATATGATGAACACGCAACAAGAAATTTATCTGCAGCAACACCTTCGTTTCAAACTCTACAACTTAGATTTGCATCATGCTTACTTCGTAGAAAATCCCTACGATTAATTGCTCGCATCTCCCGCAGCAAGTCGTCTAAATGTCTGCAATTAATTGCTGGCAGGAACTTCGTTTATGAGACGCGTTGCAAGGATTTCGACTACAGGAAAGATCGATACAAGCGTGCGGAACAAAGCAAAAAATGACGAGCAAACGGAATTCCATGCAACAAATACTCCTACCATACTCAACGTGGCAGTCTTAAAGTCTGACAACATGCATGCAATGCCAACCAATAGAAACATGCCATGTGGACACTCCTAAAAATCTTATTTTCCTAATTAATTAATTCCTATTTTCTGCTTTCGAGGTTTAGCCTGAATGCTATGGTCTACTCCCAGGGCAGGGCAAAAAAATCTGAGTTTCTATAAAGAAGATGTACAAATGTAAAACACATGATTCTGTAGTGTGTAAGGTAAAGTTTTAAGGCATCTAACAAAATCTCAGGATTCAAAATGAGTGCCGGAACGTGTGAACTTCCTAATACAATCCTACAATAAAGATGACTTGTGACTAGTGAGTCAATGTGTGGAACAACATCCGACAGGATTTCTCTCACCAAAGTTGGCTAAATCTTTATTCAGTTTGTTCATCGATACTGATGGAAATCCGTTGCTCTCCTTCTCTCAGCCTCCCTAATTCGTTCTTCATCACAATTTTGCCGTTTTCTTCACGAGACTCGGTTCGTAAGCGACCATCTTCGTGGGCTTTTGGAGCATCAGCTTCCGGCGTTGCGTCAACAATTAATTCTCGTCCAACTTCTGTATTATCACGATCTCCTTCTTCTTGTGCTTTTGGAGCATCAGCTTCCGTCGTTGCTTCACGAATTTCTGACCTTCCGGCTCCTGATCGTTTACCATGTACGTGTTTCTGTCCGTTTGCGCTCGCCCGCGCCGTCTTCTCGTCCTCGCCTGGCAATTCGGACTCCTTCAGGGTTCTCATTTCCAAAATTCGTTTGTGAGAATTGGAGTGAACTTCTATATTGAAGGTAGGACTACCGGCGGGCCTGTACTCAGGCAATAGGCGCCCAGACTTGTACCGAACCCCGCAGGCGTTGCACAATGTCTTTGGACCCAGCGGACCGGCCCTCCATTGTGGCGTCTTTTGGACTAAGCAGTGTGTGCACCGCCGAAGCGGGGGAGTCTCGATATTACTCCTGAAACCCGCACTTGCTAACTTCGGTTTCTTTGACGGCTTTGAAACAAGGTCTTCTCCTTGCTCCGATGAGGAAGTCTCTCTCGCTCCTGTGGACTCTATATAAACCATGTCATGGGTTCCGAATCTGTTCTCCACCAAAGATGGAATTATCGTATCGAAAGACCACACCCTGCCTCCGGTTCGGGACCTTTTACTTCTAGCTCGGCTTGGAACAATGAAAGACGGAGGCCTTTCAGAAAAGGTACCAGCCTGATTCAGTACAGAAACCGGACTCGGGCTGTGAAACATTTTAGTTGCCTTACGCACATCGGCGCTGCTTCTATTCGATGTACTCAAGTCATCAGAGCTGGTGAGAGGCGCAAGCGCTGTATCAGCGGAGTATGAACTATCTTCGACGAAAGTCGAGAGCCACTCCAATTGGTCAACTAGCTCGTCCGGCTGCCAGTACACCAAGGAGATGCCGACATAATTAGAAAAACAATTTGATACACCCGCCTTGAGATAGCCGCGATGAAACGAACAGCAGGGCTTGTTGCAGGTGAATATTGCAGGTTTCAAAGCCAAACGTATCAGAATAAATACAAGACTTACCGGAACGCAGAGCCCACTGGGCGGTCCGCTAAATTCATGAAGGAAGAAAGCCGAGTTCGCACGAGATGAATTCCGTGCGCCGCATCCATGGGTCGAGGAGGAGGAGAGGGGGGAAGAGGGAGGCAGCGAGGAGTCGAGGGCCGGGGGCTGGAGGAAGGAGGCGGAAGAAGTTGGGCAATGATCTGCGAGGGAAGGGCCATCGAGATCATCGACGTATAAGTCATGGGGGAGGTCAAGGAGTTCATCGATACGGAAGGAGGAGAAGGAATCAGGAAATAAGAGAGGAGAGGAGTCCATATTGAGGGTGGAAAGCAGAGAGGTTTTAGGAGGGTTGAGGAAGATGATAAGCAAAGAGAACGGCAACAAAGAATATGAAGAAGAAGAAGAAGAAGAAGAAGAAGATGGTGTTGAAGCAGAAGACTAAGAAGAAGCCATGGATTCTATCTAAACCAGTAGTTGCCTAACTTACCCGCAACGCAACACTCCGTAGCAACAAATACCAATCAGCTCGCCAGCTTGCCCGCATTATACACACGTACATACATGGCTATGGCTGGGTCCCCGGCCAAAAAAACGCTCTCATCCCAGCTTCGCCACTTCCCCAGCTACATCTGGAGGTGATTTATGCTTCTGCTCAACGTCTGCGCTCTGATACACTCGCATTTTTCTAAGCTCAAAAGTTGTAGCCTGCCATGCTTTCGCACGGCCCTTTTGCAGGGAGAAGATGGGGATCACGTTTTGGGGGGGTGCGCAGCTTGTCTCAGCGGGAGGGGAAAAGCTGCAAGCATATTGATTGGTGATGGTGCTGGTGGTTTCATCCCTCCTCCTCCTCCTCCTCTTGCTTATATTTGTGCTTCCCAGCTGGAGCAAATTATTTTGTGCTCCTCCCACCTTGCACAACACACGTCTAGCATGAATTTACAGGAAAGCCTTTTTATGGTTCGATCATAGATGGTTGCAACTTATTAGAGCTTTAACGATAACATAGAAAGCCTTTCATAGTTCCCTTGAAAGGCTTCTTCCTCCAAATTTAGCCGTGTTTCCTCCTCCAAACTTAGCCGCAGCCCCCGTTTCCTCGAAGCTGCACCCTATCACGTTTTCGCTCCTAGGTTTAGGGGGTCTTGCACGTTGGATTTCTAACAGTTCCCCCTTAGAGGTGGCATGCCCATTTGCATGGCACGGAGAGAGTGTTCACAAAAAGAACATTTTTCTTTAAGAGATACAAATTTAAAATCTTCATGTTGAAAATTTCAAAGGTTTTTGTTGAAAATTTCAAAGGTTTTAAGCAAAAATATTACTAAAATGCGTTGCAAGTTTAAAAACTCTATTTTTTTTAATTTGAAGATGAATTCTCCAAATTCGACATTTGCCTGACATAAAATCTTAGTTTTGGTGAACACTACACAGACATCGTGGCAACTCCCCTCAGCTACCTATAGGTATGGGCAAGAATTCAATCTAGAGCATTCCCATGGAAGAGAAGCTCGCATGTGCAAGCAACAAGAAGAACAATTCTCAAGGGTATCTTCCCCCTACGTCGAGACCTCACAGTATACCTTCACGGTTAACAAGGATTTATGTCACCATTTCAACCCCTTTTGCAAAGAAGTACCCAACAATACCTAGTTCAAGAGTATTGCTCCCATTTCCCCATCTCTAGCAACCTTGTCAAGATGTATGGGAAACACGTCTGCATTGCAAACCAACAATACATTCTATTAGCATGTGACTATTTCATGCTACTCAAACTTGCTTTGCCTACATAACAAGGGCAAGAAGTGCATCTCTACCGAGGCATAAATATCACTTTTGATACCTATACTACCAAACATTTCCAACAAGAATGTTATGTGGTGGGCATGTTGCAAAAATCCCCTCTTCACTACGGAATTTGGCTAGGCTTCACCTACTGGTAGGGGATTGGACTTCTCCCCACGAACCCACAAGGATTGCTCTTTGCACTTTAGAGTGTCCCCTCTGCACTACGCAATTTGGCTAGGCTTCACCTACCAGTATCGAATTGGACTTCTTACCACCAACCCACAAGGATAACTCTTTGGCCTTTAGAGTGTTGCAAAATGCTATGTGGCCATGTTGCAAGAATCCCCTTTGCACTACGAAATTTGGCTAGGCTTCATCCAATACTAGGGAATTGGACTTATCCACACCAACCCACAAGGATTGCTCTATTTATAGTCTACAGTGTTGTAGATTTGTAATTTTCGAAATGCTACCCAAGCATCAAAGTTTGCCATAATTTGGATATAACTATGATTCGCTCATATCTACGTGTAGCTTAACAAGGGTAGGATCCCTTGGCTAGCCACTTGCACAAGCCCATGGGCATTGCCAAGACCGCTTTCCCCTTTTCTAAAAAGCACACTATTGGTGAAAGCGTGGGGAGGTCCCCTTGGGTTTTCTTATGGAAGCTCTCATATTGCCTCGATCTATAGTTACCATTCGTCCTTAGTGGAGGAAGTTTTATCACACCTTATTCTTCATACAGTCTAGGCCCTAGGGAAAGGGGGAATTGTGATAACCCTTGTCCCACAACCTTTGTCGATGGGGGTGGGAAGATGACACTCTCTTATGCTTAAGAGAGAGATGTTCAATCAAAATGTGTGCATTGGCTTGACAAGTGTTGCTAGCAAATTGCAGCTAGAATTCCTAGTTTTAAAAAACATTTCCATCATGTAACCATCATTGTCTTGGATGATATAGCACCTTGTGTGATTAATTAGAGGACTCGACTAGCATCGGCCATTAGTTACCTCTTCAACTAATACATGAACTCAATGTTTAGGATATATCAAGGGTGGCACATGGTTACTACACGTCTTATTATAGCTTAAACAAGAACTTTAGCTACTCTCCAAACGTTGGAGATTAGCTCTCTATCAAGGGTAAATGGTGATTTATAAATTATACAAGGGCATGAGAGGAGGCCTAGTGTGTTTGATCTTGAGTATGTCATAACCAAGTTGAGTGTGGTGACATCTTGTGTACAATAGGTATCCCCAATTGAAGTTGGGGGCATTAATTAAGATCTTGAAAAGACCGTCTAGGCTGTCCATTATGGGCAAGGTGGGTGGCTGCTCAATAGGCTTAGATGAGAATTACACATTCTTCTAATCTGCCGACGCAGCCGACTCGTCTTTAAATTCTCCGTCACCTTCCCAAACAGTGCAAGAAGTTGCTGCCCTTGTTACTGCGCTTCCTTACAAGGAAGGACATAGCAGCAAGAAGTTATTGCACATCCTTGCAAGGACGTCGCAGCAGTTAGGATGTGCAATCGTGTGACAGAGCATAGCCTTTCGATTAGGTGTTGAATAGGCAGGGCTTTACATAATTGGAAATGGGAAGCAGCGGTGGAATTTATGTGTACCCAGTTTTCAGTTTTCAGTGGATATGAAGCAACAGTGGAATTATTTTCGGTTTCAAGTGGAAATGCGACGGCACGACGAGGGATTAGACAGAGATTGGAGGAGGCAAAAGGGTTGCGTAATGAAAGAGGAAAGGGGCGAGCTATTATTCCAAAGCAACGCGCAAGCCGAAAGTGCTTCTTCCCGGGCGGTGGCTAGCCACGGCCGCCCACGGGATTCGAACCCGCGACCCGAGCATTCTGCAAGATGACCACGTGGCACTCGCCACGCTGGCTGCCTTGCTTGCCACGCGGCCGGACCCCTTTTTTGAACGCGCTTGCCTTGAAATTTCCGCACCCGTCAACTCTTCATTGTGTACATTCTATACTCGTAATAATCTCGGTTTTTCCCAAAGCACTCCAATTAAGCTCTTCGGGTCAATGTTTTCTTAATCTTCCCTACCTATTGGGAGAACTAATTAATTCGATTTTTATATAAAAGTTCGCTAGGGGGACATATTATTTGCCCCCAATCGAAAGTAAGCATGTCGGTGGTGGTGCACTTCATAACTTCTTATTCTTAGTTCCTCCCAGCATATATGTCAACTCTCTCTCTCTCTCTCTCTCCGTGCCTCCCCCCTATAAAATAAGCTAGCCAACCATGTTCTAATTATTCATTTTAAGCTTCTTTTATCATTTGGCACATGAGCAATTCCTTCTTTTATCTCAAATCTCTTCAAGTATTATAAGTCATAATTCATATAACCCACATACTCCCTTTCCATTTCATCTTTGAAAAACACAATGACACCTTTTTTCAAGCTTTCATTATTTTACATGACAAGGACACTCCCTTTACATTTCAACGGTTCTCTATTTCAAAGCCACAACCATTGCCTATTATCACTTAATAGACTACATTTCCACCGATTTCCACTTTATTTTAAACTCACATTAAATGCTTTTCTCATTTTAACAATCTGCTTTCCATTTAGAATATGCTATGTAAGAAAAAGGCAATGGATGACATTTTTAAATAAAGGAAGGTCACATTGTAAACATAATGAACTTGGTACATGAATAATGGTTATGAATACTTGAGTTCAAACCAAGGTAAGGATCACTTTGAGAAAAGGGACCACCCATAGTGATAAGCATTATGCTCACAACAATGTGCTCATTGCACATACATCAAGTTTTACTCAATCCTGCTAGTAGTCTATTTTGAAATTATTTGTCAAGGTAGGTAAATGTGAATCATGACAATATCATAAATAAAGATCAACAAAGGAAATTTTGTTTCACTTTGGGATTCAGCATAAGCACTCATTTGCTTTGACCTTTTTGACAATTTGCTTAGTTACATTAATAGCTCTTACCTTCTATACATCTTTATTTTCCGTGGTTTCATATTCTAGGTTTAAGAGAAACTTTCACAATCTCCATGTTTCGTACAACAGAGCTGGCATTCAAGGTCTTTCTAGCTCATATATTTGTGGCCACTCTATGGTCGACTAGCTCCGAACTTTACATCATGTTTTGATACAACATTAAGTAAAAATTAGTGTATGATGTAAAGCTTGGCCTTGGTCATTTTGATAGTTTTATGAATACTAGTTGTAAGCCATGGTGTTTACGTTTGCTCTCGATTTCAAGCAAAGTCCTAAAATGAAGGGAATTGAACAAAAAAATAAAAGCAAAAGGTAGATCACTTTTAGATGCAATGTGGGCATATCACTTGTCACAGGGCAAGGGTTGATCCATACATAGCCCTCTACCTAGGACTCATCACACACACGTACATACAGGTGAGTGCACGATTGTTGCCACTATCACTTATGGTAATTAACACACCCATACTCATACATATACACATACAATGCACGCTTCAATGTGTAAGGTACTTTCACTTCTTATTCTTAAGATATTGACAATATGGTGAGAAAAAGAAGGATTTACATTGAAATGTAACTTAATCTATTTTTAAAAAGCCGATCTTACAATAGAGGGGGAGAGCAAGTTCAATCCCAAACCTCCGCATACAACCAAAATACAACATAGGGAGGGGAAATACAATTTGCTCCCAAATCTATCAAGAAACCACTCTATGTCGACACTATAGATAAACACTGAGGTGGGAGAGAAACTCGATCCCTACTTTCACAATAAAAACCTGAAGACTGGAAAAAATAGCAATTCCTAAATGGTATATGCCCGTCTCTTGATAAGGTGTTGCTACTTGCCATCCAAAAGCTCCAATGATGATGATACTTTCTCCAACATGGGCTAGAAAACCCTAAGGGATCCAGTAGGTCCTCCAACCTACATCAATCAAGGGAGCAAGCTGCTATGACACAAACATGAGAAGGTTTAAAATAGGCCTGCCCAACAAGTATAAGAAATAGCATCAGTTAACTAGAAGAAGAAGATGGCAACAAGTATCAACTAGGACAAGAAGAAGGATTCAGTGGTTGGGAAGTGATTTGGATACATGGGAATGGTTTGGGGGAAGGTTTGGAAGGCTTTTAGGCCATTTTTTACACTTTTGAAAAAATTTACATTTTTGGGAGAAAAGGTGGCATCAAGATAGTTTTAGGGGTTGGAAAGCAATTTGGGTGCATAGGAATGCTTTGGGGTAAGGTTTGGAAGGGTTTCAAAGTAGTTTGGACACTTTTCAAAATTCTCAAATTTTTCGAAGGAAAGGTGTGCACGAGGTATTGTTTGGAAATGAGGACCACTTGGGTGAGTAAAGAGGGGCAAGTGGACCCCCTCCAAGTGGGAGAGGGAGGTGGACATTTTGAGGCACAATTAAGGATCACCAAAGCCTAGGGAGATGTACTTTTTGGGACTCACATGGGGATGATGGGACCCTTATTAGGCCTTGTTAGTCCTTAATCCATTTTCCTAATTCACTCCTTATGAGGCCCTTTTTGAGCCCAGAATTCCCCTAATGCTTGGGGCTATCGTGCGCCATATATGACCCAATTGAGAGTGCTCTCAACGGAAGCAAGAACGGAAGAGGGAGAGAGAGCGAGAGAGAGTGACAGAGAGCCACACAAGTTTTGGTGGGTGCAGAACCACCCTAATCTTCTTTTTCATTCATTTATATATGTGTTTGAGTATTGTACATAACTGGGGTTAAGGCACAGTGACCTTTAACCCCCATAACCTCCCACTTAAAGGACAATGTGCCTTTAAGGGAGAACAACCAGTGAGCATACTACCCCATCAATACACGACAATACTCAAACCGCTGACTAGGTAGACTCTTCGTCAGCATATCTGCAGGGTTATCATCTGTATGAACCTTGACAAGCTCTATGCGCTTGTCCTCAAGTACCTCCCTGATGAAATGGTACCTGACCTCAATGTGTTTGGTCTTTGCATGAAAGACCGGATTCCGTGCTAGCTGAATAGCACTCATGGAATCACTATGCAATGTCGGTACACCTGTATGAATCCCCAAATCTCCCACTAGCCGATCAAGCCATATAGCCTCCTTGCAACCCTCTATGGCTGCAACATACTCAGCCTCTGTGGTAGACAAAGCAATGCACTTCTGTGCACGAGACATCCACGACACTGCACCACCTGCAAAGGTGAACACATAACCGGAAGTGGATCTCCTACTATCCACATGCCCTGCATAGTCTGAATCCATGTACCCAAGTACACGCATGTCTCCTTTACCAAAGCAAATGCACATCTCCTTGGTACCCTTCATGTACCTCATGATGCACTTAACTGCCTCCCAATGCCTCTTTCCTGGATTAGCCATATACCGGCTAACAACTCCCACTGCAAATGCAATGTCTGGTCTAGTAGCTATCATAGCATACATAAGACTCCCAACTGCTGATGCATAAGGAACCTTGGCCATCATGGCCCTCTCCTCATCTGATTTGGGACTATCTGTATGACTCAGTTTCACATATGGAGGCAATGGAGTACTCACTGCCTTCCCCCCCTCCATATTGAAACGTTGCAATACTTTTGTAACATACTCTTTTTGTGAAAGCCAAAGGAGTTTCCTACTCCGATCACGCGTGATGCGCATACCAAGAATATGACCTGCAAATCCCAAATCCTTCATATCAAAGGCCTCATGCAACTTGGCCTTTAATGCATCTAGCTCATAAGTATTCTTGCTAGCCAATAGCATATCATCCACATATAGTGCCAGGATTATCAGGCTACTATCCTTAGCCCTTTTAGTGTAGAGGCAGTGATCAATTTCACTCCTTCTAAAACCCTGGGACCGAATGAAAGCATCAAACTTCTGATACCATTCTCTAGGTGCTTGCTTAAGACCATAGAGACTCTTTTTCAGCTTGCAAACTAAATGCTCTTTGCCCTTTTCTTCAAAGCCTTCCGGCTGCACCATGTAAATGTCCTCATGCAAATCCCCATGCAAGAAAGCTGTCTTGACATCCATTTGCATAAGCTCCATATCCTCTACTGCCACTAGTCCAAGCATGCATCTAAGTGTGGTCATCTTCACAACCGGAGAGAATATCTCATCAAAGTCCACACCCTTCTCTTGCTTGAACCCTTTAGCAACCAAACGGGCCTTGTACCTAGGCACATCATCACCTGTGACCTTCATTTTGTAGACCCATTTACATGGCAATGCTTTCTTTCCATGTGGCAAAGAAACCAAGTCCCAAGTCTTATTCTTCATAAGTGAACTCATCTCTGATTGCATAGCATACTCCCACTTGCATTGATCCTCACGCATCATAGCCTCTTTGTAGCAAGAAGGCTCCCCGCAATCAGTAAGCATCACATAGTCTACCCCTGGAACAAACCTATCAGGCGGTCTAGACACTCTCGATGATCTTCTCAAGGGCATTTCAGCTTGCTGTCCCACTTGCATATCAGCCACATTTGGCTCATCATTTCCACCAATAGATGATCCATCATCTACCCTTGATTGTTAGTGGTACCATTTCTTGCACATTTGGTGCATGGACAGCTTGTTGTCTATCAACATATGCAGGTGGATTCACATCCTGGAAAGTGATTCTCCTCATTTCCACATCCCTCATGGGTGCCTTATGCATCTTCTTCTCATTGAAGACCACATCATGGCTGCGTATGATCTTCTTTGCTTCTGGATCCCAGAGACGATAGCCCATCTCTCCACTTTCACCATAACCTAGAAAGATGCATTTCCTAGACTTAGGATCTAGCTTCTTTCGAAGCTCTTTTGGCACATGTGCATATGCCTCACACCCAAATATACGCAAATGAGAGTAAGAGGGCTTCTTGCCACTCCATGCCTCTTCAGGAATACCACCATCCAAACTCTTACTAGGTGATCTATTGATCACATGCACTGCAGTCTTCATTGCCTCAGCCCAAAAACCACCAGAAAGACTTGCATTGGAAAGCATGCATTGCAACCTTTCTTGAATGGTACGGTTCATCTTTTTTGCAACTGGATTTTGCTCTGGAGTACGAGGGGATGTAAGCTCCCTCTTAATCCCACGAGTATCACAGAAATGCTGAAAGTCATGAGAGAGATACTCTCCACCATTGTCAGTCCATAGGCATTTAAGCGTTCTACCTGACTGATTCTCAACCAAGGCCAGCCATTTCTGAAATACCTGGAACACATCACTCTTCCGAGCTATAGCATAAGCCCACACTTTCCTAGTTGCATCATCAATGAATGTCACATAGTATTCAGCCCCGCCTAATGACCGTGTAGGCATGGGACCACATACGTCTGAATGCACCAAATCAAGCATTTCAAACTCTTTCTTTCCCCTTCTTTTATGGGCTGATTTAGTTTGCTTTCCATAGAGACAATGCTCACAAAATTCAAAATCAGAGAAACTCAAATGCGGTACATAACCCAAACGGCATAAGAGTTTCATTCCATTCTGGCTCATGTGCCCCAACCTGCAATGCCACAAAGAAGTGCTTGGCTGCTCGGTTATTGCAACAACATGATCAAATACCCCTGATACATGTAAGGGATACAAAGTCCCACACTTGGCACACCTGGCCAAAAGCATAGAGCCCTTCTGAATTTTCCAACTCTGAAAGCCAAAAGTGGTGTGAAAACCAGCATCATCTAGCTGACCCACTGAAATAAGACTCTTGGTCAACTTAGGCACATGTCTCACATGTTTCAAAACAAATGCAGACCCATTTGCAAAAGAAAACTTTATGTCACCTGCTCCCACTATGTCACATGCATAGTCATTTCCAAGATGCACACAACCTGTCTTTCCACTATCATAAGTGGAGAACCATTCCCTATGGGGAGTAACATGGAATGAAGCACCAGAATCCAAAATCCAATCTTGGGAATATGCATCATCTGAAGTGGTAAGCAACTCTGCAGATAAACTAGACATGAAGAGAACATCATTGTCACTATCATGTGTGACTGCATTGATCTCCTCGATCTTCACTTTTCCTTTGTCCTCCCTTGGACTCTCTTCCTTTTGATTTGCACCCCAATTTGCATTCTTTTTCTTATCCTTTTGCTCTCTTTTTAGCTTGTAGCAATCCTTTTTCATATGGCCCTTCTTGCCACAGTGGTAACACTCAATGTTCCGTGCCCTGGATTTGCTACGTGACTTCCCTCTTTCTTGGGACTTCCCCCTAAACTGTGATCTGCCCCTTTGCACATTTAAGGCCGCATCCTGCTTGTTGCCATCCATAGACTTCCGTCTAATCTCCTCGGCCAACAAGCTACCCACAACATCATCAAATTTCAGTACTCCACCAGGTGCAGAGTTACTGACAGCTGTACGGAAGGTATCCCATGAGGATGGCAATGAACATAAGAGAAATATTGCCTTAGTCTCTGCATCAAAATTCATTTTCTGAGCCTGAAGCTGGCTGAAAATAATATTGAATTCATTCAAATGAGAAGCAATGGAGACCCCTTCCTTCATCTGCAGCTCAAACAACCTCTTCATGAGGTAAACTTTATTAGAGGCAGTTTCCTTCTCATAAGTGGCACACAGTTTCTTCCACAAATCTTCCGTAGTCTGCTCATTTACTACTGTGAAATAAACTGACTCTGCAAGATGAAGTCTAATAGTAGACTTTGCTAATGCATCCAACTCATTCCAATCATCCTCAGACATATTTGCAGGCTTAGCTTCAATCCCTGCCAAGGGTTTAATCTGCTTCTTTTGAATAAGCACATCCCTTATTTGTTCTTTCCACAAAGAAAAGTTTGTCCCATCAAACTTTTTAATGCTGAAAAACTCCTTTTCAGACGTGGAAGAGGATGCCATGATGCAAATGAAACAAAATCCCAAATGCTAGTGCCTGCAAGAGAGAATCACACCAAATACTAGGTGCACCCAAATGTGTATGCCACAATAGACTGAAATATCACAAAAAACTCAAAGCTCAAAGCATCAAAAGATGCATCTGACTCATGTGCATATACTATGCATCCATATGAGCAAATCTGGCCCAAAAGAAAATGCCCATACGTGCCAAATGACTCAAGCATAAACACTGTCCACTGGCATATGAATCAATAATGTCTCATCCAAGAGAGCATAGCACTATCAGTGCGTCACCTGCAATGTGTCAAAGCTGTCCCTCAGCATAAAATAGCATCCATGTGCAAAGCGTCCATAAAAATAGCATCCCACAAGGCAATTTGGGCCTATCAGCGCATCCAACAAGGACCGCAATGCATCCAAATGGCCTATAAATCATCCATTGCAACCCAATGCACACCACGAATGAGCGCACACTGCTCAAACTGCAACCAGAATGATCTGCATAAGGTATGCTCAAGAAATCATAGTCCCACGGTAATGAGCACTACTGAAAATAGGACCTGAGATGCTTCAAAACATGGGCGCCATCACATAATTGGACTCAGCAAGAAAATCTGCAAATATCTCTCTTCTGCCAGAACTCCAAAATCCCAATCGATGAGTGAGAAATGGGAGTCAATACTTATCCACTGCCATGTGGCATAAATCTAAGGTTTCAAAACCTTAGTATGAAAAATGCATAACAGAGAGACGAAATCAATACACAGAGATTTATAACTCTGAAAATCCTCCACCGAATCACGCAAGAACTGTTAGGTAGGGGTTTTTGGGCGTCCGAAACGCAATGGGACAGACGGTTTTGGAAACCGTGGCCTCAATCACTGGGTCCAACACACGGACTGAAAAACGTTTTTGGAAACAGAGCTATCTGTAAACTCCACCGGAGTGCGAATGATGAGCAACATAGAAGTTTTAGGACCTCCTGAGTCCACCGGAACTGACAGATCTGCAAATGGTTGCTCCAAACTTGAGTTCCAACACCCGGGCAAAAAACGTAGGAATTGACACAGTGAGTCAGAAATCCACTGAAATGATCCCAGATTCAAGAATGAAGGTGTTTCCAAGCTCGTGAAGTAATGTGGACACCAAAAGCAAGCAATAGTTGCCTCTACAAGTCAATACGGAGTCTCTGTCATCGAACGGAACAGGGAAAAGCTCAAAAAACGACTTTTTCTTTGAAAGCTCTTAACAGGCTCTCAAAACCACTTTGCAAAGCCAAAGTGACTTTTCCAAAGGTTCCTCCAAGGTCTCTGCACACTCGGATGCAAGTAAAGTCACCCACAAAGCTTCCCACAAAGCTTCTCCTTCTCCCACAGAGCTGGTGAGCTTCAAGCATTCACGCACGCTCAGCTAGATCACCCGGGCTCTGATACCAGTTGAGAGTGCTCTCAACGGAAGCAAGAACGGAAGAGGGAGAGAGAGCGAGAGAGAGTGACAGAGAGCCACACAAGTTTTGGTGGGTGCAGAACCACCCTAATCTTCTTTTTCATTCATTTATATATGTGTTTGAGTATTGTACATAACTGGGGTTAAGGCACAGTGACCTTTAACCCCCATACCAATTGGCGACCCCAAAACTGTCAACAACAACAATGGCTATGGCCTTGAGGACACCAGATTGTAGCGTATTTTTGGGGATGACATGACATGGATCATAGAATATGATAGAGCACTTCATGCCGTTTCATGGATGAAGCACGGATCACAAATGTGATTAATCATGAGCATTGGACAAGTTCATAGAGGAAATCGATTCTATAGTGGAGCTATGGCATAATCATTTTCTTCTAAATAATCAAAATTTCTCTCTTACCTTCATGGAAAATGAAGTTCTTGTAATAAACCCTACATAAAATCTCTTTCAAGGAGTTTTCCTATAGAAGCACAAAGAATTTGAATCGTAACAATTGGTATGGTGAACGAGGGGAAGGAATATGAGGAGTAACATGAGGAGGAGGAGGAGCTTGAAATTTACCAAGATGAGGAGGTCGATTTGACAATAAATCAAGGAGAAAGAGGATATGATGAGGAGGTAAATTTGACGATAAAGCAAGGAGCAAGTGGAGATCATTTTGCCTATATTAGGTAGCCATGCTTGTATCCTTTAAGGTCACGTCATTGTAACCAGCTCTATAGTTTAAATCAATAAATGACCTAGCATAGGGACATTGAGAACAAAGAAGCATACATCAAAGAAGTAATATGGATTAGAATGGATTAAAATCAATCAAGAAAAGCACTAGAAAAGCCTCAAGAAAATGATTTTGAAGAAGAAATTTGGGAAAACCAACCGCCTCTTCCTTCCAAGCAAAAAACACTACTAACCACAAACAAAATGTTTTGAGAACACCATCAATAGTACGTCCTACACAATAGAAACTTCCTTCTTTAGTAGACGATTGACCCTAAAATGATTTTGTTGGTTGATACTCAATAGGACAACAAGAGTTTGTTGAAACCTTACATAATAAGAGGCTTTAAAGTTGGGAAGCTACATAGAATGTGCCCTTAGAGAATGGTGACTAACAAGAACTTTGAAAATACGCCCTTCTTGTACTAATGACCAAAATGCTCCTCCAAAGATTTCCAAGAGGTAAAATGGCAAAGAGCAGATATTGGAAGAAGAGACTAGGGCTCTAATACCATGTAGAATTGATAAGATCGGAATGGTCAAGGGAGAGGAAGATGGTGGAAGCTAGCTCAAGATCAAGAAGCTCTCAAGAACTCAATGTGGGAAATAAAGGAAAGAGAGAGAAAAGAGCTTATCAAACTCCTAAGTTTGGATTCCATTCCACACCACACACTCCACTTTTGTGTGTTCTTATACAAGGGATTAGAATTAGGGTCCTTATCCCCAATCCACAAGCCTACATCCTATTGGCTTGCTAACACCCACTCACCAATGCACTCTCTTGCTTTCATAAGGAAGGGATTTCCAACATGCCCTCTCAATGTCAACATGTGAAACTTACATGCTGATCATTGCGTATAGCATGTGGCAGTAAAATGCTAATGTACAATATGCATTTTCCTCTTTCACTTAGCGGATTCCATCAGAGGTGTCATTTGACAAGCTTACAAAGTTGCCCGCTTCAAGTGGCTTTTTGCAATCTTTGGCAAGATGACCTATTTCACCACAATGATGACACTTTCTTCGTGAAGGATCTTTCAAAAAACATGGGCCTCATCATGACCCTTCTTTTTATAAAATTACATTTGAAGTCATTTTTTAAAAAATTCTTTTCATGGCCCATCGATAGGGCTTGCCCTTGAGTCGATGTAGATGCATCGATAGGGCTTGCCCTCTCCTTTCTTTGCCTTGTTGTTTTGGTCTTCATCGAGCAAAGCACTAATAATGCTTTCCAAATTGGTGGTCAAGAATATGCTTTAAGGTTGTTATGAGGCTCTCATATGGCTTAGGCATGCTCTTCAAGAACATGACAATAACATCCTTGTCTTCCACCTTAGCATCCATAGTGGCCAATTGTGTTGTGATACTATGGAGTTCACTAATAAAGTCACTCAACTTTTCATTTTTTGAAAAGTGTAAACCAAAGAGCAATACCAAAGTGCTTGCCACTTGCAGCATAGAATCAATCCAACTCATTCCAAGCTATCTTTGATGAGATAGATCCTGCCACCAAATGAATGAGTTTGGGATGAAGGTTTAGAGCAATGACAGCCAACTCCTTCTCTTCAATGTCCTCCTCATTCATAATGATGTCAATTTTCTTCATGCCTTTGATGTGAAACCACAAAACTTTGGGCATTAGGAGGTACTTTACTTGGGTTTGCCAAGCATGAAGGCCTTTGCCATCCCATTTGGGATGCCCAATGGAATTTTCTTTGTCACCATTTTTTCAAAAAGAAACACCATCTTATAATTGCTTACGCAAGAAAAGTGAAGGCAACAGCGGCCAATAAATGGCTCAAAAGATAGCTCCCCAAAATAATTCCCAAGGCTAAGAACAAGAGTAGTCAACTTTGTAATTGACCTAGAATATTCTTTGTAGTTGACTTGGAATATTGTAGAATGTACATTCTACAATAGAAATTTCCTTATGCAGCAGATGATGTACTCCCATGATGTTGTTAATTCATAGGAAATAGGATAACAAG
The DNA here is from genome assembly GCF_047967505.1 of Dipteris shenzhenensis. Lineage (NCBI taxonomy): Eukaryota > Viridiplantae > Streptophyta > Polypodiopsida > Gleicheniales > Dipteridaceae > Dipteris > Dipteris shenzhenensis. The sequence continues at coordinate 29,121,282 of NC_141600.1, forward strand.
AGCTTTTTGCTCAAAAAATAGAGAAACCTCACTGGATAAGAGGCTTTAAAGCTGAGAAGCTATAGTGAATTTGCCTCTTAGAGAATGGCAACTAACAAGAACTTTGAAAATACATCCTTCTTGTACCAGTGACCAAAAAGGCTCCTCCAAAGGTTTCCAAGAGGTGAAATCGAAAAGATAAGATATTGGAAGAAGATTAAGGGGCTCTAATACCATGTAGAAAGAGCAAGATGGTGGAAACTGACTCAAGATCAAGAAGCTCTCAAGAACTCAACATGGGAATTAAAGGAAAGAGGAGAAGAGAGCTTATCCACTCCTAAGTTTGGATTTTATTCCACACCACACTTCACTTTTGTGTGTACACTCCTAAGTTTGTATATCATTCCACACCACATTTACTTGTGTGTGTTCTAATACAAAAGACTAGGATTGCTCATTCATAATCCACAAGCATGCATCCCATTAGCTTGCTTACAACCCCTCACCCATACACTCTCTTGCTTCCCTTAGGAAGGGATTTCTAACATGCCCTCTCAATGCCAACATGCGAAACTTACATGTTGAGCATTGTATACAAAATTATGTAGCATGCAACGGGAAAATGCCAATGTACAAGATGCATGTTCCCCTCTTTCACTTAGAGGATTCCTTCAGAGGTGTCATTTCATGTGGCTTTTTGCAATCTTTGGCAAGATGACCTATTTCACCACAATGATGACACTTTCTTCGTGAAGGATCTTTCAAAAAGCAATGGGCCTCATCATTACCCTTCTTATAAAAATTACATTTTAAGCCGTTTAAAAAAAAAATCTTCTTTCGATGGCCCATCAATAGGGCCTGCCCTTGAGTCGATGTAAATGCACCCTCTCCTTTTTTTGCCTTGATGTTTCACCCATCATCAAGCAAAAATAATGCTTTTTGGGTTGGGAAGATGCTTTAAGGTTGTGATGAGCTTCTCATAAGGCTTGGACATGCTCTTCAAGAGCACACCACTAACATCCTCCTCTTCCACCTTAGCACCAATTGTATTGTGATGCTATGGAGTTCACTAATAAAGTCACTCAAATTTTCATTTTCTAAAAAGCGTATACCAAAAAATGTGACTTTGAGCACAATACGAGAGTGCTTGCCACTTGCACCATAGAATTGATCCAACTCATTCCAAGCTATCTCTGATGACATTTCTCCCATGACCAAATGAATGAGTTTGGGATGAAGGTTTAGAGCAATGATGGCTGATGCTTGCTCTTCAATGTCCTCCTCATCCGTAGTGGTGTCAATCTGCTTTGTGCCTTTGACGTAGGGCCACAAACCTTTGTACATAAGGAGGTATTTTACTTAGGTTTGCCAAGTATGAAAACCTTTGCCATCGAACGGTTTGAGATGCCCAAAAAAAATGTCCTTTGCCACTACTTTTCAAAAACAAACACCGTCTTATAATTGCTTATGCAAGAAAAATGAAAGCAATAGCGGCCAATAAATGGCTCAAAAGATAGCTCCCCAAAACAATTCCTAAGGCAAAGAATAGGAGCAACCAACTTGTAGTTGACATGAAGTAGGATATTAGGAATGAATGGTAAGAGGGGGCCAAAAATTAACTTGCCACGTGTTAGAACTATATCCATCCTTGAACCTTAGAGAGAAATATTTGGGAAAATTTTTGTCTCCCCCCCCTCTCTCTCTCTCTCTCTCTCTCTCTCTCTCTCTCTCTCTCTCTCTCTCTCTCTCTCTCTCTCTCTCTCTCCAAATCCCTCTAATGCTTCCCTCCTAAATAATTTAAAGGATATACAAATCAAACCTTGAAGGAGGTCAACCTTGTGGTGGCTATAGCTAGCAAACGTTGCTTACCACTTTGCTCCACTATGATATCAAATATTTCCATAGGCACTATGCAATGAGGTGGGGATTACCGAAAAGAGACTAATTTCTTCATCTCTGTCGCTCTTCAAAAAGTTTGTGGCTAGCTGTTGCTATAAAGGCCTTGATTGGTGGAAAGAGGCTCTAGAGTTGAAGAAACAAGTGCAAAATCATCTCTCCTTCATCCTTCATCCCATGATGAAGAAGACAACCCTCCTCAATCGACGGGTCTTGATTGAGGAATATCCCTTGTATTTTTGAAGTATGGAATCAACACTTTATAGAATACAACTTCTAGCTATTAACAACTAACAACCAACAACTTTCACACAAGGGCAAAGTGCCCCTTTTAAAGTCCACTTCCCACCAACTATCATTGTAAGGTGCCATGGGGTTTGGCGATTCCATCATCTTCTCCTACCTTTTGAGCATTTCAATCCTTTATTTCTACATGGTATCAGAGCCCCAGGCTCTTCTTCCAATATCTTCTCTTTGCCATTTTACCTCTTGGAAACCTTTTGTTCTATTTTTGGTCGTTGGTAGAAGACAGATGCATTTTCAAAGCTCTCATTAGTTGTTGGCTCGAGTCTAGCGTCCTCTCAGGCAAGAGCAACAAGAGTCTCAGACCCCATGGGTTACCCCCTCAGAAGGGGACTAGACCCAGGTTCAAAAGAAAAAGAAATTAAACAAGCAAGCCCACAAGCGCCACAGGCAGAGGGCCAATCGCAGAGACAAGGAAAGGGTTGACCGAGAGGCCTCGAAGGAGGAACAACAGGAGCCACCTCCCCCAGTAGTAGGGGTCACTGCCCATCTAGACAATCCTCTAGCTTCGGAGCTTCAACCTCCACACCCACCCTTGTAGTAGCAATAGCGAGCCCCAAGAGCTTTAGATGTGGCGATGGCAGAAGCCGCAGACGCTAGCCCGACTGGGGCCACGGAGGAGCTAATTCAGAGCCGCGGTGAGCCTAATCAGTAGGGAGGGCCTGAGGTCATCCTTATCCCTCCTCCTCCCCCCACAAACCCCTCCCCCTATTCCTCTTCACTTCCCCCTCCCCCTCTATGGTTCCCCCCGCCCCCTCCCCCCCCTCCTCCCCCCCTTCTATGGTCACTCTCACCACTCGTCCCCCTCCCTCTATCCCCCTTCCTCTCTCATCGCCCCCCTCTCCACTTCAATAGCAGGTTCTTCTACTTCAACACCCTTGCCAGCAAGCAAGGGAACGATGACACCTACTTCTTCTTCCTCATCGTAGCAGCAGGTCCGTTCAGGGAGGGATCCTGAGGGACAAGGCTCATCCTCCTGGTCAGCAACTCCCAACCTCCCGCATGGGCATCCCTTACCGCAAGACATCTAGAGGTTAGGACCTTGGAACTATTTGGAGATTCCAGGCTCATATCCTCTACCATTGGAGGTAACGCTCATGGACTTTCAGCCCCAAAAGGGGGGTTTAATCAGTGTAGTGGGATCTCGGTCACACCCCGTTTGGAGATTTCCTTTGCCTCCACGAGGTTGGAGAAGTGGTCCTAGGGGTTCGATGCTATTTTGGAAAATCAAATTACACTCATAATGGGCAAGTGGATGGGGCCACAGGGACTAGACCTTTGGTATGCCCATGGCGTGGAGGTGAACTTTTAGTTGAGCTTCATGCGCGAGGAGCTGGTGTATGGTTTGGCGATAGGAGTTATCAGATTGCCGCTAGAGGCAAAGGTGGAGTAGGCACACTTCTGGCCCCTCCAGAAGTGTACGGAGCTGTTCAAGGTGGAAGCCTCCTTCATGAGATGAAGTAGGCACGGAAGATTGGTATTGAGCCAGTATCCACCCTAGTACGACGCCGCACAGACACTGAATAGTCACCCTCCAAGCCCTCTGTAAAATCACACAAGTCAGTCTTTCTGGGACAAGAACCCACCACTCATAGGAGAGCCTTGTTCCTGACTCCCCTGTCCTCATGAGCTGGACCATAGTGAGTTGAAACATACACGGGCTGCACAATCGTGTCTGTAGCTAGCCGCAGTACTTGATATTTTGGCAGGAGTTGCAAAGGGCAGTGGTAGGGCGGGTAGTGGACATCCCTATGATTCAGGAGCACATGTTTTTAGCTGCAAACATCAGACGACACCATCACCTTCTCCCAAGGAGAGGTCTAGAGGAGTGGTCCCCTGTAGTAGGATGGAGTGGAGGGGTCTGCATCTCAATCTCACAGACTTTGGAGAGACTTTGGCTCCAGAGGTCTACGATCAGGGCGAGCTCATATCGGCAGTTTAGATGGGAGTTCGAACAGGAGAGTCTAGGATTGGGATCCTAAACATGTATGTCCCAGTGTGTAGACAGCACCACTCGGCCTTTTGGAGGAGGCTATCAAAGTGTCTTCCATGTAGACTCCTGGATTGTTGGAGGTGACTTCAACAACCTGGAGTTTGGGGAAGACAAGTAGGGAGGCACCTCATTCTCTGAGATGCTAGCAATAGAGTGTAGCACATGGAAGCAATTCATTTTCATGATCAAATTTCAGCAAGACACCTGGCAGCCTTCTCTTCTCCTTTGAACAGAGGAGACACGATGGATTGCTAGAGAGATTAGATCATTTCTACGTTGGGGACTGGGCACTACATAGAGGTGGATCTACCAGGATTCTGGCACGTACCACGATGTCAAATCACTCTCCAATGGTACTTGACTTGGGATCAGTCCCGTCAGGGTCTCCCCCACATGGGGGTCCGCATTCCAAAGGACCTCCTATAGGACGAGGAGTTTTAGCAGGTGATGGCAAGGATTTGGGAGCAGTCAGAGATGACACCATGTGAGGGCTGGGCTACGTGGGTGGTCGATGCGATTCAGAGGAGCAGTGAGGAGTTGTAAGCTCATGCCCTTAAGTGGAGGAGGACCCTTCAGGAGCGGGAGTAGGCTTTGAGGAGACACCTTGCCTCCATCGAGAGGCTCAGGGAATAGGACCCAAGTTCTCAGTGGCTTAGTGAAAGATTCATGAGCACTCATCTCGAGCTTCAGGACACTAAGTTGCAGCAGGCTGAGTTCTCCTATCACTCCTCCCAGGACCGATGGGTGCAGCGGGGGGACATGATGGGAGTTCTTTCATACCACTGGGCCCCGATCGGCAAGCACACAACTACATCTTTGGGACTCTTAGGGCATCATGCACACTGACCCGCAGGAGATTGTAGACATGACCACCAGTTTTTACAGCCAGCTCTTTCAAACAAAGAGGATGACCCCAACTAGCCTTGTGGCCCACGAGCTAGTTTGGGATCACGTTTTGGACAGTAGTCTCATAGGACTTATGCAGTAGACTTGAGGAGCCTTTCACAGATGAGGAGCTCTGGGAAGCCCTCAAGGCTCTCCCAACCCAGAAGTGCCCAAATGGGGATGGCTTGACTCCAACCTTCTTCTAGAACTTCTAGGAGATTATCTCCACCCCTTTCCATTTAGCTTGTCAAGAGATTTTTGACACAAGCCTTCTCCCTCAATCACTCTACTTGATACTGCATATAAGATCCTCACCAAGGTCTTGAGTTTGCGGTTATGGCCCCATCTTATCGACATCATCCATGACACACAGACTGGCTTTTTCCAAGAGCACAGCATCCTGGACAACATCTTCACGTTCTGGGAGGCAGTGGATTGGTCCAAGGAGGAGTCACAGCCACGGGCCATCCTTCTCTTGGACTTTGAGAAGGCCTACAACAAGGTGGAGTGGTCTTTCCTGGAGGGCACTATGAGGAGCTTGGGTTTCTCATACAGATGTGTTGGAGGAGTTTCAACGCTTTATGCAGGGAGCTTTATTCAGATGCTTATTGGAGGACACACAGGCGAGGCCTTTCCTCTCTCTCGCTCGGCCTGCCAGGGCTGCCCACTCACTCCCTTCCTCTTCTTGTTTGTGGCGGAGGCTTTGGGCTACTATTTGAGATCATAGGTGCGGGTCTCATAGGGTTGAGGCTCCCAATCAGATAGGAGGAGGACTACTTGACTCAGAGTTTGCGGATGACATAGCCTTGTATGTTGAGGGCATCATAGCGAGTCTGGAGAGAGTCAAGGGTGCCCTTGCTATTTACTGTCACGCCTCAGGGGCATGGATCAACTGGATGAAATCTATAGGTTTCTTCACAGGCTTTGAAAAGACACTAGAGATCTGTGAGTGGGGGAGTGACTTTGGCATCAGCAGATGGATACCACGGGGCCAGACAGCGAGATACCTCAGATGCTAGGTGGGTATTGACATTATAGTAGAGTAGTTGATTGCCTCTGTCCTTGAGAGTGTTCGGTGCAAGCTTCTCTATTGGAGCTTGACCAAACTCTCCCTAGTAGGTCATGCCTTAGTGGCAAACCAGGTCCTTCTTGCCACGGCCTAGTATATCGCCTCCTATTGGTGCTTTCACAGAGGATGCATTGGGCAGCTCTGACGATTGGTACAGAATTTCCTTTGGGCAGGTTCAAATGGCACGAGGAACACCAAGGCCCAAGTAGCTTGGTAGATGATGATCATGCTGCAGGCACTAGGAGGCTTAGGGTCATTGATCCGAAAATGCAAAGCAGGGCCCTTCTAGGCAAGTTGGTGGTTCGTGGCCTCACCCCAAGTGCAGAGCCTTGGAAGCTCCTCTTATAGCGAGGGCTTTTGAGGAACACCCCATGCACTAGGGGATAGTGGCATCCTTTACATAGATGGATCTTTTCAGAGGCCCCCCTTATGGGAAAGGCACCGCCCTGATGAGGAGTCTTCACAGGGTATGGCAGAGACTAGCAGGGGGTCTCTCTGTGCTCCACCCAAATGCAGAGAGGAGTTTAAGCACCAGCCCCTTATGTGGCACCCGGAGATCAGAGATCAGGAGGGATGTATGCTCAAACAGTTGACTCACATTGGTTGGGCATAGTGGGACAGTGGTCCAACAGCGTCCTTTGGCTGTTGGAGTAGACTACCTATGGAGATTGAGGCAAGGCTTGATGCCTTAGCGCATCTACGAGGGGCAAGGCAATGGATGGGCGAGATTGACTTAGCCATTCCTGAGTCTTGGTGGGAAGAACTTCATGTTTGGAGAGACTGTAGATGGTGTTAGATATGCTCAATGCCCCACCCTCCTGGTAACCACGAGTGGTCCAAGGTGCTCAAGTTGTAAGGTTCTCATATGAGGAGAAGCCATTAGTGAGCCCGGGACACTGAATGGATCCTGACTTGCATGTCAGATGAGGTCTATCACAATGAGACCGTTGATGATACAAAGGTGATCTATGTGAGTCTAGCCTATGGGCTAGGTAGGGTAGGCAAGCTCATAGCGAGGCACATTGTCTTGATTGTGTGGGAGCCCCTTGCTCTCACTGGGGTTTGGAGGCCAGCTGGGGGGTCCCTAGTGGGGGTTCGGGAGCGAGAGCCCCTGAGGCAAAGGTATAGGGAATATTCCATGGACGACTAGTCGGTTACACTGACTAGGTTAACTGGTCAACTCCACCGACTAAGTTAATTGGTCGGCTCCACCAATTAGGTTGATTGGTCGGCTCCACCGACTACGTTGATATGACTAAGATACCCCCAAAAGAAAGCAAGGTTCAAACATAACATAATAAGAAAAAGATTCCTTCTTTACAAAAATTATATCATTTTAAAGATGCCTCGTGGATGCTATCCTGGCAAATGAAAGGCCATGTCTCCTTTGAATTCACTTAAGAAATTGACCAAAATTTGGTATTATATGATGAGACCCTATGTTAGCTTGTACATAAATGCAAAGGCATCCCTCCTAAGAAACAAAATACCTAGTACAAACAATACTATTTACTTTTTGTTTGATTTGTTTTTATGATCAGGGCCTCATACTAGATGAAGCACCCATCACAATGAACCCACCCAACTCATGCTATCTACTAGACACCATTCAAGCAACAACAAAGGCAAGGGATGGCAGTGGTCAGATGAGAGCTAACATAGATGATACCCAACTGACGAGTGGTTAGACATGTTGGAAATACTTTTATAGTGGAAGCAAGAGAGTGCATAGTATCGTATGACATGTTTGAGTCAACCCATAGTGAAAGCAAGATAAGGTGTCCAAAATAGTTGTGTCTCGGACACGAGTTATGAAAGCACAAAAGGAAAGGATATTTTTTAAAAAAATTATGTTACGTGCAACCATAACATGGGCATCTTAGCATATTCTATGGGCTGTGTAGCACACACAATGTGCTATATAGTATACCTGGTGTGCAATGACTATGTATACTCAAACTATGTCCTATATAGTTGATTATGTGGTTTATATAGAAGAAATGGTGACCTATATAGAATGCAAAGTTCCACATCTTTATCTATGTGATACATAGCATATTCTATGAGTTGTATAGCACACAATGTGCTATGTAGTATAGCTCATGTACCACGACTATGTATACTCAAACTTTCTACTATATAGCTAATTTTGTGGTTTGAATAGCAAAACAATGAGATATATAGCATACAAAGTTCCACATCTTTGTATGTGTGCAATATAGCATATTTTGCAGGCTATATAGCACACAAAATGTGCTATATAGCATGCCTAGTGTGCCACAACTATGTATACTCATACTATGTGCTATATACATGAATCTGTGGTTTGAATAGCACAAACAGTGAGCTATATAGCATGCATAGTTCCACATCTATGTCTGTGTGCTACATAGCACATTCTATGGGGTATATAGCACACACAATGTGCTATATCATTCCTGGTGTGCCACGACTATATATACTAAAACTATGAGCTATATAGTTGATCCCATGCTTGGAATAGCACAAATAGTGAGCTATATAGCATGCATAGTTCCACATCTATGTTTGTCTGCTACATAGCATATACTGTTGGTTGTACAGCAAACACAGTGTTATATAGAATTCATGGTGTGCCACGACTATATATACTAAAACTATGTGCTATATAGTTGATTCCGTGCTTGGAATAGCATAAACAATGAGCTACATAGCATGCATAGTTCCACATTTTTGTCTGTGTGCTACATAGCATATTCCATTACCCATTGTCTTGAAGTCTTTGTCTCCTCTTCACTATGTTGGGCATCTTCATCTTTGTCTCCTCATTTGCCCTATTGTCTAGAGTCCCAATCCTCATGGCACATGAAAAGATCTAGCCACCACAATGGCAAATTGCCTGTGTTGTGTGCTAGCCTTTAATGAAATTATAGATCTTTCGTAGTACACTTCGGCAGCCAATGGGAAAAGATCAAGAGGAAGAGAGAATTATAAAGAATATTACTATGGGCCCTAAGTGTATGGGAGGTATCTATAATTTCATGGAAGCATGTGTTGTGCGCTAGCCTTTTATGAAATTGTAGATCTTTCCAAGTACACTTCAGTAGCCAGTGGAACAAGATCAAGGGGAAGAGAGGATTACAAAGAATATTACTATCTCCTAAGTGTACGGGAGATCTAAAATTTCATGGAAGCCTGTGTTGTGTTCTAGCCTTTGATGAGATTGTAGATCTTTCCAAGTACACTTCGGTAGCCAGTGGAACAAGATCAAGAGGAAGAGAGGATTACAAAGAATGTTACTATCTCCTAAGTGTACATCCTAAGTGTACAGGAGATCTATAATTTCATGGAAGCCTATATTGTGTGCTAGCCTTTGATGAAATTATAGATCTTTCCAAGTACACTTCGACATCTAGTGGAATAAGATGAAGAGGAAGAGAGGATTACAAATAACATTACTATCTCCTAAGTGTATGGGAGATATCTATAATTTCATGGAAGGCTATATAGTGGGTTTCTTTTCATGTGCTAAATATGTGGACTGTCGTATGCTACTTAATGCCAGTTAGGACCTGAAGTGTGATGCTAGCGACTGTATTTCATTCAAAGTCACAACTAGGAAAGGCTATTCTATTAGCTTGACTAAGCAATTGATAATGGGAACAATGAAAGATGCAGCCTTGTGAGCTAGGACTTGCGGGCCAAATAGCACAAATAGGGTGCTATATAGCATACATGGTGTGCCTTGTCTATTCTCTGCTATATAGGTCTGAGTAGCACAAACATTGAGCTATATAGTATACCTAGCTCCACATCTATGTGTGCACTCAAACTGTGTGCTACATAGCAGATTTTGTGGGGTGTATAGCCTTGTATAGTACAAATAATGTTGTATAGTGCATACATGTTGTGCCCCATCTCTGTGTATTGAAATTGTCTACTATGTTGCTGTTGTGTACCACATAACATATGCAGTTTTCTCTTTTCTTATCCATGCAAACAAGCTTCTTCAAGGCATTCAAAGTTGCATATTTAAGTATTTAATAGGGCTAAGGTCCTTTGAGAAGCTAAAACCTTACTTTGTATGCAAGCTTAAGGATAGAAACACATGTTTTTGCATATATCACATTCAAATGATATACTTGAAGGAAGCTCTTAACCATGTTCACATGGCTGTATTTGGTTTACATGGAGTGTCATGCTCTTGTCTTTGTAGTGTATACCTTTCATCAACAGGAGTAGGCAAACATGGTGCAAAGGAGCATGCCTTTAGTGGGGTCACACAGTTGTGGGAATCTTGTGTTTGTGCTAAAGGCAAAGACTCAACATTCCATGATTATGAGTGCCTCATGGGAGAATGTGAAAGGTGTGGTGTACAAAAACTTGCAATCATCCCAAATGAAGTAGCACATGAGCAAAAAAACATGATGGTTCAGGTGTTTGAGGATGTGGATGCTGGGCTGAACAAGAAAGGGGGGGGGAAGTGCAAAGTTTTATTGGTCAAGGAGATTCCAGTCAATGGCATGTTATCCATGTTAAAGAAACACACAAACACTTTCATCAAACACTTCATATGCAAATGGTAGGCAAACCAGTTTAGGGAGTGTTTGAAGAATTTCCCTTCAGATTTCATTGTGCCTGTTATAGATTTTGTAGAGAATTACTCATTTAAAGTCCAAAGTTGGCATTCAAATTAGTGTACAATCCTTGTTCATATTACTTATCGCCACAACTTTGTGGTGACCAAATTATCAAGGAGTTTCAGTTCTACATTTATGATGATAAAACACACGACACTCTTTTTGTATAGCATTGCCTTTTGCTTCACTACAAGTGGCTTGAAGAACAAGGGATACAATTCAAAAGGCACTGGGTGTGGTCCAATGAAGCAGCATCTCAATTTAAGGCAGCAAGACCCATTTACTTTGTTGCCAGATTCTTTGCTCTAACCAATGTTGAGATGACTTGGAATTTCTTTGGATTAGGCCATGGCAAAGGAGAACACGATGGATGGTGTAGGTGCAATGATTAAAAGGGCCCTTACACATGAGCAGCTCAAGACTGATGGTGTGGTATTGAAGCAAGCAGTTGACGTAGTGCAATTTTTAATAAATTGATTGAGTACTACTGCATCTAGTAGTTCCAAGCATAAGGAAGCACCATCCAAAAGAGTGTTTTGGGAGATCAAGTTGGATGAACTGGATAGAACCAAGAAATGGCGTTGTGCAAGGGTGGAGGGGTCTTGAGGATTGCATAACATGCAAGGAATTTGCAAGCATGATGCAACACAATTCAAGAAAAGGGAATTGTCTTGCTATTGTCATGCATGCATGCACAAAAGTTGGAGATTGTGTGAGAATAAGTCCTATGTTCAAGCTTGGGCATTGGGCTTCTTTTTCCAACTGATGAGGTATCAAGTGAAGAAAATGTAGTTGAAGAACCTATCTATGAGGGCTATTAGGACTTATTGAGTGATCTACTTGAAGAGGGGGACAATTTTGTAGCGGCAGTGCATACTGAGGAGGGAAACAACAAGGGTGAGGACTTCTTCATTCTGAAATGTAGCCATGCAAAGCAAATAGCCGAGAAAGTGTTTACAGAAAAGTGGGGCACTAAGTGTGCCAAGGGCTCACACTATGTTACTAGATGGTACTATGAACAACGCCATGACCATCAATATTATTTGCTCGAAAACAAGCCAGTTGCCATTATCTTTTCTCAGCTTGTTAGAGTGATGAAATTTGACATGGAATTGGTAGATCCCAAAAGTAACATATACTACCTATCCTCATAGGTGCACAAATCAATCTATGATGCATTACCCTACAATACAATTGATTTGCATGTGTTGCTTCTTTAGAATGCTCAAATACTTTTCATGTTATTTAGTTACGATGCATAAATGGATTTTGGCTAAACATTTTGATATGGAATCCATGCTCCATCATTTGTTTCCAATACCTACATCTATACCTCATTTACAAGATCCCATAGACAACCTAGTACCTACTAACTGCTCTCATATAGGCACAACCTCATACACTTCATCAATGATTCACATTGTAATAAAAAATTTTGCCTAGTAGCTAACTAAATATCAAAATTATACTAAAGAAGATAGTCTGAAAGCATCGATACACAAATTTATAGAAAAAAATATAGATATCCATTGTTATATTTCGGAAACATTGCTTGGTATATTAAATCAAAGCACGTGTAGCCCATGTACATGGATGCTCAATATTTCCACTTTATGAAAATTGCTATTACATCCATGTGCATTTACAATAGCTTTTTGTTCTATAGAATACATAATAATCATTGTAAGAGATGTCCCATTGTGGCCATGAATTTGCTTTACATAGATATTGTAGTAGTGCTTTGCATATGACTTCACTTGTGAGAACTCCCTCTGCGATTTCTCCACTAGAAGGTAAATTGGTTTGAAAAAATGTTAACACAATGACATATCCATTCCAAAAACCTTGTGGACCCAAATCTTGCATCTCTAAATGTCAATGCATCAGGACAATTGCAATAAGCAAACCATTAAAATCATCAATTTACGAATATTAAATCCAAAGAACTACAAAATAAATTCAACTCAAATCAAAGAATATGAATCAAAATAACATCACAATCCATAGGAATTTGTGTGCCTTAGTCTCTCTCTCTCTCTCACACGCACACGCACACACACAATACATAGGAATTCATCTCTCTCTCTCTCTCTCTCTCTCTCTCTCTCTCTCTCTCTCTCTCTCTCTCTCTCTCTCTCTCTCTCTCTCTCTCTCTCTCTCTCTCTCCACCACGTTACACACTCCTCATACCCTCTCTCCCTTACACCCCTTTTGAGCAATCCAAACATCAATGTCATCCCTTAAAATGCATCCTAGACAAGATTGAAGTGATAGATTTGGTCTAGGTGAAGGGGAGTGCTTCACCAACATAGAAAGAATGGGAGAAAGCAAAGAGAAAGAGGTTGGGAGGATATCGACATGAGGAGGCTAAGGGAGGTTGAGAGGAGGAAGCTTAGAGGAGAGGAAGAGGTTGAGAGAAGGAGTTTCAGAGGAGGTTGACGAGAGGAAGAGGTTGAGAGGAATCTCATGACTAAGTTTGGGAGGGTACCGAGGAGGTGGGGATGCTTTTTAAAAAAAATCTTTTGTTGGAGTGGAAAAATCCGTAATTTTGGGGGGCCACCAAGAGAGGGAGGAGGGCAAGGGGGATTAAGAACAAGTCGAGTGGGGGAATAAATGCCCCAGGTAGTGGTGGGGGCAAGAGGGATGCAAAAGTGGGAGCCTAGTTGAGACCAAGGAAGGTCTCTCCACCAATGAGAGGACAATATGGAATCCTCCATTCTTTTAATACCCAATATGTAATTAAGCAAATTACCTTTATGTTAGGCTCCTTTCCTTATAGTCACAAATTTGCTAGAATGTGGGATAATCAAGGAGAGTTGCCTACTTTATTTCTTCATTTAATCACTTTTATTATAGAGAATATTAATCTAAATATGTTTAAAATGGCAATTTGTATGAGGAAAGCCATATATAGAAATAAAATATGCATTATACTTTGAAGTAGTAGAAAGACCCCAAGATTGACCGTCCCTTAGTTCCCTAGATCTGATGCACATCTTTGAGGATGTAACAACTGTATTGTGGTGGCATGTGACTTGTGAAGCTAACACCACAAGAAGGCATCCACAAGTTGCAAATGTAAAACATGATTTAAGGCCACAATATTATGTAATGTGACTTATGCACCATTGGTATATCCTAACATAGAGAGAGCTCAAAATGGTAAAAAATGAAAATTTGGCTAGTAGAAACCCTACAAGTATGGTGCTTCTTTGAGAGTGGCATTTATAGGGAAAGCATAGCTATTTGGCTTTAGCTCATGATTGGCACTACATGTGTATTTTGAATATGACATTTATGGCTCATATTGTCTATGTGCTTTGGTTAAAAGACCAATGCATTGTCTATATTCCACTTGACAACATATGCTCCTTGATCTTCTTGTCTGGTCAACTAGACGGTAATGCAAGACCTGTCAAAATCTTCATCACCCTTGTCACCACATTGGTAGTGGCACTAGTGTCAATTATGGGAGCTTTTAGATCATCAAGCTCAACAATTTGCACATTGTGAATCTAAGGTGTCACATGTGTAGCCATAGGATATGGGTACACAACCCATATCTTTTTGCTTGATGTTTCTTGAATAGCTCACACTCACTCTTGCGATGACCAAGCACATGACAGTAGTAAGAGATGATCTAGCTTGGAGGACGGGGCATAGTCTTTAGCGAGGGCGATAGGGTCTAAGGTGTCACATGTGCAACCATAGGATATGGGCACACAACCCGGATCTTTTTGCTTGATGTTTCTTGAATAGCTTGTGAATCTAAAGTGTCACATGTGCAGCCATAGGATATGGGCACACAAACCGGATTTTTTTGCTTGATGTTTCTTGAATAGCTTGCACTCACTCTTGCGATGACCAAGCACATCACAGCAGTAACATATGATCTAGCTTGGAGGATGGGGTAGTCTTTGGTGAGGGCGATAAGGTCTAGTATCAACGGTTGGCTCTATGGCCATTGCCTACTTGTTGAATTGGGGCTATTGCCATGGTTTGAACAAGAACTGCTTGGGGTAGAGGTGGTGATCTACGGGCACTGTACCTATAGTTATCAATGGTGTGGGTTGCCATCTGGCATATAGTGCACCATAATTGGTTGAGGCTGCATTTATCGGCTCCATGGTCATTGTTGCAGCATTTGGAACACTAGACACCATGATGTAGGCATGATGAGGCTTCAGTGCCATCTTCATGTAATTGGAGATTAGTGAGATCATGTTCTATAAACAATGTCTTCGCTTTCTTGAGCAATCTTATGTGCTCATGATGTTTGTAGGCTCAGTCTTCTCTACTATTGTCATCAGAGTCTACACTAGAGCTGTGGTCAACTCGGTTTGATGGTTCGTGCTTGGTGGATCAACATGCATACATTACAACGGGCATCATCAACAATTTGGTCGAAGTTCATGTTAGAAAATGGAGTCAAGTTGAGTGGCTTATGTGTGTGTTTTAGTCTAATGTGTCTTATGTTTAGTCTAGTGTGTCATATTGCAAGATATCCCCTATACACTTTGGTATTCTAGTGTTTAGTCTCTAGTCTATATAAGAATGTACTTGTGTTGTGTGTCACATCAAGACACGTCAAGGAGTCCACATCAAGCTTATCAATGTGAGTCCTTTCATTTTGGTACTTCCATTTCCTTTCATTATTTTTCCATTTGAATATTATCTTCTCTCTCCCTAGCCTACCCTCTCCCTCTCACTCTCCCTCCCCATCATGTTCCTTCATGTGGTATCAGAACCATCCTTCCTCCTCCCTTTCTTTCTTCTTCCCTCCTTCCTTCATTTCTTACCTCCTTCCTTTACCTTATTGCTCTTCCAAGGGATTGAGGTGAGGGAGGCCAAGAAAGAAGAGTTACTCTCTCTTTCCTCTTGGAAGGCAGTCCTTCCCTTCTTCCTTCACCCTTAGCCTCTCCATGAGTTGTTGATCTACATTGACATTGGAGTTGCCCTGCTCATGCTTCTGTTGTGACCATCAACATCGGAATTGCTGTGCCATGAACCTCGAGATTGCCACCTCTAATAGCATCGAAAATGTTGCCATTCTGGCCACCTATTATTGCTATTTTTGCCTCAATTCCAACTGCTAATTTTGCCTTAGTTTTAATGCCTTCTCTTGGCTATTTTCTACCCTGACTGCAAGCTAAGATACTGTTATAGCCATACTATTCTAGCCTTTGCTCCAAGCTCGCACTTAGCCCATATTGCTGCAACATTTGGAGCAGACATGGAGTATTCCAAAATGGAAATTTTCATTGAAATGTTTTATGGTAAGAACTTTCCAACTTGGCAAACCAAGCGGAGGCTTCTGCTTATGAAAGAAGTGTGTTGAAGGTGATCAAGGGCAAAGACAAGAAACCTGAATCTGATGAAAATAAAATTATGGCTTGGGAAAATCTCAATGACAAAGCTCTTTCTATCATTGGTTTGGGTTTGTCTGATCAAGTTATTCATCAATTGGATTTTGATGACACTGCATATGAATTGTGGGACAAGCTAGAGCGCTTATTTGGTAACAAAATTATCAATTCCAAAGTATTTCTTAGACAAGAATTCTTTAAGCTCCATATGAAGCATGAAGTTTCTCTTAATTCTCATTTGAATCATATGGAACCCCTCATCACCCAACTTGCTACTTTGAAGGCCCTTGTTGGGGCAGATGATCAGGTGACTATCCTCCTTTCTAGCATTGAGGATATTCCTCAGTATCGTGATATCATACTAACACTTCATGTAGCATGGAATATGTCCTTTAATGAAATGGTTGCAATGCTTCTCGATCATGAACAAATAAGACACACAATTGTCCAATGAGGAGTAGGCATTATATTCCAAGGGTGAAAAGCCATTCAAACCTTTCAAGTGTACGTATTGTGAGAAGCTTGATAGACAAAAGCTTGCTAAACAACAATCCAAGGAGCATGCTAAGTTGGCTATAAAGAAGAACTCCGACACCAACTTTTGCTCTTATTGCTCATATCCAAAATCTATCTTTCCCTCAAGAGGTGGATGAGGATAATGAGTTTATTTCCTAAATCTGTCCATGAGTCATGGGTAGTTCTCCAAAGGTTGATTGTGATAAACTCATGAGTCTTAGTTATGTTTAATGGAGTCAATAAAGGTTCTTGGATAGTCCTCGTTAAATGATGTATTACTTTTCTATCTATTGCGTGTGGCTCCATGTCACCCTTTTTGGAGCCAAGAGGGGGATGCATTGTGGAAGCCTCATTGTATTGGTCTTTATGCGTCTTTCTATCAGGCCTGGCCAAGTTCCAAGATGTTGGTGTAGCTTCTAGACCTATGAGCTAGTCATGTAGCCATGCTAAGACATGAGGCTCTTAGTCATGTTGATTCTTAAGCCATGAGAGTGCTTGGATCAACCTCTGAACATGCTCAAACTTTAGCCACGGAGTACGTAGATTAGTAGTTTATCATTGTCAAGTTCTGTTCTTGGTTCCATTCCAATAGTCCCTCACCTTTCCTCCATGGGGGTTTGTTAGAAAATGGAGTCTAGTGTGTCTTATGGATGCCACATGTCATATTGGTAGATATCCCATATGCACTCTGGTATTCTAGTGTCTAGTGTCCAGTCGATATAAGATTGTACTCATGTTGTGTGTCACATCAAGTCACATCAAGGAGTCTAAATCAAGCTTATCAATATAAGTCCTTTGATTTTGGTACTTCCATTTCATTTCCATTTCCTTTCATTATGTTTCCATTTGAGTATTATCATCTCTCTCCCTAGCCTACCCCCCCCTCTCTCTGTCTCTCTGTCTCTCTCTCTCTGTCTCTCTCTGTCTCTGTCTCTGTCTCTCTCTCTCCACCATGTTCCTTCACTTCAATGTGCCCATGTCTAAAGAAGCAACTACTTATTTTAGCTTATGCTTCAGCCCATGCACAAAGTATGAATTCACACTTTCGGGGCTGGGCGTTGTGCTTATGGTAGGTGACTAGTGAGGGTGTGGAACTCAGCAACGTAGTCATCCAAGGTGGGATCATGCATTCAAGCTTTTGCGAGGACATGGACAACAGTCTTTTCTACTTGTTGGTAGCGAAGCAAAAAGGCTGTACAAAGGGAATCAAAGTTTAGGAATGGGGTATGGCATACTACACAGCCCAAATCATAGCTTTGCAATGTAGCAAAGCTACAAACATTGCCATTTTGATGGCATCTATCTGCTGCACCACTAGGACATTGACCTGCCATGTGGTTTCAAACAACATTACATGCACATCTGGGTCCTCTTCGGGGAAGTCAGAGAACTTTGGGTACTGAATTGTCCTAGTTGGGCGACGAGTGTGAACACAAATGGGTAGATGGTGAAAGACGATCGATGAAGGATATAGAGGCGCAATATGGAGACAACCTAGAGTGGATATAGAAAAACATAGAGGAAGAGTGGTAGAATTGTCAAAATGCTCATCATTGATAAGAGCTCTACTATTGCTTCCTCAAAGTCCATTAACTGGATGGAATCCTAAGAGTGACACCGTTTGCAATTTCTAGATCGAGCTTCTTACACGCAAACATGTACCACAAGAAATTGTAACAACATAGACTAGGGACGATTCTAATGATCATGGTCGCCAAAGTGTTAATGAAGGTTTGTCTCCCAGGTTAACTAGTTGTATCGATACAACATTTTGTCTAAGGGTGAAAGCAAAGTCACGTGGAATGCTTTTTCATAGTACTTAGATGAAGGAAAAAACAAAAGTGATTGTTATATTTTTCAATAAAATATGCACCACTACCAAGTAACTAAAAGAATGACGAGACGTTTCGAGTAGTTCTTAGATTCCAGCTCCAAAATTTTGTTCCCTCTTGATCATGTTGTCAACCATTTGTTCCAGGTATCCTGTAAGCTAAAGAGATTCAGTCTGCTATAATCATTGTCTGTGCTATTGCGTTAGCGTCGAGCTTGTGACTTTAGTTTCCCCATAGTGAGAGCTCAAACACGCCTAAATAGAGGGTAAAGTTTTGACGAAAGCAATTTTTGCTCATCACTTTCTACTGTTTATGAAGTTTGACCTGTAGACATTGGCATAGACTAAATGAGGCTCGATTTTGTTCAAGTTTAACACATCATCCCTTGAATTGATAGCATTGATATAGCAGTTCATTGTGCTTGGAAGGAGGAGGAAGTATGGCATTTGAGACCTTTCAGTAGATGAAGTGCATGTATTGAAAGCATTACTAAGATTGCCAAAGATTTGGGGAGAGAGAGAGCACGAAGAATGAGGAGACAAGGGAAGGCGATGGTTTGCATGAGTTTGTGATTGTTGTTGACTATTGTTGAGAATTCATTGGATCCTATTTTCCTTCTTTGCTTTCCTCAGTTGAGCTTTTCTTGAGAGCTATAGAGCATGCTAAGCTAGGTGTAGCTAAGATTCAAAGTGGCTTCAAGAAGGTGACACACCGTTAGCACTCTTCTTTAGAGTGGTTAGAGAGAAAAGGCTCAAAGAGAATATTATTTTGGTAAAGTATGCTGAGGGAAATCTAGTGTATGAGTCAAAAATAGCTGAGACTTTCATGTAACATTTATATAGCATTGTGGGGGTACTAGGCCAGTTGAAAGCACAAATTACAAGGTAAAGTTGGATGCATTCCTAAGCAATTTGCACAATAGGTGGTGATGTCTTATGAGGCTCTGCAATTGTAGAGGCCCTTCTTCGGTTGAGATCAATGACTAAGATTAAATATGTTGTGTTCCTTACAGCTAGAGGTAATTCACTTGGGCCTGGCAGTATTCCTATTGAGTTCTATCAACATAACTTGTGGAGGATATGATAGAAGTAATTAACTAGTGCTTTCAAAGAGGTGCGATGCCTCAGGGTCTTAATATGGGTATGTTAAAGCTCATTCCTAAGGAGAAAAATAGATGGTTACCATGTCACTGGAGACCTTTATCGATGCTCAATTGTGTCTGCAAAGTTATGGCCAAGGATTTGGCCAATAGAATCAAGCATATTCTGAGCAGGGTGGTGCATGCCAGACAATATGGTTTTGTATATGGAAGGAACATAAAAGATTTTGCTCTAAATATATTATTAGCTATTGATCATGCATGAATCATATTAAATTTTAGTTTTTCTTTCTTTGTAGAGATAATGGCAGCTAATGTAGCTCGCAAGGCATCTAAGAAGATATCACAAGTGCAGGTCCCAGTACAAAAGAAATTTTGTCAGTACACACAAGAGTTTAACGAGGGGTATGCGCTTAGTGTGGCTGGAATATATCCAAGGGAGATACGAACAGGTTCGAAAGACATCAACCTTGTAGACTGGGAGTTTGTATTTGCATGTCCCAAACCGGTTTCTAGGCAGAAGAAAATAAAGTCACATAATGAACGTGATGAGTTTATCGAGAAGCTTGTGCGACATCACTATGAATTCTATCAAGAGGGGCCGCTCAATTACAAAATTGGGCTATTTTTCACAAAGTCTTTTGCCTTGGAGAATTGCAAGTCAGTGTAAAGAGCTAAGGACATGTAGCCTTTCACCATTGCATGGGCTCCATTTGTGTAGAGTGCAATGGAACATGCTAAGGTTCGAGATCATCTGGGTGCAAAGCGCAAGAGGTTGGAAGGGAATATGATATCTTTACATGGTGTGTTCCCTTCACCCTCCAATGTAAAACCTGTCATTTCCGCAACACCAGTGAGCCCATAATTCCCAAAAAAAAAGGAAGATGGCATTGCTGGAATGATAAGTGTAGTTGAGATTAGGTGGGGAGGTCTAAAGACGGCACTTGATGAGGAACGCCAGGTTCTTGAGGTCGCTAGTCAGGACTTGTATAGAGCAGAAGGCAAGTGCACAGAGATGAATAGGATGGAAGCTGAATTATTCAGTCTTGGAGAGGATGCTGATTGATAACTGTTGTTACAAATGTTCCAAAGATTGCATACCAAAGATGATATACAGGAACTACAGAAAAGGGTTGATGATGCCAAGGTGAGTTTCCAAATGATTTTTATTTGTGCTATATAGCACTTAATCTAATCTCTCAGGCATTCTACATGAACTATATATCTCATACAATTTTCTATGTACAATATCTTTGATATATAGCATGCAATCTATTCTTTCGAGCATTCTTAATGAGCTATATTATATAGCTTATACTATGTGCTATAAATTATTTCTGTTATATATTGCTTTTTTTTAATCTTTCAAGCATGATGAATGAGCTATATAGCTTATATTATGTGCTATGTGCTTTATCTTTGATATATACACTCACTCTATTCTCTCAGCTTACTGAATAAGCTACATAGGTCATGCTATGTGCTATGTACATTATCCCTGCTCTATAGCACTCAATCTGTTCTTCCAAGCATATTGTATGAGCTATATAGATCATACTGTGTACTATGTACATTATCTCTACTATATAGCAAGCATTCTATTCTTCCAAGCATATTGAATGAGCTATATAGCTCATGCTATGTGATGTGTACATTATCCCATGCTATATAGCACTCAATCTATTCTTCTAAACATAATTAGATATATAGCTCATACTATGTGCTATGTACATTATCTATGCTATATAGCACTCACTCTATTCTCTCAGTCTATTGAATAAGCTACATAGGTCATGCTATTGTATGGCATGCAATCTATTCTTCCAAGCATACTGTATGAGCTATATAGCTCACACTATGTACTATGTACATTATCTCTACTATACAGCAAGCAGTCTATTCTTCCAAGCATATTGAATGAGCGATATAGCTCATGCTATGTGTTGTGTACATTATCCCATGCTATATAGCATGCAATCTATTCTCCCAAACATAATGCAGCTATATAGGTCATACTCTGTGCTATGTACATTATCTATGCTATATAGCACTCAATCTATTCTTTCAAGCCTATTGAATGAGCTATATAGCATATGTGTTGTTAATTATCTCTACTATATAGTACTTACTCTAATGTTTCAAGCATGCTGAATGAGTTATATAGCTCGTGCTATGTGCTATGTACATTATCCCATGCTATATTATTGCACTCAATCTATTATTCCAAACATAATGTAAGAGCTATATAGCTCATACTGTGTGCTATATAACACAAAACTTGTTCTATATAGTGTTGAGAGTTCACGCTCAACATCATGTGATCATGTGTGCATAGCACCATCACGTGATCATATGTGCATAGCACTAGCCCTGAAAGGGTTTGTATATATTCTATTTTTTCAACTAAATCTAGTGTACAGTTAGTCATTTGTGGTGTGCTCTCTAGCTGTGCCCGTTCTCCTCATCTCCACTCTTCTCCTCTCCCCTCTTCATATTTTGACATGGTATCAGAGCTTCCTTGCCTTCCGCTGAGGCATTGCGATTCTTGAGAGAGTGAGAGTGATTGTGAGATTGAGAGTTCTCTTGAGTGATTGTGAGATCCTTCCCTTCACTTCCATTGAAAGAAAATTCTGTCCATTTTCTTTAAGAGATTTCCGTTCATTCTTTGGTGAGAGTGAGTGGTTCTTCATAGTGTGAGAGATTTCTGAGAGTGATTTCCATCTTTGAGAGCTTCAAGAGAGACATTTCTGAGTTTTGTAAGGTACTTTGATTGTGAGAGAGACACGGAGAGATCTTGTTCTTCATTTTGAGAAGTTCTTGAAAGAGACACGGAGAGATCTTGTTCTCCAAGAGCTATCTTCAGCAAGCAACCCTGCGACTTTGGCTTTGCAGTCCTTAGCTACAATCCTTAGCTACAACGTAGTCCTAAGCCTCTTCAATATCTAAAACGATGAGCCTACAACTCGTCGTAGCAGCGCTCCAGACAGCCGCTCTTACGTCAATGCTCTCCAAGCTCCTACAACAGCCCTATGCACCGCTCAACAGCTCCATGACTCTCAGCGCAGGCTCTACAGCCCATGACAGTCCCTGCATGACCACCGAGACCAACGAGCTCCTTCGCGGTCTGCTCCAACCTAGCAAGCCTCTCTAGCTCCAAACGCACCATCGACAGTAGCAATAAGGTCTAACTGCGCTGATTGCAGTCTCCTACATCCTCAAAGGCCATAGAGCGCACGTCCAAGCTTTCCTACGTGAAAAGCTTACCCTCTAATCCCCAAGCTTCAGTAGTGCCTCCGACACCAGCGACTCCTATGCAGCACTCCAGCAAGGTAGCGCACGTCGGCTCAACAACAAGCCTCGCCCATCAAAACAACACGGAGACAGAGGTGAGCCCTCCATCTTGGTCTTTTTCAAAGCGGGGCTGCCTCTCCTTCGTCCATCACCGAACGACCTACGCCAACGAGCCTTCGAAAGGCTCAAAGGCCTTAAGCTCCAGCCTCCTTCTCAAGACGGCCGACAACAAACCTTGCAACAGAGCTCTCCAGCCAACAGCCCCGCCACGGGCTGCTCCAACGCCGACTGCCATCGCCAAACGAACGTCGGAAGAAATTCGATGACGGAATCCGTCGATTCTCAACAGATTTCGTGAGATTGTCCAAGTGACATGTGGCAGATAGCCACTCGACACGTGGCCACCTGTAGACTCGGACCCTAGTCTACCACGTGGCAGACCTTATCTGCCACGTCACCATCTCGCTCAGCTTGCCACGTCATCGCCCATCTGCCACATCATCATCTTATCTTGTGCCACGTCATTAGTGCAACGTCACCTGCCACATCATCAGTGACACATCATTAGTGCCATGTCACCTGCCACATCATCAGTGACACATCATCAATCACGTCACCTGCCACATCATCAGTGACACATCATCAGCCACGTCACCTGCCATGTCATCAGTGACACATCATCAGCCACATCACCTGCCACATCATCAGCCACATCACCTACCACATCACCTACCACATCATCAATGCCACGTCACATGTGCCATGTCATCATTGCCACATCACCCTGCTGACATCATCAGTGCCACCTCAGCACTGCCACCTCAGCAGTCCAATCAGCACTGACCCTCTGCAAGCACAGTCCCTTGCCAGGCACACTGTGCACACACTGCATGTGCACACTCCTGCCACCTCAGCATAGAGCTTCACTGGCACACCTCTTGGTAAGCACAGTGCCACATCATCACTACATCTGACTCACAGTGACACATCATCATTGAGCACCATTTGCACTCCTTTTGCCCCTCCACCTAGATCAAGTCGTATCTCTTGATCCAAGAAGAATTTGAGGGTGCTCCAAAAAGGAAAGTCGCTCGATTTTTCGTGCTCTACACGCTCGTTACATCACGTGCACATTTTGGCGCAAGTTACACTCACATTTGTGCCTCGCTGACAAAACCAATTCCTTCACGCACATTTGCCTCTACATCGACGCATCTGACCCAGCACTTAAAAAGAACAAAAGAAAAGGAATTATTTGCTACTCTTTCATCGATCGACGGTTGGTTCAGAGTAGACTAGATCGCCATAGAGGGGACGCTTTGAATTCCCCAAGTTGCCAATCTAAGCCATGCCCAAAATTCCCGACTAGTACCTACTCGGAGTCAGTCCATACGCTCACATCCGATTTCACATCATTACATTACCTGAAACCTTACGTTCATCAGTTCAGTGAGCAAACTTCAGAGTTCAGAGGCATTGCAGATTGATTCAGTGGGCAGATAGCACTTGATTTCACACACACATGCCACCATTGTAAAGCCTATTTGGCTATCTCACGGCATCGTGCACATCATTTTTTTTTAGCCTTGTAAAGCCTCTTGGCTATTCCCGGCATCATTGCCACAAGCCTTGTAATACAGATCAGATCTTATATACTGCAGTTCTATCTTCACCGACGGTACAGAGATTTCACTTGGCATCTTCAGTGTATTTGCAGTTGATTCATACAAAGTTTTTTCAGGACACTTTTGAGTACATTGTTTGCACCATGTCGACTACAACCTCAATCTGGAGGCATCTGCTAAGTTAGACAACTCCAATTACGGTACATGGAAATACCGAATGGAGACCATTCTTGTGCTTCAGGACAAATGGGAGTATGTCGATGGATCCATACCTAGACCATTGGCCGATCCAGCCACCAGTAGCTCTACTCCATCTGTTGTCACAGCACCAGCAACGGGATCTACATCGGGATCTACATCTACATAAACAGTTTCCACACCAGTAGCAGATCCTGCCATTGCCCGAGCTCAATTAGAATAATGGGATAAGAAAGACAAGTATGCCTATCACCTGATCAAGCAGAATGTGCAAGATGTCATGCTAGGACAGCTCAACACAGTCAAGACATCAAAAGAAGCATGGGATATGTTCGCAGCTCTCTACGAGTCCAAGAACACATCCAGGATTCTCACCCTGAGAAACCAGATCAACCAGAGTTTCTACAATAGCAATGAAACCGGTCATGCTTATGTATTCCGCATCAAAGACTACAACAATCAACTTGCAGCAGCAGGAGAGACTATGAATCCCGCAGAAATGGTTCAAGTAATCCTAAATGGACTAGGAGAAGGATATGAGAATCTAGTCTAGAGTATTGCCATCCAACGGCAAATTCCAACACTGAAAGAACTTCAGTCAGTTCTACTTGGTGAAGAACTCAGGACTCAGGCCATTCAAGCACGTAAAGGTCATTCTAATGATCAGGCATTCACAGCTTCAGACAGAAGCAGAGGCAAAGGCAGAAACAGAGGTAGATCATATCAAAAAAGTGGTCATCATCAACAAAGTCAAAATAAGCATCAGCATCAGCATCATCCTCAGCAACATCAGAATCAGTAAAGAGGAAATCATTCCAATCGAGGAAGATTTGAAGGACGAGGGAATGCATCCACCAATGTGTCAAACGTTCAATGCAACTATTGTCACAAGTTTGGACACTATGAAAGAGATTGCCGCAAGAAGCAGTACGACCAAGGCGGTCAATCCAGCAGTAATCGAGGGAATTCCCGAGGAAGAGGAAATCATCGTGGTGGACAATCTAGTCATAGTCATTTTGCAAATGAACATGGAAATATGTTTCTTGCAAGTGAGGAATTGCATCAGACTGATACAATGCACATAGACACTGATTTCAATCCCAAAGAGGATTTCAGTTATCAAGTCGACCAAGTGGAACAAGATCCTTGGTACATCGACAGCGGTGCATCATCTCATATGACAAATCACCAGGAATGGTTCACAGAAATAAAGCCATTAGAAGGTCAAAAGAATGTCATCTACACAGCAGACAATACACCGAATCCGATTCAAGGGACAGGTGTTATCCCTATGAACAATTTCACTGGTACAAAAGGATTAGTCAAAGATGTGCTCTATGTTCAGCAAGAACCTTTTGTCAGTAGGTCAAATGATGGAACACAACTACAAAGTCATCTTCGACGGTGATGAATGCACTATCAGAGTCAAATCCAAAAGAGGTTAGCTAATAGCAAAAGGTGTCAAGGAAGGACGCTTATACAGGATGCTAGCTACAGTACCAGATAAGCATGCCATGTAAACTCAAATGCAACAGATGCCACTATCTGCAAAATGGCACAAGAGATACGGTCTATCAACTTCAAGTACTTGTTAGATCTAAGGAATCAGAATATGGCAATTGGGATTCCGAGCTACAGTTTCTTGGAAAAGTTTGTGAAGCATGCTGCTTTGGCAAACAAAAGCGAACCAACTTTGTCAGAAGTACCTCTCGTGCATGAGGTATTCTTGATTTGATTCATACAGATGTATGGGGTTATGCCCAGACCTGCAGCATCAATGGTTCACTTTATTACTTGACCTTCATCGATGACTACAGCATATATTGTTGGGTCTACTTTCTGAAAGAGAAATCTGAAGTGTTTGCCAGATTTCAAGAATTCAAAGCCATGGTAGAAAACCAAACAGGCAGAAAGATCAAGGTCATGAGATCAAACAGAGGAGGTGAATACATGTCTTCAGCATTCATGAATTTTTGTAAAAATCACGGCATTCGAAGACAATTCACATGTGCAGATACTCCTCAGCAAAATGCAAGAGCTGAAAGGAAGAATGGGACTTTAGCAGACAGTGCTAGAGCAATGCTTAGTGAAAAGCATCTTCCGAATCAGTATTGGGCAGAAGCAATAGCTACAGCTAACTACTTGCTTAATCAGCTTCCTACCGAACCGATACAAGGTATGACTCCTTATGAAGCATTCACTGGACACAAGCCACGCATTGGGCATCTCCGCATATTTGGTTGCAGAGCATATGCTCACATACATGATGATCATCGCAGGAAATTGGATGCGAAGTCACGCAAATGCATCATGGTTGGCTACAGTGAAGAAAGCAAAGCATACAAATTGTATGATCCCATCAACCGCAAAGTCATTATCTCCAGAGATGTAATCTTCGGTGAGGAATCAGAATGGCAAACCTCACCTACACAGGAGATAGAAGCATCGACTTCACAGTCACCTATAGAACAGGTTGATGAAGAAGAGCAAGAATTGCCACCAACACCCCAAGCAGCGCCACAGCAGCTCAGACGGGTCTACTAGGGAAAGCAGACCACCAGCCCGATTGACATATGCTCAGAAAGGCAAAGCCATTTAGGTGGAAACCACCAACTATGCTCTTAGATTGTACTATAGGCATAGAACATGTGCATGCATACCCATGTTATATGAATTGAGATACAAGGAGATAATTAGGGGCATACATATGTTGTTTACTTAAGGGTTATGTTATGTATATAATATTGACAATTCTTGTATAAGGATAACACATATTTATAATTTAAAAAATGTCTCTAAAAGTTTAAGAGTGGCTCCTTTAGTCCCTTAGTTCATCACCTTCTCCTTGCATTAGCTTCCATATTGCTCCAATGCTTGCCTACGTTGTGCCTCTATCTCATCTAAGCTTACTCTATGCCTCAATGTGCAAATTCAACTTGGTACATCTATTTCAATCTGTTATTACCTTCTATGACTTCTCAATTACCGACCACCAGTCCTCTTCTCTATTGCCATATGAGCCTTCTTATATGAGCTTCTCTTACACTTCTGTCTACGTACTACATTTCTCATGACATGGCTCCAGCTCACTTTGGCCATCTTGTGCCCTTGGTGCTTTCTTTAGTCTTAGCCATTTCTTTGGCTTATGGTGGACGTCCCAGTCCCTTTAGATTGAATAGCAACATTGCAAAACGGGGCTCGTCTCCTACTCCTTTCACATACATTCATCATGTACCCTTCTCTACATTTAGCTATTATTACTCTTCGTCGCTTGCTCACTTGCTTTTGCGCATTGATGCATTGCCTCTACGACTGTAGTCCCATACTTCATGGGTTAGGGTGCTTTTGATATGTTGAGAGCAGTCTCTAGTCTCTCGAGTTGGCTCACTACACTCTGTTATTGGCTTCATTTGTGGTTTTTTTGGTTGAATATCTTTCTTTTCTAATTCCTCAAATTTGTCAAAAAAATTTGCAAACTCTATGTTAAGAAAAACTCTCTATTTGTTACAAATTTGTCAAAATATTCAATTTAGTTATCTCAAATAATTTTTGTCCTAGTTTCATGTATAACTTTTGTATCCAAACAATGGAATCAATTGGATGGATCATTTATTAATGGAACTATTAAATTTGAACACACACATTGATTTCCTAACTAGCCCTTGGTTGGGTTAGTGCCATATAATTAATTTGCACTCATTGGATAATTGTTTGGTATGGATAATTCTTAGTCATTTCTGATTCCCCTTACTTTTTTTTACTAATTGTTAAATCGGAATTGCATAACCATTGGCTTCATTCTCTATCAATTGGGCTATGCTGCAACTTCAACCACTTATTTCCCTTACTAATATGAAAAAGAACACATTCTCTAGCTATGATTTGATATTAATCCTCTTATAAATCTCTTTGGTGGGGGTAAGGTCCACATATGGTGGGCTTACCCCTCACCATGTGGTTTTAGCCTCTGGGATGGGGATGGGCCACACACACAAGCACATGCATGTACACACACATTCCTATTGCTCTCTTCTATGTCGCAATTGTCTCCTCCTCGATCTCCCCATTTGCTTCCACTGTTCCTTACTACCTTTGGGAATTACCCCTTCTCCAACGTTCACTCATGACTCCCTTCCCCTCATTTCTCATCATTTTGCAACTCCTTTTTGTAGAGTAGCTACTCCTCTTATACTGGTCCATTTTAATAATAAGCGGTCATTTCGATCTCCATTCATGGCCTTATGAAGAAAAACATTTGATCCAATGAGCCATTCTTGCCTCTGTGTAGGCATTAGGGTTCATTCTCTAGCAGCTTCTCTACTATCATGGCTCCCTCAACTAGGTTGCTTACTAAACCTCTCTCCTTTAATTCCCCTCTCTCTCTCTCTCTCTTATTATCCTCTCCCCTCTCTCCCTAACCAATCCTTCCCCCTCTCTCCCTAACTACACTTGTCCCTAAATTGTGCCTCTCTCCCTAACTATGCCTCTCTCTCTAAATTACCTTCTTACTAAACCTCTCTCTCTTACTTTTCCCCCCCTCTCTCTCTTACCTTTTTCCCCCTCTCTCAAACTATGCCTCTCTTATTGAACTATACCTCTCTTATCAAATATACCCCTCTCTCTCTTACTATACCTCTCTACCTACTCTCCCTAGCTACACCCCTAGCTAGTCTAACTACTCTGTCTAACTACCTTCCCCCTCCTCGCCGTTCGCCTAAGTAACCAACTCCCGACTCTTGACTGCTCCTTCCCCCCTGTCTACTCTTCCACCCGACTACCTAACTCTAGACTGTTCCTCCTTCTGATTGCCTCCCTCTTCTATTTATACATCTGCTCCTCGCCCCTTCTATCATGCCCCTTTGCTTCTGCTTACCCTGGCATCCACATACTGCCACACTACCGTTCGCCATGTCCCTTCACTACAACTCACACAAGCCATTGCTCTTTTGGTGTGCTACCGCCTCTCCACCCTTACTACATCTCACATGAGCTTTCACACTTCCTCTCCTTTGTAGCCATATCTTGCTTCATGGTTTCACAGCAAGTTATTTTACATCTCGCCTCTTTTACATTTATTTTTCATTTGCATTCTATTAATTTATTAATTTGTCTTCTCTTTTACCCTTATTCCCCTTTCCCCCTTTTTGAACCTCTCTCTCTTTTCTTTTGCAATTTATTAATTAACCTTTTTTACCTCTCTAACCTTTCTAATTAATATCTCTACCTGCTTACCCGCCCCACCCTCTATGGTTAAAGCCATAAGTTGTTCCTTTCACCTCAAAGTCTTTTATGCTCTTAGTTAAAACATTAGGAAGCTCTTTTACTAAATTTTCTTATTAAATTCTTGTTGAGCATTTATTTTTATTAGGTTTTAACACTTAGGTCATTCCTCCATTCCTTTGCTTTTTATACAAAGAAATTAGTGAAACTTTTGTCAAATTAGTTTTCATCAAATTCCCCAGCTTTTTCCTTTTATCTAATTCTTTAAAATTTTCAATTATATGTTCCCACTATAATGTTCCAAACTCATAAGTTTCCATGATATGCTAGGTAACCCATGTACTAACCTAATGTCTAATGTCTTAATTAGCAGCTAGTTTTATTATCCGTTTAGCTCTCAATTCATTCTCTTTCCCTTCCTTTTTTATTAAAAGAAAGCAAATAAACTTCTTTCCATAATTTTCATTAATTCCCTCCTTGTTCCCTTTTTTTCATTCTTTATATTGTTTCCTTATAAATTTTATTCTATAATGCTCCAAAATTCATTAGCTTTTATACAAACACTCTTTCCTTAAGACACACTTACTCTAGTCAACTTCATAACTCATAGATTTACATTAAGCTTTATGAGTTGGTAGTTTTGTGATTATCTTTATTTTGACCCCAATAACAAGGGAGGGGTGTATATGACACCTGTCTTCCCAACTAAGATTTAAGCTGG
Organism: Dipteris shenzhenensis; assembly: GCF_047967505.1. Classification (NCBI taxonomy): domain Eukaryota; kingdom Viridiplantae; phylum Streptophyta; class Polypodiopsida; order Gleicheniales; family Dipteridaceae; genus Dipteris; species Dipteris shenzhenensis. The sequence continues at coordinate 29,151,894 of NC_141600.1, forward strand.
TTCTCACCATGTCTTTCTTTTTGGATGGTGGCTGGTATGTAGACTCCCTCTTTAATGAAAGTGTCGCTTGTTGGTACAACTTGTCAAAGCTCTTTTTCTTTTTTGGCAATTATGCATTCTGCTAACTTTTGCAAAATGCTTACCTCTTGACAACTTCTTTTGTATTAACATTAGTAGGAAATCACCTCATTAAGCACATTGTTTTTCTCTTTGGAATCCATCGTCTATCCCCACCTTATTTTCATTTCACTATGGAAAGGGGTTTTATAAAGTCTTCCACACACAATGATGTGCACAACACTAAAATCACAACACCCCCCCTCCCCCCCCCCCCCCAAAGAATCATTTTCGACCTGCCACTTTTAAAGTGGAAGCCTAATTAACGGTGTTTCACATCATGAAAGCGAAAATGGTTGTTTTATTTATTTCATGAAAATTAGAATTATAAGTGTTGTCCCTTCTTTGTAGTCCAGGTGCCAACCCACATGTCCTCTCGTTCTCTCTCTCTCAACTTGAAGCTAAATTTCTATTTATGCCCCCATCATTTTCTCCCCCTTTTTTTCTCTCTCTTCTTCTTTTTTTGCTTCTTCTTCTCACCTTTCAATTTGTCCCGCAGGCCTCTTGAATATATTCAACTTGTTTAATTTGTGATTAATTATGAATTACTTTCTATGACCATAAATTTTGAGTTACTTTTCTTCCCCCCCTTTTTTAAACCCTTAATTGTTTTTAAACTAAGCACCCTCTATTTGGTCATCTAATCTATTCCTAGGGGCTTAATCCATCTAAATTCCCCTTAAATAATCCTTCCTCCCCCCAAACTCGACCACGCTCCCCTAACCTTTACCATCCCTGAAACCCAACCTACTCAAAAACATCTACCCCCCTTTTGTTATGCCTTCTTGTAGCACGACGTTTGTCCCCACACGGCCGTTATGAAAACTGACACCCTTTGTATGGGTTTCTTGGTCCATTTTTCATCGTCCTCACTTCCCTATAGGCAATTATGTGCATGGATGTCTCCTTTTAAGCCATGCATTGTCTCGCGACGCCTACATGTCCCTCTCACTAACTCGCCTCCTCGCTCTCAACCACTGCCCCTTCTTTTTGAACTCGGCTTTACTCTCTCAGGTGCTCGATCATGACTTTTCCTACTACTCTCTTGTATGTCACAATAGTCTCCTCCTTAAACTCATTCATTGGCTTCCACTGCTCCTTGCTGCCTTTGGGAACCCCTTCTCCAAGACACTTCACAACTCCTCTTACACTTTTCAATTTCAATTAGTGGTCATTTCAATCTCCATTAGTGGCCATTTATGCGATAGAGTTCATTCTCTAGCAGCTTCTCTACTATGACAACTCCCTCAACTAGCTTGCTCATGGCCACCGTTTGAGATCATGTGCCTGTTGACAACACTTACTCTAGCCAATCCACAAACTCATCCTATTTACAACTTTGTCTCCTCTCTCTCCATTTCTTAATCGCCATCCATCATCGTGGTCACCCTTCCTATACAGGTTTTGGTCCACATTATCCTATTCTATATGACCCCTATTCACTTACGCTTGACCTCTCCCATTCAATTTCTTCTCCTTTAGACTTCGGTTTGCGTTTTTAAAGCATAAATTTGGAACTTTTTTCATAGAAAGCACTTCGTAATCAGCTGTGGTATAGTGTTTTGGCTCTCGTTTAGACCCTCAATTCATCACCTTCCCCATACATTATCTTCGATATTGCTTCGTTGCTCGCCTCCTTTGTGCCTCTACCTCCTTTGCTCGCCTGTTTATGTCTCTACCTCATCTAATCTTACTCTGCGCCTTAGTGTGCAAGTTTCAGTCTGCCGTTGCCTTCTCTGTCTTCTGAATTACCAGTCGACATTCCTCTTCTCTATCGCCTTGTGAGCCTTCACGTTCTCTCACATTGCTGCGTACTTACTACTTTATGCATGACATAGCTCTAACTTGTTTTGGTCATCCTGTGCCCTTTGTGCTTTCTTAACTCAGCCATTCTTTAGATTGAATAGCAACCTCACAAAACGGGGCTCGTCTCCTACTCCTTTCACATACATTCATTGTGTACCCTTCTCTATGTCTAGCTGCTGTTACTCTCCTTCTATCACTCACTAGCTTTTGTACATTGACGAGTCACCTCTACTACTGCTGCCCCATACTTCATGGATTCAGGTGCTTTTGATATCTTGAGAGAGGTCTCTAGTCTCTCGGGTTAGCTAACTGCATTCCATTGCTAGCTTCATTGGTGGTTTTTTAGTTGGCCACTTTTCTTTTCTACTTATATTTATGTATTATACATATATATAAGAGTATATATATGCACACATTTGCATATATGTCAACCATTGGGACACTCCTCACATTCTTTGCTTTCTCCTTTCAGCTCTCCCTACAACTCATATCTGGCAATCTCATTTGCAATTCTACTCTCCCCTGACCTTCATTTGGTTCTCGGGCCAACCTGAGTGTATGTATAACTCTACTTCCTTGTCTACATATATTTATTTGTACATATTTGTTTCCTTCTCAGCCCTCCTTGTTGAGTTCCTTAGATCTCTTATGAGAAATGTGATTTTGTTTTGTGTTTGTATATGATGTTAGAGGAAATTTGTTTCTTTGGGTCTTAGTTTAACATAACACCTAGAGTCTCATTCTCACGCTTTCTTTTAAATGAATATTTAATTTTCTTTCAATAGAATGTGAAAGAATATAAAGAGTTTCTTTTTTGTGTGTCTATGATTTTAGAGTTTTAAAGGTTATTACTTGTCTCATTCTTACACTTTCTTTTAAATGAATATTTAATATTCTTTCAATAGAATGTGAATGAATGATGTACAACCGCTTAAACTACATTAATCCACATTATGAGCACATTATGCACTTAATATGGATCATTATATTTGAAGATGAATATTATAAAGTTATGTATGAAATTTACAAAGCACCCCCCCCTCCAATGTACCTCCCCTCCCTTCTTAAAATCCCCCTTAGGGTTCTCCCTTTTGGTCTATATATGTATATCTATAATTCACTACTTCTTTCTTATCTTTTCTCCCCTATAATCTATGTAGAATTTTATATAACTTTATCCCGTTATCCCTCCTATATTCCTTTTTTCCTATATGTAAATTTTCATGAGCATTATTTACTTAGGTATTTAGGTGTTTCATCTAACAAAATTTCAATTATTGTATCTCCTCTTTTAGATAGTCTATCACTTGGGGGTGTGGATAACCCAACCCCTGGTTAATGAGTTTTTTCAATAAAACTTTGTCTGTTAAAGGGTGTGGACTACTGCCCTTGTTTCATAAAATATGTATATACAATTAAATACTTTAACTTATATACCATAAGCAATTGCCTACTCAAGTTTGAGCATTTTTTTCAAAAGGTCTGGAAGTATGAATCTTTTTCCCTTTGTAATTAAAATATTTTTATACTATAGAATCTGGAAGGCTGTTGTGTTCCTAGATAAAGCGATAATGAGCCAAGGTGCGAGCTAGGGTGCAGAGGCATTACTTGTCTACCCAAATCTAGTTGTATTGTTCTAATATATGGTTTATTTGGTTGGTGCAAGGAAGTGGACCTTGACCTCGGAACCTTGACTACCTCATGAATTCGACACTTTTTTACCTATCTCGTGGTTTTTTTTTTAGTCCTCATTAAAATTTTTTTTTTTTGGCAACCTCTAGATTAAGGAAAACTCTCTAATTGTTACAAATTTGTTAAAAGATTCAAATTTGTTATCTCAAATATTTTTTGTTCTAGATTCATATATAACTTTTGTATCCAAATGATGGAATTAATTGTAAGTCTCATTTATTGATGGGACTATTAAATCTAAACACACACACACACACACTTCTTTTTTGGGGTGAAACCATTGTATTTACATTAAGAAAATATTTTTACAGTGTGAATAGTCTAAGGAAAAACTATTCTAAAAAATCAGAAGCAGTGGAAAAACACCTCAAGACAAGAGACATCCAAATCATCCTACTAACAAGCATCATATAGAGAGCACACACACACGCACACAGGATAGGGAACTTTCTCCCCTTGCCTCAATTCAAGGAAAATGACATTGATCCAACAAATAAACATCCCTCCTCGCACATGAAAGAAGGAGCCCTCAGCCTCAATCTATCACGACGTAAGATTAACCCTCCATAGAACTCACTTCATATAGATGTAACACAAAGAAGAACCTCCCAATCAATCCAATCACAACTCAGAGATCTTGTTATGGCAACGTCACGCTTGGCTAGTTAGAGTCAGTAAAGAAGCAGCACGAAACTCTCCTAAATACTCCAAAGAGAAAAGAAATAAGCATTCACAAATCCACGTATCTAAAGAACATTACAAAAAAATAATCTTGACATCAACAATAAAATGAAGTCCATTATACACAATCAATTGAGAAGGAACGATGTGCGCTCCACCATGATGATGTATAATGCTCATACTATAAAAAAGGATCTACCATATATCAAAGTCTCATTGGTCCATTGACTGCAACCAATGAGATCTACTAACATAGGAGACCCCTCTTATCCTATTATGTGATTGGCATGCATCTTATCTAATAGCCCTTTAATAAATGCGTTAGCTATAGTTATAAGTATCTAGTCAAAGAGCTGATATAATACGTTAAGGTAGACTAATTGTCAATGTAGACCATAGCTCATTACAAATTATTCAGGGTTAAAATTACCATGGCACAGGTTATTATTATTTATCTCCTCGTCTTGTAGTGGCTGATATCTATGGAGGAAGGATTGTAACACTTGGATGATGATTGAGGTAACTACTGAATAAGTGGCTCTTTCCAACTCATGAAGGAGGTAATTGGGTGGGGAGCTATGAGCCTACTTCCCAAACAACAATGTGAAGTTGGGAGGAGTCTCAGAGTGACATGTTGGGAGAACTCTTTAGCAAAGTCTAGTATATCAAGGGTGTAACGAAAAAGATATCTTAGCTAAGCGGGATCTCTTGCTCTACATTCTGGCTATGACGATGACCAAGAAGTGAGTCTTTGGTGATAGCGAAGCACGAGTACAAGGCGTGGATCCGGGGAGAGCAAAGAGTACGATTTTATCCTAGGGAAATGTGCCCTTAGCTTGGGTTCAGACGAAGAGGCATACATGCTTAAAACATCACAAGGGCCAATCAAGCACGAGCAGTCGGAAATCGCCACTCACACGGTCCAGTGCCAACATCCAATAACATCCTACATGGACAGACACTTGACAGTTGCATTTGGGGACCACACCCCCCATGTTCCAATAAGAGGTGGACGGACCTGGACACTAACATAGAAGATTTGTCTATGGCCCATGAAGGCCGCTCACTACGTGGCCAACTCTTCCAACTACTACACAAGTGGCCCATTATATCTCCTCCAATAGCTCCAATCACAAGTTGGTGACATGAATGAGGAGCCTGATGGTTGTCGGGTGGTGTGAATTACCACACCCAATGCCCACCCATTGGTGTGAGCCGAGCCTAGCTATATCCCGTGATGGTGGCGGGTGCAGACGTGGTGCCCCTAATCCGATACCCAGGGGCATTGTTGGCCACCCCACCGCGGTGGCACGTTCGAAACGTCATCCCCACGCATCCGGGGCTGAAGAGATGAAGGATGATGAAGTGGAAGGCGATGACGTGGAGGGGAGGGTTTTCCCGCCAAAATTTGGGAACATTTTCATCGTTGTGTTGGTGAGAGGAGCTTCGTTCCGTGAATGCCTTGTTCTGCAATGGCTTCGCTTCGTGATCACGATCTCTCCAGCGATGACGATCTTGCTCCAGAAGACGATCCATCCCAGGTTCTTCCCTGATTTCTTGTCATTCCAATCCTGGTTTCATCTTTTGACCTGTTTTGCTCCCTGCTATGCGAACATTACCGCGTATATGCTCTTGAATCGTGAATGCTTTATTCTGGCTGCATTCCCTGGCTTGTATCTCCCGTTGAATGTTTGACGTGCAGATTCGGCCTATTAGCTAAGGAAAATCAAGGGATACTTACAAAGGGAATAGGAAAAGGGGGGAGAGGAGATGATATGGGAAGGGAAAAGGGGTAGAGGAATGCAAAAGAAGAGGCAAAGTTTTATAAAGTAAAGGTTAGGATTTCCGTTTCTTATTTTGCATTTGAAGGCACTCACCATGATTGACAGGCATGCTTTGTGTTACACTCTGGCGGATCCAAAAATGCTACGAGCGCTGAGCGGTCTCCGGGAAAACGTTCAAAATCAAGCAAACAGAAACACACCGTAAGGCAGGATATATTTCCTATGCCTCCATGCTTCAGCGCTGAGCCGACAGATTGTGGACTTTGGCGTATGGAAGCTTTCCAGACTATCTGGGAGAAGATCGAAAAATGCGTCAAGGTCAGATTTCCAGAATTCAGCCGTAGTGCTCTACGAGGGCTTAATTGCCGGAGGTCTGGAAATTTAGGATTGTGGGAAGTTAGATTAGATTGTTTGTATTGCTCGATCGTCAATAAATAAATACTTGAATCGAAACTGACCGGACATGCTCGTGGGTGACGATAAGCTTTAGTCGGAATTTTTGTTCCTAATTTGTTTTTAACGTGGCGTCGACTGTCCAGGACGTTTTCGAATTTCACAACATGAACAATTTTCAGGAAATTCGGAAGTTCATAAGCGACACTTTATTCTGTGATGCCCAACTTAACCTGTACTTGTCAGCTAAGACATGCCACGCCAGCACAACGGCCTCGAATGCAACTGTCACCAGACAGTTGCATGCCGGTTTAATACATTTACGTGAGTTGCTGTTCCTCCAATAACAAACTCTCTAGATGCTTGCTTTTCTGTTTTCAAGTTCAATCAGTGCGGGGCCGACTTAACTTCCTGTGCAGGCAATGTAGACTCCTCCGATCACACAGACACCTTTAATGAATTGAGAAAACATTTAATGAAGAACGATTGTCATGTAGCCGTTTTACGTCCTCACAACTTCTCAAGCAAAGCTGGAGTAGGTGGACCGCTTAAAAGCCTGATAAAACAGATAGTGAAAATCAATCCAGATGTAAGGACCCAACTTTTCTTGCGAGCTTTGTCAATGATGTAATCTTTTTCAATCAGTTTTAACACTAACATCCTGGACCCGTTCATATGCAGACTACAGACATGGATATTTTGGTTTCTTGGCACAGGGACGCTGCACATGTCAAGCATCCAATAGTGATTATAATCGAAGACGCAGAATTATGCAATTCAATGGTGCTGGCAGACTTTATTGTGATTCTTAGGTATTCTTCAGCGTTTCATTTCGTCAACAGCAGGAACGCATGACGTGCTGGAAATTATCAAGAATTCATGAAAGTGCACATTATATGCCGTGATAAGGAATTATCAGATTGGCAACGACCTCATCCGGCTTCTAGTTTCAAAGGAGGGGTTTAGTCAAACTTTAATTAGCGATACAGGGTTCCCCAAAACTTTGCTCTGCATTGTTTTCTTTACTGTGATCAAAATTTGACTTCTGCTTGGTGTATCTATGTTCTGCCTGTATGGGAAGAAAAGCTCTTCCAAACATTTTGTAATCTCTTTGGTCTCTTTGTCTGGACCTTTGTATCAGACTATCAAACTTACCCATCTATAACACGTTCTGTTCAGTGACTAACATTTCTAGTTTTTATACTGTATACACTACTTTCGTTTTGAGATCAACAGCCTGCAGTTTCCAATGAAGCTTAAGCTATGGTATTCTCGAGAAACGTTAAGGTATGTGCAACTTACTAATAAGCCCACTTTTTGTGGATTGCAGTGAGTGGATAACAGAGCTTCCAATTGTCTTAATCATGGGAATGGCAACATCTGAAGATGCCGTGAGGAAATTTCTTCCAGCCTCTGCTGTTCGACATTTGCTAGCCCACAGTTTTACTTTACCATCTCCTGACGAGTATCTAGAAGGCATTATCAAAGCAGTGCTGGTCACGCCATCCATTTCATTTGATATAGGATGTGATGTTCTCAAGTTTCTATTGAGCCATTTCAGGAAATATGATAGCACAGTTGCATCCTTTCTACGAGCTTTGAAGGTCTATTTCTCCCTATTGAAACTTCGTTCGGATGACTGAGGCTCCTTTCTCGTGCAACATTTTCTCTGGGAACTCTCCTAACTGTTATAGGGACTGTTGCTTTCTGTGACACTACATCAATAGTAAATGATTTCTTTTAAGCTAGTGGATTTTGCAGCTGGCTTGTATGGAGCACTTTTTTTCGCAACCTTTGAGTTTCATCTGTCCAAAACTACTGGAACCTACTGATAAGGTGCACCTGCAAGAAGAAAGCTTGCATTTCATTCAAATGTGCAATGGGATGCTTGTGACATTTAAGGGTGAATTTTCTGCATTATTGGCTGTGAATATATAGATTTGCAGTTTGAGGGACTTAAGTTAACAAGCTGCTACGCTGAAACAGGCACTGTTAGAAGAATTCTGTAAATCCCTTCCAGAAACACTTCTTCGATATGCTTCCACTCTGCCATCTGTGCAAAGGTACTAACTCTTTGCTCCATTTGTTTTGATGCTTGAGTAAGCAATATGGCCATTAGTGCAAACTCAAGATAAAATGCAGCATGATTGGACTTTTCATATTTGCACATCATCAAATTGGATCTACATTCCTTAATAAGTAGTATTTTATAATTGAAAATACATAGAACAATGGCAAGTGGACTCTACTGTTAATTCACATCCAAACACACTTCTGTTAATTATTAGAAAACATTGCAACTTACACTCATTGCTAAACAACAGCCATAAACTTTTGCCTAGAAGAAACATGGAGTGGGGGTCGCCTGGGGGCAGGCAGGGAATTCTGACAGATGGGTGAGGGAAAACTCTTAAAAATAGGGGGGGGTTAAAGGGCCAAGTCCTCCCATTCTCGAAAAAGTAGTTGCATAGATCTGCAACGTATAATCACTGGTGTTAATTCTGTTGTACCTTAGATCTTGTATGGACATTAAATGTATCATATCTTTTCATCTCTCTCTCTCACACACACTTTTTTTTTAATAGTGAAAACTTTTGATTGATTATATTACAAGAGTAGCAACCTCAAAACTAGGCAGCCAAAAATACATCCAAGTGTAAATCTTAGTGTATGTTAGATATACATCATGATCTTAGTGTATGTTAGATATACATCATGATCTATGTAGTGTGTCTGCAAGCAATCAAAGAAGGATTGCTGCAGAGAATGCTTAAAAAAACCAAACAAGGAAAATATGAGATCACCAAAGCTTTATAGTTCTTGTCTGTCCATAAAGTCCAGAGTGCCCTATAGCGAGCCCAAACAAGGAAAATATGAAACTCTGGTTTGGGTGGATGAAAACCAAAGAGCCAGAAAGACTTTCCAAAAAGACTAGTCGGGAATCTCGCTTATAGGCGCTGCCGAAGATCGATGAACTCACGAGAACATGGACAAAACTAGAATCAACGAGGCCCAGTCTCTTGAGGACTCAAGCATCTATGGGAAAGAGCAAGAGCAATGTGTCTACGGGCCAGCATCTTTCCAGACGGAAAAATGCCCAGAAGCACTCACCAGAAGAAAACCCGTTGATCAAAGAAGGATTGCTATAGAGAACGCTTAGAAAAGCCAAATAGGGAAAATTTGGGATCATCAAAGACTTTACAGTATAGAGAAACGATAGAGAAACCATAGGGTTTGCAGTGGAGCGATCAGAAAATAGACAATACTCAGATACAACTGAAGAACAGAACTCAGAAAACATAGTGCCTGTCGGTAATATGAAAAACTGAATACAAGAACCTCAAGCCGTCGTGTCTGAAGGACCGTGGCTGAGGTGAATCAGAAAGGTAATTCCATGTAGAGAGACAGTAGAAAAGATAGCAGCAGAGGGAGCGTAATGCAGTCCTCCGTGTAGCTCAATGATGACGAGGATGATGGGAGCTGGAGCTGCCCTAGGAAATGGCTGAAACCAGCATGCTCTGAGGAAGGAACCTTCAGGCTATCTGGAATGGCAATATGATGAAGAAAAAGAGCTGATCTGGGGCAGAAGGAGCTGATCTGTAGCAGAGGAGCAGAAGGGGACAGATCTGGAGTAGGATGGGACAGATCTGGAGCAGAAGGAGCTGATCTGGAGAAGAGGAGCAGAAGGGGACAGATCTGGAGTAGGATGGGACAGATCTGGAGCAGAAGGAGCTGAGCTGAAGTAGAGGAGCAGATCTGAGCAGAGGAGCAGAAGGAGACAGATCTGGAGCAGGATGGGACAGATCTGGAGCTGAAGAAGCTGATCTGGAGAAGAGGAGCAGAAGGAGAGGCAGAAGTGGAGAGGAGAGGTAGATGGAGCAGGCGGGCCTGCAGCAAAAGATGGAGGAGATGAGGAGCAGCTGCAGGTCCTGTCCTGTACAAGGAAGTGTGAGGGCAGAGGCCTTTTATAGGCCAGACCTAGCTGGTCGGCCAGCTGGTCGGTGGGCCTGCCAGTTGGTCGGCCAGCTGGTCGTTTGGGCCTGCCAACTGGTCGGTGGGCTTGCCAGCTGGTCGGCCAACTGGTCGGCCGGATCTGGTCGGCCAGACCAGCTGGACTTTCTGGCCATTCGTTTGGCTGAGAGAGCTGGCATTTTGGCTGGCCTGTGAGCTATTTCATTGCCCCGTAAATTGGGGATTGCTCAGTTGCTGAATATACAGTTCCTGTCTATCCATAAAGTTCACAGTGCCCAATAGCGAACCCAAACAAAGAAAAGATGAAACTCCGGTCTGGGTGGATGAAAACCAAAGAGCCAGAAAGACTTCCCAAAGGGAACAGTCAGGAATCTTGCTCGCAGGCACTATCGAAGAAGATCAATGAACTCACGAGAACGTGGACAAAACCAGAATAAATGAGGCACAGTCTCTTGAGAACTCAAGCATCTGTGGCAACGAGCAGGAGCAATATGTCTACGAGCCAACATCTGTCCAGATGGAAAAATGCCCAGAAGCACTCGCCAGAAGAAAACCTATTGCCGAAGAGGAGTTTTGTAGGCACAAAGCTGTTGTAATCTCTTTCTCCACCATTTGGCTGGGCGATGCATTTGCCAAATAGAATTGCCTTTCTCTAAAACCTAGGGTTGAGGCAAAAGGATTCTATACAATGTAGGCACCGTAATCTGAGATAGCCTCAAAGGGCGAGAAGAGGACCCTGGTGAAGTCAAAGTCCAATCCTCCAACCTATCCTGAAGTTCCAAAGGAGGAATTGAAACAAAAGGCAAAAGTATACAAGCAACTTGTTGCTACAAAGCATGATAATGAGAACCCAAGCCATACCGTGTAGTTGCCAGAGAAAAAGTTAACACAGAGCCATCCTGAGAAGATAATCCTGGACTTGGAGACTGAAGATGCCAATCTTGAAGCCTGTTTCTTACTTCCAAAGATGGAATCGGAACAAAAGGGAGTAAGAGATCTGCAATAATTTTCAATATGGGTCTATGATGCATCCCAAGATTGTATTTTTGACATGCTGTCGGAAAAGAGAGAATACGCCCCTGAGTATCTACCACATCATCAATGAACCGGATGCCCAACTTCATGAGATTGTAAGCTCTGATTGGTTGTTGTATAGGAAGAGGAGAGTAAAAGACAGCACTCCAGTGAAGGCGTTCTAGTCGAAGAGATGAAGCAATAGAAGCAGGATGGGGAGACCATTTGATGCGAGAGAGCACCTGCTTCCAATCCTGAATCAAGGCAGTAGAAAATGGGCAACCAGGTATTTTACCTTGAAACTTGCCAAGTACTACTTCCCATGGATTAACTAGCCAATGCCCATAAGCATTTGTGCGCATCTAGCCACACAAAAATGCCAACAGAATAGACCATGGCTGCTCTTGTTGGAAAAAAACCCTAAGCATAGTGATCTTTCTTGCCAACACATGAAATTTGATGTTTAGAATATTCAAACCTCCATGCATTCTTGGAGAGCAAAGAAGGTCCATTTCGAGCAATCTCAAAGCTTTTTTATGAAGCATAGTTCTCCAAAAAATCTCCATGGCTTGAGACATAAAAGAAGAGAGATCTCGAGATGACCAATGTAATAAAGGCAGGTAAAACTGGACATAAGCTAAACCAATGGACTGGACAATTCAAAGCCGAACATGCAAAGGCCAAGTGGAGATCTTCCAATATTCTAATTTGTCCTGAATTTTGTTGAATACCCAAGATATTTGTTGCTTATTTCTGATTTTCCAGCCAATTGGATAACCCAAATGTCTTACTATGTTCTCCGGAGGAATAATCTGACCTGGCCAAAGGAGAGCATGCTAGTCACAATGCTTGAGAGGCAAGAGTTTTGATTTCTGAAAATTAATATTTAGACCAGCTGCCAACCCAAAATCAGAAAGGGTATCCATCAATAAGCGAAGCTCTAGAGGACAATTCTTTGGCATGAAGAAAGAATCATCTGCATAAGGCTGTGCAATGAAAGGCCACGAGCCAGGAATCTGAAGCCCCACTAGCTGTCCAGTATCAACCTGATGATCCATATAAAGAAGCAAAGGATGTGAAGCAATAGCATAGAGCAAAGCACTAAGAGGGCATCCCTGTCGAACTGACCGTCACAGAGTCCAAGACTCAGACAAATGATTCCCTATAAAACATTGAGCAGTGGAATCTGAGTAAAGCTAATAAATGACATTAACTATCTTTGGCCCAAAACCAAGTCTATTCATGATTTGAGAGACATAATCCCATTGTACGGTATCAAATGCCTTTGCCACATCCACCTATATGACCAATACATCTTGATTTGAATATTTGGCATATTCCATTGCGATGAGAGTATTGGAGATATTATCATGTATATTCCTTCTTGGAACAAAACCATATTGCTTGGGATGAAGACCATCATGAAGAATATCCTTTATCCGAAGAACCAACATTTTAGCAATAAGTTTATATATAACAGGCATCAAAATGATGGGCCTCCAATCAGCCATAGTCTCACATAGGAGTTTTTTGGGCATAAGCTTGACCAGACCATGCTTCCAAGCTGAAGGAAGATGTTGATGCTGCCAGGCTACATTATTGAGCTTCAAGATTGGACCCTTCAATTCAGCCCAGAAGGCTACAAAAAATTCAACCGTCAAACCATCTCAACCAGGGGATTTATGTTTACCCAAATGTTTGAGAGCATCATCCAATTCAATATCTGAAAAAGACACTTTCAGCAATTGCAAGTATGACCACATTTTTTGTAGAGAGAATTTTGGCTATCCTTGCCGTATAGATCCATCAACTTTCTTTCAAGCTCAAGATTGCAAGCGGAACTTTGCCACTACCCCACACACACAATGATCTTATCTTTGTTGCTCTAGATTGTGATTTTGAGATATAGATAGGATTTGAACTTTTCAAACTTTACTTGAGGTAGGGCTTTTGTGAGCAGATCTTTTGCCTTGGAGAACAATGGACAAGTTGGATAGTCCCATCGTCGTCCTGATGTGGTATGAAACGGTAGCAAATATCAATGTGCTTTGATCTTCATGATCCTTTGGATTCTTCCATTGGAACGGCACTTTGGTTGTCACAAACTAACATGGTAGCACCATCTTGGACTGCACTAAAATCCTCCAAGAAGACAAACTACTTCACATGCACGAGGCAAATGAGATGTGCTCAACCTCTATGCTATGCGTGATGGAGTTTACGGTTTTCAATCTTATGATTGACTGTCGTGAGATTGAAACTGCACTATGTTGTGTTTTTAGAGGATGAGTTTGGGAATGTTCTTGGATTCATCTAACTATATGTACTCAGCCTCTACTACTGTAGACAATGCCACAGTTGCGTGCTGCATGTGGATAGATTAAGTTAGGCAAACCCCCACCGTATCTGACCAATTGGAAGAGCACGTAAACTGCCTTTCAATGCATAACATGACAGTTGTACCAACTCGGGTAGAGATGAAATGGGTCATGCTACACAGAATAGGGACGGTCTTACAAGAATCACCTGAAGGAATAATTGAAGGGCATTTGGTTAAGAGACATGGGCAGAGAGGCGATACTGGTAGGAATATGGTGGCTCAAGATATGTGATTTTCACAGGAGCTTCTCCTGGTCTTGTCGTATCTTTAAGTATAAAATCTGCGTCTCTTCTCTTAGAGTTCAGTTCTTCATATAAGTTCTAAAATTTTAATTTATGTTATGCAAGCTACATCATGCAATTTTTCTGTTTCGTTGCTTCACTGTCTTGCATTTGTTACTAACATAATAGTAAATAGCAGTGTCTGTTTGAACCTTCTTCACATAGGTTGCCCTTGAACTCTCCCTTTTATCAAGCTAATCTAATTATATATTTACAACTACTCTTCCATCATAATCCCAATCTACATACTGTGCTACTGTGTAGGATGCTTTGCAATGCCAGCCCAGTTTGAGAAATGTCATTTTTGTAAAAGAGAATGTTCATAAATCTGCAAGCTCATGGGAAGTAACTTGCATAAAAGCTTTTTACTCTCATGTCACTTTATCAGGTTGCTTGCAAATCTCTTTTTTAATACACGACAAGATTCTGAGGCACTATGTGGATTTTACTGTCAAGAACATGTACACAAAGTTTATGTAGCAACCCATGCAAACTTGGTATGAAACATGTGTTTAAATCAACCAGGTTTTTAAAACTATGTGCCTTCTTTTGTGAATGAATTTCTTGTTGTGGAGTTGCTTGAGTGCCAAGTGCAAGACCCATAGTCTGGTCTCATGCATGATACATATTCTGGTCTCATGCATGATTTAGTTGTATATATCACCAGTCTTTAATTATCAAGTATGAAAGGCATCACATTTTTGTTGGACTCCCAACTTACATAAGTTGTTCTATCTGGGTTAAAAATGAGCAGCATGCATTTTGAGGATGGTCATGATATCGGCAAAGAGATGGCTTTGGCATTGACTAAGTTCAGGGAACAGAAGCAGAACTGGAGCTCGGTTCTTCAGGTATAGTAGGCTTTTAAAAATGTGCTCATCTTGTTTCAAGGCAGTTGGCCAGGCCTATCATATATGATACAAAAGTTGTTCCTATGAACTAGAAAAATTTGAGTTAAGATCAAACATGTATAATCGATCATGTATGGTGTCGCTCTTGTAAATCGGAACACAAGTTGTGTAGGCATCCATCCTTTTCTTTGTTACCAAATGAGACGGAACTCATTCAAGCTGACTTTGTCAACTGTGGGGAAATGGTGTTGGAGCTTCTCCTCTTGACCAGTTGTTAATCTATTGAGGTCTTTGGAAAGCTCTCCCTTCTTATATCAGTGTACCTTGTTTGGTTACACTGTTCAGTTGAGACATGAGAGCCACCTTCTAATGAGGACAATGACTGAGGAGCAGGCAGCCTTTAAACTCACTAGGCACCCACAGTTACAGAACATTTGGGCAGCTTGCGTGCATACATGAAAGAAAGCAAGTAGTCCTTGTGTATGCCTCATGCTAATTCTTGTAGAAGTATTGTTTGCAAGATCTTACTTTTGTAGCAAAAGCAATGCAAGAGGACCTTCAGGTGAAGTCCACAATTTTATTCTTTTCTTTTGGTCGGCTATTTTGCTTGTTGGTGGACAAAAATGATCGCAAAAGAGACCTGGTTGGCAGTGAGATTGTGTCATAATGTCTTAACCAAATGGATAGCTCTCTTGTTTTCTTCCCCTTATGATATCTTTCCCCACCTTCCATGTATTCTCGATCAGCATTTTTTTGACCTCAAACTTCTCGTGCACGAATTCTCTTGCTGCATCCAAAGGGCTGGACTTTTCCTCCTTAATCCCAACTATCTGAGTCCGTGTCGAGTAGCTGCAATATCACGCCCTTCCTCAATGTGAAACCTGTGGGATGAGGTCTTGAGCTGACCCATGATGATCCATACTGTATGAAAAAGGTGAGTTCGTAGGTACATGGTGTCTAGATGACCATTCTCACTCAGATGAAGGAATTGCTCTCGACAGAAGGCCATCTTGGATGTGAGTGGCTATAAGGGAGACATCCATGTGCAATGGATGTCTACCTGCCATAGATCATTTAGAATGATCTGATGAATCTCTTGTTATGTCATCCGCATGAAGGGGGCATTGAGTGAGTACTGATATGGCAGTAAATGATCAAATGTCCATGCCCCACGAGCGGAACCATCTAGAGACTCATGCATACCAGTGGTCATCTCCCTACGTTGCAAGTTGCATAGATGATGCGAGGTCCACCATGGTAGTTTCTGTTTGCCTACATTAGTCCAACCAAGCTGTTTGACTTGGTCCAGATAGGTGATGGTCTGGAATAAGGCATCTGTTTGTAGGGCTCTTGTAGAGGTAATCTCACGTGGAGTGCACGCCTTCCCTCAGATCATGCGATATATCATTATGATGGACATGTAGTCTCTCAAAACTTTTGAATGAAGAGATTTTGGACTACCTTTTGATTAGCCTTCTCCTTTAGTGCTAGCCTTCATCATGGCTGAGTCTGCCCTTCACCTCCGGAGTGCCGACAGAAACTCAGTACGAAGACTTTGTATAAATTGATGCTCAAGTATGTGTGGGTGTGTGGATTTGTATGTGTGAGAGCATATTTTTATACTATGGTCTACACCCACTGTTGGGCGCTGATGACGTCAGTGGGGATGTCATAGTAGCTAGTCCCTGCTATGCATGATGGAGTTTATGGTTTTCAACCTTGTGAGTGACTATCATGAGATTGAAACTGCACTATGTTGTGTTTTTAGAGGATGAGTTTGGGAATGTTCCTGGATTCATCTAGGTATATGTAGTCTCTCAAAACTACCCAAAAAACACCTGTGTATAGGGCGGTTAGTTGGACTAAAGAATCTAGCAAGTATGACTTCGTTTTCACATGCTGGAAGTGTGTATGGAAGCATTGCCTTTCCAATATCGCTAGTGAAGCATACACTTCTGAGAAGTGCAGCGGTGCTGAGCAACAGTGGAGAGAAGACAGCAAACAGCTCACAGAGCGGAACTGAAAACAGAGAAAACCAAGAGAGACTTGCACAAAGATCTCAGAAAAAGCCCCTTTACTGCTGGGGAAAACGTCAACTGTGGTGGACAACTGCTCAAGGCTGAGATGAAAACAGGCCCCTATGGCCCCCATGTACAGGTGGCGAGCAGATACGGGCTCTGTATGCCCATGCTCCTACTTTGTACAGTCCGTGTGCAAGGACATCCATCGAAGTGATCCCCCTTTGCCTCTCCTAGGCAGGCAAACCAACAAGCAAGGCCCTCTCTCCCTCACATGGGCAGGCAGACCCACAACCAAGGCCCTTACTCAGTGATGCAGGAGATGTCACCTCTAACACCCCCTCTCAGCTTCTGGATCATGGATGATCCTAAGTGAGCTGGAATGATCGCCAAGTAGTTTCTGTGCCAAGGCCATGGTGAAGAGGTGCGCCTTGTTGTCCTATCTTGTAGTATGTAAGCTGGATCACATCATCAAGCACCTTCTATTGGACATAGTGGTAGTGGATCTCAATATGCTTGGTACAAGCATGGAACACTAAGTTTCGAACAAGTGCAATACAACTCTGATTGTCACTGTGGATCACTGTTGGGGATGTCTGTGGGAACCCGATCTCCTCGAGTAACCGGCGGAGTCAAACGACCTCACAAGTAGCAGAACATGCAGCACGATACTCAGCCTCTGATGACAATGCTATAGTGGGTTGCCTTTTATTGCTACAAGTGATGGCTGTTGAGCCAAGAGTAACACAGTACCCAGTGGTGGAACGACGAGTGTTTGACTCTCCTCCCCAGTTGGAATGACTCCAGTCTAAAAGCTGGATCCTGGAATGCGCCCTGATTGATAAAATAACCCTCGATTTGCGAGAACCTTGAAGATAGCGAAGGATCTGCATAGCACCCCAATGGGTCGTTTTAGGTGTTTGCATGAAGGAACTCAATAAACCAACATAGTAACATAGGTCCAATCCGGTATTGAGTAGCCAAATCAAGGAGTCGATCAACTGGCGATATCTACTTGCATCCATGGGGTCACTAGGGTCATACTTCGACAATTTGGTACTGGGGTCCATGGGTGATGAGATGGCACGACACTCCGTCATCTGGCCTCCAGAAGCTTCTGAGTATAACGTTTTTGGGACACAAAGTAACCTTCCGGTTCCTGTGAGATTTTTAAACCTAGGAAGAAGTGTAGGGGTCCAAGATCAGTCATCTCAAAGGCTTGGGAAATAGTTGCTTTGGTGTCGGAAATATGAGTAGCATGACACCCTATAATGAACAGATCATCAATATACAAGATGATTAGGGAAGGAAGACCCCCTTGATGGAAGATGTACAGATTGGGATCAGCGCATGACCTTCGAAAACGCTTCCGTACAAAAAACTCATCAATTTTTTGATTCCAGGCTCGACGAGCTTGCTTAAGCCCACACAATGCTTTCCTTAACCTGTAAACCATTCCTTTTGACTTGGCAAACCCAGGCGGTCGCTCCTTCAACTGCTAATACTATCCAAGAGTGGCTATCCTAGTAGTAGGAGCAAACGTCATCATAGTCAACAATCCCTGGTCGTTGTGAGTATCCCTTTACCACAAGTCGAGCTTTGTGCGTATTCATAGTATTTTATGATGCGTACTTGGTCTTGTAGACCCATTTGACACCAATGGTTGAATAGCGCTTAGGGCAGGCTACTAACTCCCAATAGAATCCAACTCTAGTTCCATGGCTTGCTTCCAGTGTGTCTGAGAGAGTGCTTCCCGAACATTCCAACGCTCCTTGTCATCAAGATAAAATTGACATGGAGCGGAACTACCTCCATAACCCTTTCTTTATTTCGGTGGGATCAATGGGGTCTGTCCTTGTCTCGAAGCCATAAGGAAGGGATGTCGGTGACACCTGAGTTGCGAAGGGTTTCAATCAACCAGCGGGGTGCTATCTGAGAACTTGCCCTGAAACTTTCCCTTGTTGCTTGCGGAGGTGGGGAATCATCAGCTCTCTTGGTTCGCGGATCGGGAATAGCTGTCGGGGCTAGGGGTAGTGCAGGAACTGGATCATCACTACTGTCATCATCCACGATCTCTGGAATAAGAGGAGGCTCACATCAGCCATTGAAGAAGGAATCTATTCATCAAAGATAACATGCCTACTGAGGACAATCTCCCTCTTGGAAGGGCCATACAGTTGTTACCCTGTAGATTGGCGATTGTACCCAACAAAGATCGTTTGGATTGACTTCACATCTAACTTCCCCTTTGCTTCTTCAGAATGTGAACAAATGCATCGCACGTGAACACACGAAAATAGGATACATCTGGCTTCTTTCCAAAGTAGGCCTCAAAAGGGATTGCTTTACGAACAACAGACGTCGAACGGTTCAGGATATATATTGCTGTGGTAATGGCCTCAGCGCAAAGAAACTGAGGAGCCTCTCATGAGCAAGCATGTCTGAGACATTTCAACCATGGTGTGATTCTTCTGCTCAACAACACCTGCTTTTGAGGCAGTGTCAGTATTGGCAAACTCCTGCCGAATGCCCTTTGCCACACGAAAAAGTCCTCAAAGGGATGGGAATAGAACTCACCACCTTTGTCAGACCGAAGGGTTTTCACAAGAAAGTTAGATCCAATTGCAACTAGGGCACACCGTTCCCGAAAACGAGAATACGCTAGAGACTTGTGGGCCAAAAAGTAGACCCACATGAACATGCTGAAGTATTGAGCATCAACATAAAGTAGAGCCCCACCAAGGTTGGCAACAATCATAGGTCCACAAAGATAAACATGGAACAACTCCATAGGTAATGAAGCGTGTCGTGAGGCCTGCTTCAGAAATGCGTCATGGTGTTGCTTCCTTGAATATAGGATTGACACTAACCATGCTTGCTGCCCCATTAGGTAAACCGAGGACCCAACCGAGGACCATTTGTTCACGGGCAGCATAGATCACCTTGAATAGAAGACATGATCAAGGAAAACAGGACAGAGTGTAAATGCCATGACTTACTGTACCAGCTTGAACCACCTAACTGGTAGATTTATGTGGGAGTCGAGACGACAAGTCTCATAGACAACAAATTGAATCTGAGAGGGGTAACAAACAGTACTTGAGAAGAGTGCATCCCTCCTTTGCCATTTGGAATGATGTTGAGATTGCCTTCACCATGAACTTTGATGACAGAGTTCGCGTCGATACAGACATCCCCTTGGAGATCACAAATCTTTGAGCCTAGTTGGAGAAGGACTCATATTATGGGATGCCCCACTATCAGTGATCCAAGTCTGGGAATTTTTGGCTTGAAGAGCCAGAACCCCCTCTCCAACAGAAGAAGCGAGAAAATCATTAATTTCAATGTGCACAAAAAAGCAAGAGTTATGGCAGTAGAGGAGCAACCGGTACCCTTGTTATTAGCCCGATGAGGGCACTTCCTCCAATAATGGCCTTTCTTGCCATATTGATTATACGATTGCTCCGCCCTAAGTGCCTCCTTCTCTGCTGCGGTCCTCGTATGAGGGGTTCGACGACTTGATTCTTTCCCAACTACGGAGCTGCTAGAGCATTGGAGCCACCAGCATGGGAGGAACTCTATAACTGCTCCTCTTGGTCCAGCACCATAGGCACCAATTCTTCCCAAGTTAGACTGCTCATCTTGCCACTAGTGATTAGCGAAGAATAGAAGGCAGACTACTGGGAAGTGAGATGAGAAAGCAGGGTAATGGCCATATCTCAGCCGATATTTCCTTCTTGGATCTTCTGTTGAAATTCTTGAAGCTTATTGATATGTTCTCACATGGAGGAAGACTTAGTAGGATCCAATATCCATCTAAACCTCAAGAGAGACCCTCTTCATAGGGGAAGTCTTGCTATATAGGGAGGCCAGATGCTCGTAAATACTCTTGGCTGCCGTCATGTGTTTTACATGATTTATAATCCGAGGAGTATAGTTCAGGAAGTTGAAAGAACGTACACTTGCGTTGACGCGGTCCTAGATTTGAGCCAGATTCTCGGCTTCCTTCTGATCGAGAATACCTTAAACTTTCTTCAAGGGGATCTGGCCTTTTGACACCTACCAAAATGAAGTCTGCTAGGTCGTAGGATTGTAATACCGACTCCATCATGACACGCCATACGCCATAATTGTTCCCGTCCAGTTGACTGTCTATATGGAATGTGGGCAATATAGGAATCTTCACCTTGTTTTCTGCCAATTCCTGCAGAGAAGCCATTGGGACAGAAGTGGGGAGAACGAGTAAGATCAGGGAGAACGAGTAAGAAGTGGGCAATATAGGAATCTTCACCTTGTTTTCTGCCAATTCCTGCAGAGAAGCCATTGGGAGAGAAGTGGGGAGAATGAGTAAGATCGGGGAGGAGGGTATGAGAAGGGGTATGAAGGAAGAAAGAGAGGAGGAAGGATGGAAGACAATGAGGATTCTTCCTTCGACCTTTGTGAAAGTGGCCTTCACACAATCCGCTACTTCGATATGAAAACACCCTTCATAATAAATGCCCTTCTTTGTACTACAAAAGACAGCCCTCACCTTTTCAACCTCCACTTCGAACAACTCCCAGAAAGTCTCTGTAGCTTGCTGGTTCCAGGTCCTCTCCATAGCACAGCTCTTCTCAGCCAACCTTTGGCTCTGATACCATGTGAGAAGTGCAGTCGGGCTGAGCAACAGTGGAGAGAAGACAACAAACAACTCACAGAGCAGAACTGAAAACAGAGAAAACCAAGAGAGACTCTCCTCTACTGCTCAAGGCTGAGATGAGAAACAATGAGGGAGGGGGGCCCTATATATAGGGTCACTCCCTGCCCAAAAGAAGAGACGAGAGGGGGAAGAAACAGCTGACCAAGGGCCTGACCTTGGGTTGCGTTTGATCGACTAGCAGGTTGGGTCATATGGCCCTGGTTAGGGCTTGTCTACCTCTCCAAGAAAGGCGCCACCTAGGTGCCATGTGTGCGGCCTGGTGGCAGCTTGGTAACAGGCCCAAGATGGGCTCATGTGCCTCTGCAAGGCCCTTGTGGCCCTGAACCATCCTGCAGCAGCCGTGGACAATAGTAAGTAGATACTGGCTCCGTATGCCCATACTCTTGCTTCAAACAGTCCGTGTGCAAGGACAGCCATCGAAGTGATCCCCCTTTGCCTCTCTTGGGAGGGAAAACCTGCAAGCAAGGCCCTCACTCTCCCTCACGTAGGCGGGCAGATCCACAAGCAAGGCCCTCACTCGGTGATGTAGGAGATGCCACCTCTAACAACACTCTAGTGAAGTGCATTGGCATTTCTAGTTTCATGGTGAACTTGGGACTTGTGAGATGCATCCCAAATATACATTTGATCTGACTATCTCAACCGACTTCCTTGCAAGTGTGAATGTCTTGCCCTAAAACCGAGCATCATTGATGTCGAAGATTAGGACCTTTACCTGAGTTGATCTTCATGTCTTGACTCTCGCAAAAGTTTTGCAGTGGTGTCAAATGCATCTTTAGTACCACTACAATGTCAAAGATCAGAATGACATCATTGACATATAGCAATGTAGGTGTGGTAGTTTGTGCTAAAGCTAAAGCCTTGGTATCGTGTGTCCACAAAAAGGCTAGCTTATCAATGTACATGCTGTTTTACCCCAATGGAGTTACTTGCTCTTACAGTCCCTGCATTGTGTGTACTTTGCCTGTAACTCTCTCATATAGAGCCACAATATCCTGTGGAATATTTAAAGCCATGAGTTTTGCAATGAGATGGACTTGTGGTATTAAATGAAATGCTTTCTAGAAATCCACAAAGTAGCAATATACTCTTCTCTATGATGGTTGTGAGGTGAAGATGTGGTCTAGTGTAGGTTGGACTCATGTGAAGCCTACATGTCGAGTCGCTCACCTCGTGGTATTAAATGAAAGGCTTTCTAGAAATCCATGAAGTAGCAATATACTCTCGTCTATGATGGTTGTGAGGTGAAGATGTGGTCTAGTGTAGGTCGGACTCATATGAAGCCTACCTGCCCAGCCGCTCACATGTTCGCCTTCTTAGTGCACTCACGTATGTGTACCTCAAGAGACAACCCATAAACCTTGGCCATCAAGTGGCCAACCATGATATTTCAATAGTTGCTTGCGTGCATGGGATCTCATGTTGTGTGGAATAGATATGATGGTGTTTGTGGTCCAGAATCTGGTGAAGCTTGTACAGAAGGCTTCAATGCTTGGCTAGGATTGGAGCAAGCACCTCTCAACCATGGGTTACGAGCTCCTAATCCTTGGCCTTCCCATTTTGTAGGTTCTTTTTTTCCCCCTAAATAGAAGACTTCTGTTAAGTATGACCGAAAAAAAGCTAGAAAAAACCAAGGTTGAGGTTGAAAATGCCACGTCAACCCCGTGGGGGACTCCGAGAAGAATCAGGAGCCGCTCCACTCCTTGAAGAAAACAATCCTTCCAGTAGAGGCTGCCTATGAAGACCCTTGCATGCTCCCCCAAATGGCCACAAAGGTGTGTACCGTGTCTGTCCAAATACTGGCCAATGTGTGTCTAGGTTGGACCTAGCAACCATCCAAAGCCTTGGCACATGTGGATCTCTGAATATGCCACACTCATGGCTCATCAATATACTGGCCGATGGAGTTGCTTACACTCTTTGATAGGCTATATGACCCCAATGGATTTCTTGCTTTGATAGTCCGTGTATGATGCGTACTTTACGTGTAAATCTCTCATATATAGCCACAATAACCCATATAATGTCCTGTGGGATATCTAAAGCTGGGAGTTGTGCAATGATATGGACCCACGGTACTGAATCCAAGGCCTTCCAGAAGTCCATAAAGTAGAAATATACTCTCCTCTATGATGCCCGTGAGGTGAAGATGTGGTCTAATGTGGATTTGTCTCATTTGAAGCGTGCTTGCCCAGTCGCTCTTGTGTTCACTCTCTTAGTGTACTCAACTTATGTCAAGAGCACACCTTGGCCATCAAGTGGCCCACCTTGATAGTTCCATAGTTGCTTGAGTCCATTGGATCTCATGCTTTGTAAAATGGGTATGATGGTGTTGGTGGTCGAAAATTTGGGGAAGCTCGTACAAAGGCCTTCATTGAACAACCTGGCTAGGATTGGAGCAAGCACCTCCCAACCAGGGGTTAGGAGAGATTCTTGGGCTTCCCATATTGTCACTTCTTTGTTATTTCCAAAAAAAGATTTCTGTCAAGTATGATAGAAAAACTGAGAGGATAGCTTAAGGGAGAATTACATCATGCGAGACCTGAGAAAATAAATACCCTAATAGGGCAAGGCCAAAATCAAATTCTTGAAAGAGAGCTAGGAAAAAACCAAGGTTGAGGCTGAAAGCACCACCTCAACCTTATGGGAGACTTTGAGAAGAAGGGGGAGCCGCTCGAATTCTTGAAGAAAATAGCATTCTAGTGGAGGTGGCCTGTTAAGACCCTTGTATGCTCCCCCAAATGGCCACAACAGTGTGTACCGCATTTGTGTGCAGGATGGACTTGGCAACCATCCAAAGCCTATATGCATCTGGTCTCCAAATATGAAATGCTGATATGCTTGTCGGAATCTCCCATGAAGTATCCACAGAGGCATGCACAGGTTTGTGCGAAGAGCTAGGACATCATCCAAAGAGCATCACCAAACCAAATGTTGTCGAACCGAAAGCGCCCAAGAAGAGTCATGTCTTGTAAAAGAGAGCCGAGCTTTTGGTTTGGATTTAAACTCCTTGATGGGAGAAATGCCCTCATGATATATTGCCCATTTTTCGTCCTTCCTAGCAGCTCACCTTGGCTAATTCCGTTGCCTTTTGGTTTAGTTGAGCTCGCATGAGATCTTTCGCTATCAATATTTTGGTACCTTTATCTTGTCAGATTTGCAAAGAAGCTTGATGTGCTAAGTGTCAGTACGGTTTGCCCTCTAGTGTGGCGAATCTTAGTTGTGGAATCTATCGCGTCTTCGTCTTTTTTCAACCATTCAATGCTAGGGGTGGCTTCTTTGATGCGTGGTAGAGTCTGATTATATGTATCCTCCTTGTTGAACCAACCTTTAGTAGAAGGGCACCTATCTTGATCTTCAGCGCATTGCTGCAATTGGCTTCATGCTTTTTAATCTCAAGCTTGAATGTCGATTTTATTTTCCTTTCATGGATTGCTTGACACGGTCAACAAAACAAAGCTTTTGGAAGTAGCTATGCTATTGCAAGAACTCGCCATGTTTCTATTTTGGAGCCTCGGCCCTTCAAAATCATGCTTCCCGTCATGATGGCTCTCTTTTTGGTGGAGAGCTGAGATCGCAGACAAGTATGATCAGTGTCGAAAGTCTCGAGAGAAATACACAAAGGTCCTTAATAGCCCAAGGAAGAAGAAAAGGCTCAAGAAGTGTTTTGGAGTGGCCCCACTTTGTCCTTGTTAGAGTGTTCCTTCGGCATCTCCTACACATTCGTGCACTCGTTGTGTGTCCCACATCTTCTACCTCACGTTGGGTTGCGGTTAGAGTTGGCGCTTCTCTACCATTTGCAGATCAAGTGCCCCCTTCTCCTCCCCTAGACTCTTCCTCGATCGTGGCTAGTGATATACGAGTACTGGTTGTGGCTAGTGATGTCCCTGACCCACTTCAGGGTGCAGCCAATGGCCCTCTTGAACCAGCTTTGGGCGAGGCTAGGGATGATGTTTCTGTAGATCCTTTTCTAGGCTAGGGACGATTCTTTGTTCGGGGCTTGGGATGATGCTTTTGTAGATCCTTTTCCAGACACAAGTCTTCCATCCGAGCAGCCCCCTCCCATTTTAGTCCTATAGACACCATTCATTTATAGTGGGAAGGATGTGGCTTTGGCCGTCCAGACAAGGATTTTATGGACTCTTTGTTTAGAGGAACTCTTTCTCTCCTCTGGCTTATTTTGGAGAGGTAGATTTTTGTCCTCAACATTTGGTGACACGATTCTCGGTTTTCCTATTGATAGAGCATCTTCTTCCATAGGTGTTGGGGTTCTCTCCTGTGTGAATTTCGTCGTCTCCAATACTCCAAGAGAGCTTGTACACACATGAGAGGTGTTTCTGCCACCAGGTCGGGTAAGGTTTTACAGCCTACTTTTCCTAGCCAATGAGGATGTTAGCTGGAATATTCAGGGCCTTGGGGTTCAAGTGTCACATGGGTTCCTATTGACATTCTCTTTATTTAGGAACACATACTGGATGCTAAAGATCATGTAAATTGCTTATTGGTCATACCTTTTAGTCTCTTCCTTTGGGCACTAGGGGAGGAACCTGCATTTCAGTTTCAAAATTTTTTCTTCCCCTTGTGGTTGGACATGGTATCATTACACCCTCTAGATTTGCTTAAGATTGGCTCCATTAGACTATTGATAGGGGACTTCTTTTGCAATATAGGCCCAAAGAATGTGAAGGAGTTGTGGTATGGAGGGACGTAAGATTGGTTGTCTCAACCTTTATGCTTCCAACAATAGAGACGATCATGTCTTTTTCTAGAAGGAACTTCTCTCTTGGGCTCCCATTGTAGACTCATGGATTATTGGAAGTGATTTTAACATGGTGGTGTTGCCTTTAGACAAAAAAGGTGGACGAGAAGGTGACATTCAATCACTTGGGAGAGCAGCTTGGGATGCATTCCCTGTTCAGCTCAGTGGCAGAGACGCTTGGATAGAGGATGCCTATCACACTTCACCACATTCGCTCTTGTTCTCTTGGTTGCACAGTAGACCTTAGTTGCCTATCCATGCACAAATTTTTATGTGACGATTGGGCATTGGATAGAGGTAATTGGGTGTACATTTTTCTCTAGGGTTTCCACCTTGGATCTTTTCTGGTGGTTTTGATGGTCTCTGAGCCTCGCTTGAGAGAATGCTTTGCTAGTATCAGGATTACGTATTCTTTTTATGCGGAGGAGGACCTCATAGAGGCAATTTTACAAATTTTTGGGTTCCTCATATGTTAGGCGGAGTGCCTTCTTCTTCATACGTAGTAGAAACCCTCTCCAATATTAGAGATTTTTATCATTCTATTGCCAGTGCCATGAGATGTGAGATTCTCAAACATGAGGCCAGTTGGCATTTGATAGCAGTTATAAGGATTTGTCCTTCTTGCTTTTTGACAACATGATTGAATGTATACAGATGTTACTTGAAGTAGTCCTTACATTTTTTGTTTTTGGCTGTCTGGCAGTGGGTGAATCGGTCAATACTGCTACTGTTTATGGAGATTTGCTTGATTTTCTCAAAAACTTGAGAAACGACATCCCTTCGATTGAGTTGGATTCTCTGGACAAGGCAGATGCTAGTCATACTTCTAGTGAAATGGAGTGAGTAGAAGCGGATGCACCAAATCCAATTTCTCTTGCCAACAGCGTGGAGTGTTGGGAGACAATGTGACAAAGACACTTAGTGGTTCAAATTCGGGAGATATAAGTGACGGGGTCCCTCAGATTTTTGAGAAGACACCTGCTGGTTCAAAATTGGCAAAAACCTTCCAGATGATCTTAAATTCCAATTAGTAAGTCACCTTAGAGGAAGTGCAAAGAGAACCAAGCAGCCATATCCTTGGATTGGGTTGACACAAATGACATGCCTTACCATTGCTTTACTTGGCTTGGGCCTTTACGAGGTCAAGTATCCCACTTCAGATCATAGGACTACGACGAGGTCTAGACGGGGATGCCATGGTTCTCGAAGTTCATTCCAAGGGTAGGATGTTGACGTCTAGAAATGTGGATATTCTTGTGAATGTTGTTTTCAGCTTGTCAAGGTTTTAGGTCATGTGGAGCAGTGTTTCTTGGCTTCAGGATGTATCTAGACCCTAATCCGGATCAGATTGCTTGGGCTCATGGAGGATTTAGCTCTGTAGAGGTGTCTCCATAAAGTTTTTGCAATGGGACCCAAGGGAATGGGAGCGGATTGAAGCAGGACATTGAAAGAAGAGCCTCCCCTTTCGTTGAATGGTCAACAATTCCATGAAATTTCAGCTGAACGTGGGAGTCTGGAAGCCCATCAGAACTCCTCATTGGGAGAAAGGTTTCTGCCTACTTCCAAAAATCCTTTTGGAAGGGACTCTGGAAATCCCTCATGAATAGAAAAATCACGCTTTTCATTTTGCTAGCTATTCATGTAGGGATTGCAGTTACATAGTGTGTTAGAAAATGGAGTCAAGATGAGTTAGTTTGGTGTGTTCTAGTGTGAGTTCTAGTCTAGTGTGTCCTATGGATGCCGTGTGTCACATTGGGAGCTATCCCATATGCATAGGTGTTCATATGTGTGTGTGTGCTTTTATATAAGAGCTGTACTTGTTTAGTGTCAAATAAATCAAGTATCAAGGTATAAGCTCTTTGGTCTACATGTGAGTACTTTCGTTTTGTCATTGCTTAGTCATTTCATTTCCAGCTCATTATGTCTCTCTTTGAGTATCACTATCTCTCTCCTTAGCCTACCCTTTCTCTCTCCCTTCTCCACCATGTGCCTTCATGTGGTATCAGAGCCTCCTCTCCACCTTTCCTCTTCTTCTCACTCTACCTAGAGGATGAGAGAAGCCCGCAAATGGAAGCTTCCCTCTCCTCAAAGGTAGAGCTCCCTTCCAATGCTTAGCCTCACCTCGAGAACTGACGGAGCTACATCAACTCATATGCTTAGCCTCTCCATCAGTCCGAAAGCTTCGCCATCAGCTACAAACATCAGCCCGGAAGCCTCGCCGTAAGTAATTGTACAGTCGTACAATTGCACGAACTGTCATACGATTGATCGTACGCGCTGTTGAACAGTCGCACGATGACCGTACGATTTGCCGTTCGATCCATACTTGTCGCCGTTGCATTTGCCCATACTACGCTCTACTGCCACGTATAGCCATGCTGTCCAACCGCACGCTCTTACCCGTTTGTCTGTACAGTCATACCAGCCTGCACGTCTGGAATGCCCTTTGCCCTTAGAATGCACGTCAAAACTTGCTCCTGACTCTGCCATAGATTGCCTCTCTTACTGCCTTCATTCGAGCTTCTCGTTGGTGCTTATGAATTTGATTTGAGCTGCCCACGATTTGTGTCTTCAATTGGACAGCTCCCTTGAGCACTTTTGCTCATATTTTTCAGCCTCTTCTTCGCATCCGGTGACTCTTTGATCGGCACATTGAGAGTCATGATGTGATCTCCGTTGGTAGTTGCTCGTATGGCCTTCATAGACACATCATTCAAGGGCATCCTCGCATGTTTCTTCACCGACATACCTCTCCGCATCAGGATGTGCACACTCTTGTGTGGTAGCTACTTCGGGCTCATGGGTTCTCTGCCCTTGCTATGCATAAAATGAATGAAATCTTTTATATTTTTTATATGTTTGAGTTAAAGGTTCTCTGTCTTGAGTAGTCCCTTGGTGTGTGTGGCTCCATGTTCCTAGCTAGTCCCTGGAGCCAAGAGGGGAATGCAATGTGGGAGCCATGTATTGGCATTGATATGGTCTAGATATCAGGCTTGGCATATGAGTTCCAAGATGTTGGTGCTTTGGTTTTCTAGACCGCTGAGTTGGTCATGCATCCATGTTGAGACATGAGCCTCTGAGTCATGTTTTGGACGTAAAGCCATGTGAGCGCTCAGTCCGACCTTTGAAACATGCTCAGACTTTTGCCTCTGAGTTAGCATGAGAGCCATGCCTAGTTCAGATGTTGCACAGAGAAGTAGATACCATCATTGTCATGTTCTATCCTTGGTTCCATTCCAGTAGTCACTCACCTTTCTTCCATGGGGGGGTGATAGGAAATGGAGTCAAGATGAGTCAGTTTGGTATGTTCTAGTGTGAGTTCTAGTCTAGTGTGTCCTATGGATGCCACGTGTCACATAGGGAGTTATCGGATATGCATAGGTGCTCATATGTGTGTGTGTGCTCTTATATAAGAGCTGTAGTTGTCTAGTGTCAATTAAATCAAGTATCAAGGTATATTTCTAGTTCATTATGTCTCTCTTTGAGTATCAAAATCTCTCTCTCTAGCCTACCCTTTCTCTCTCCCTTCTCCACCATGTGCCTTCATAGTGGAGGTCCAAGTACGGTGCAGCCTTTGTTTGCCATCGTTGCCTTTCTGCTAATGAGTCTATTGAGCATTCTTTATGGAATTGCAGATAGGTGAGGATCATATGGAAGGAGATTGCTAGTCTTTTGAGTATCTTTGTTCCTTCTCCCTTCTTCATGGCATGGGGTTTGGTGGCTTGGCTCTCTCGCTCGTGGGCTTTGGTCTTCTATGAGAGGCATGACTCTTCTTGGGCTCTTTTATTTTGATGACACTTAGTTAACTCTTGCTCTTTGGATGACGTTTCTTGCTTGCCTTACAGACCTACGTATGTTGCGGTGGATTCATGGTGGAAGATTCTGACGAGCACTACAACGTGGCATATTTGGAGATCTAGATGCATAGAGGATGTGGATGGCTGTAGATCCCCCCTCAAACAAATTGGTTAGTAGTTGTTGGACATATACAACAAACTTTGATGGCCATTTGGGTGAGCATGCAAGGGTCTTCCTGGGCATTTTTGCCAGGAGGATAGTTTCGCTTATGGAGTGTAGTGACTCTCCGTTTTTTCTCGGAGTCCATTGTAGCAATCTCAACCTTTGTGCTTTTCTAGCTCTACCTGGTGAGCATGATTTTTGCCCATTTAGGATGTTTTGTCCTCATGCCTTACATGATGTATTTCAACCTTGAGTTTTGCTGTTGGAGTATCTTTCATAATAATAGAAGTCCTTTCATTGATTTTTTCTTTTTCTTAGCCAAGTAGAAGCACCCAAGGAAAAAAATGCAACAAATATGGAAGATGGCATGGGACGAAGTCCAAAGGTCTTATGGGCCCCCTATATGAAAATGAGCCATGTTGTTGGATTGCCGCCTATTGAGGGGTTGCCTTAGAATAGATTATAAAGAGCACATTGCGGACACAAAA
Source organism: Dipteris shenzhenensis (assembly GCF_047967505.1). NCBI lineage: Eukaryota > Viridiplantae > Streptophyta > Polypodiopsida > Gleicheniales > Dipteridaceae > Dipteris > Dipteris shenzhenensis. The sequence goes on from NC_141600.1 coordinate 29,182,789, forward strand.
AGGGAGCAATAAGTCAAAAAGTAATCAATTATGGCCAGAGAGATGAGAGGCTAATTGCAAGGAAGAATTCTTGGGGGAAGTACATAATATTCCCAGAGAGAGCAAGAAGAGAATGGTGGATCGGCAAACCATAGCAACCACATAGAGCCATATGTAGGATGTTGCTTAATCAGTAGTTGTGACCCCCCACATGTTTACAGCTAACTTACCGTTTTAGAGATTTGAGTTGGCCTCTCTAGCAAGATTGCCAAAATTGTGCTTGGGTTGAGCTATCATGACCTGGCACACCTAGCATTGAATCCCTAACCTATCTGATTTTGGGATGAAGGGTATTTATATTTATTTTGAAACTAGGACATTGAAATACTGGTGCTTCCCAGTTGATTTTTGTGGATATTCCATTGACCTGCACTCTTCATGTGTGTACCGTGGAACTGTTTGAGAATTTATGAGGTAATGGATTGCGATTTTAGTTTTTGGGGCATGGAATTGGATATGCTGTATACTTTTGTTTGCTTTTCCTTGTGTTGTATTTGTTTCCTTTCCTCTTGTGTTTGGGCAGAGTTCGTTTTGTATTCCCAAAACAATTTGTCTCTGTTGGGCTGTATCATACTTTCTAGACTTGGATTGGAAATCAGATGGTACATTGGTTCTGAACATCACCTTAAGTCTTTTGTTGTGAGCATGCAAGTCGAGTGTGTTAAAAGGATGCTGATGTTGAAATCCTATTCAGAAGTGTATGAATTCCCACGTCTTTTAACTTGGTTAGGGATCTCAGCAATATGATATTTTAAAACAAGCAAACATCTAACGGTATTTATTGTTCAGTGTCTTCTTGCAGCAGGGAAGGTGCTCAGTATAGACTCTGTTGAGCTTCTGACAAAAATATCAGAGCAAAGTATGCAAAGTGCAGAATCAAAGGAGTTGGCAGCACAAGAAAATGCAAATTTTAATGGCAATAGTCTTGAGCAGGGACATTGTGCACAAACCAGTGTGATTAACAGCTTAGTTAGAAAGATACGGTAAGGGTATGTAATTTTATGACATTGACGCTTCAATGTCCTTGTACGTCAATGTCTTGGTCAGAATTGTAAGGTTCTTGATAGTATGGCTATGTCCTGTTTTGTCCAATTACATCTTGTATGCTGGGACTTGCACTTTGGCATCACAAAATAACGGTGTGCTAGGAGCTAAGCTCATTATTGAAATATGGTGTGAAGCCGTAGCTCTCATATGAATTACACTTTTGTTATCCGTGAGGTTATATGCCATGCAATTTGTATTCTTTTTTTTTCATCAAAACAATCACTTCATTAAGTATGATTGAAAACCGCAAGAGCAAGCTCTAATGCGGTAGTACAACATGCCATGCAATTTGTCTTCTCAGTCTGTAAGGTTGGGTATGCTCCAGCTCACTATTGCTTTTAGTGAGCTTGTAGCTATAGCTAGGATGGATTGTTTACCCTTTTATATTACAGACCGTCACATTCTCACTCTGTCCAGTGTTAACCTTGATCCATTTCGAGGACAAAGAATGACTCCTTGATGAAGTTTCTATAGGGAACTATGGGGGGTTAGCCTCCTTTTACTCACAGCTGTTGATTCCTTCCTCCCCACCTCACAGGCTTCCGTCTCCAGCCTTATATCTAATCCTAAAGGGCTGAATCCAGGGGCTTCCATGGAGCTTACATGCATGCTTACAGACTGCATGTCGGCTGCACATTGACTGCTCCTCCCCTGTAACCGTCTTTCCTTCCCATTTGTGCCTCTGGCACACTGCTCGACCCTTCTCGCCTCTCCTTTGGACCCCTTCACGCAAGACAAACAGTTCTATTTCTTGATTGTAAATTTCTCCAGTATATCCCCCCCCCCCCAACCCATCCCTTCCAAATGTTCATAAGAGTTAGAGAGTTTTTTAAATTGTTAGTGTGCAAAATATTAATTAAAGTATTCCCACGTCTTGTAGTGAAAGAAGGATGAAGTCCCAATCAAGCCTATCATAAACCTTGTCGAAATCTTTTTTAAGGAATCCAATAGCTTGGAGAGATCCACATCCTTCACAGGGAGCATTAATGGCTTCAAGGATATGCCTACCATAAATGAAACCTTTCAGTGCTGTGTGAACCAAGTATTTAGGCCTGTGCAAAGGTCTTGTAGCTACAGCTGAACATGACAAAGGTCCCTAATTTTTAAGTTGCTATTGGTCTCCTCCTTTGGGAATCAGTTTTAAGATGAGGGGGAAATCCCAGCTCACACGCGGTGTTCCAGACAAGAAGCTGTTTTCGACCTATTGTATCCCAGAAAGTCTTGTAGAACTCACATCCAAAGCCTTCTTCACCCAGTGTCTTGTCATCCTTCATTCTAGTATTTTCTTTTGAGAGTCCTTGAAGGGGAATAGGAGTGGCAAGTTGCTTACTTTCATAGGGAGATAGAGACTTTGTTTTGGTTCTACATAATGGGTCTGCTCTCACTTAATACAATCTTGAAATGCTTATGGACAAAGCGTACACTTTCTTGGGTGTCACATGCGGTCAGTTCATCTGATATTCTTAGTGAAGGAACTTCTTTGATCATTTGTTTAATTGGGAATCTGAAACATTCTTTGGTTGGTCTATCAATCTTGCCAACCCACCAATCCCTCATATGAACTTTGACATGCTGATATCTAATCTCATCTTGGGATCCTTACTGCTAGAATACAGCTTCTCTACCGATGCAGCTTGGGCATCAGAGACAGCCATTGCTGCTTAGACTTTCCCTTGGGCAAGATGAGGAGCTTCTTGATAGTGAGCTTGCAAATGACACTCCAAGTATGCCCTCTAGTCCCTTCTTTGTACTTCTTTGTGGCCAAAGCCATGACCGTCTTTTTGAGATCTCAGGCATATGTTTTTAGGGCTCAGACATTCCCTGAGTCAAGATGAGGAGCTTCTTTATAGTGAGCTTGCAAATGACATTGCTATTTTTTTGGATGCTATTGCCCTGACTTTCACCTCCTTCATGATAGCCTTGGATTTATTTTGTATTGCAGTAGGTCCACATTTTAATTATAACAAACCCAATGGATTTTGGATTAGTATGGAGAGAACACTCTAGATTAGTGCTGATTTTGGTTTCACATGGATAAAAGGGGTGTGCGGCATCTCTCTTTCGCAACAGTTTGCTCTTGTGTTAAAGAGTAGTAGGAAGAAACTCTTGTTTTGGAGTCCGGCTAGACTTGACCTTGCTTCTAGAGTGGTAGTTGTCAACCAGGTAGTACTAGCCATAACCTGGTTTGTTTGTTGTTGTTAGTGTCATGCTAGGGATTAATTCTTGGAGTGGGCTTGATAGTTCAGTAGATTGCAGAGCCAGGTGGTTGGGAGAGTTTGATTCTCCCAATGCAAGGAGGCCTTAATATCATTGATCCAAATCTACAGTGCAGGGCTTTGCTATGCAAGTTGGTGGTTAGGGGACTTACGTTGGGATAGGAGTCTTGGAAATATTTCTTTATTTGACATTGGGTCTTGTATCCCCTCCTCAGACGGTGATTGAATTCTAGGTGGATCTTTACATCCACACAACCCAAGTTGCCTTCCTTCCCCTTATGGGGGGGACGAGCATTTTTCGAGCGAAATCTTCTGAGCGTCTGAGCGAAAGAAAAAAAAACCTTCCAACTATGCAAAAATATGGCAGAAATGGATCAGAAGAAAACATAGTTTCACATAGAAATATGTAAAGTATTATAGCAATGTCTATTTTATATACAAATCTTTACGTGAATCTTTGGGAATGGTGAGAACATAATGGGATGGCTTTTGAAGAAACCCACATGTATAGTAGACTTCTCTATGAAAATTCCCTTATGATCTTTCTTACAAATTTTACTTAATAGGTTGAAATACTCTCTCAACCTATCTTTATGAAAGGGTTTCTCCATAGAAAACTCATTGAAGCAAGCTATCAAGGTAGTTTCGCCAGCGAAACCTCTTTGAAGTAGGTCTTCCAAGGTAGTTTCGCTGGCGAAACTACCTTGGACAACACTTTTAAAAGTGACATAACTTTCACAACCAATGTCCAAATATAGTCATTTAACCTCTCAAATTGATCGAAAAATCCCATTTGAGCACATATACGGGGTTATATTTTGAAAAATCTTGCATATATAGTATTAATTATTACGTGTATTTTATGAGAGAGATATATAAGCCCAAGTTAATACTTATTTATAGTAAATTAAACTTCTTTAGAAACATGTCCATATATATCTTATTATTTATGCCATAAAAACACTAGAAATATGATATAAATGTGTTTAATAAGTAATTATCTATGTATAATATTATTACATTAAGAGTGATTATGAGGGATGTTTCTTAAAGGAATTATTTTTAAACACTCTTTTAAGGCAATAACAAGGGTACAAAGGGATGTCTATGAATGAGAAATTTATGTTATGTAAAAATGAATGAGTGACTAGTCTGTATATTTTTATGATAAAGGGATCTAGATCTAGTGAGCTAAATGTGTAAAAACCATGTTTCCTAAAGAAATACAATTTTTTAAATTTCTTGAAAAACACGCTTGGATAAACCTGCTCATAGGTTTTTGCTCGTAAAATTGATGCATCCCCCCTTATGGTTGCCATCTTGAAAGCTTGGGTGGCTTTAGGAACTCTCTTTGGACAATCCCTCCCTTCTCATAGGAAGAGATTGTTATGAGTCTGTTATGTGGAATGATTTGATTCTTGATGATCATGGCGAACCCTTGGGCGTTTCTATTTACATGCAGTTGTACAAGTGGGAGAGACGTCTTGCTTCCACTGTGGGCTTTTGGTAGGCTTTCATAAACCTTCTAAATGAATGTAGACTTTAGATATTCGATCACTTTAGAGAAAGTGGAATGATGGTTGAGAAGATTGATGCAGTGGTCTAGATGGGAGAGAGGTCCCGCTTCCATTTTGGGCTTTTGGAAGGCTTTCAAAGACCTTCCATATGAATGCATACTTTAGATGTTTAATCACCTTAGAGAAAGTGAAATGACGGTTGGGCAAATTGATGCAGCCTTACCCTTGGATTGGGTCCTTACAGATGAGAGGCGGCACGCTCACATTAGATGGATGGAGGCTTTTCAACAAGCATCCTACTTCATGGTCATAGGTCTCCAACAAGATACATCATACAAACGGTGATGCCTTGTCTTTGATGTGAATCCTTGGGGATAGGTTATCCAGGTCCATGGATGAGGATATTCTTGTGGATGCATGTCTTGAGCCATCATGATTGTGAATCATGTAACGCAGTGAGTTTTGACTTGTAGTTGGTATTTAGAATACCATTCGGAGGACATCCCACTGGATTTCTGAAGGGTTTGGCTTTATGGGGGCGTCCCCAAAAAGTACTTGTAGTGGGACTCCTTGCAGTGGGAGTAAATTGATGCAGGAAACCATGAGAAGAGCCTCTCATTCTTCCACTACACTATTAGCAATGCTAGAAGGTTCTGGCTCAGTGTTAGGGGCTCCAGAGCCTCTCATTGGGAGGAGTTTTGGATTTCTACGTTTTGCAATTATGATTCTTTTTGCAAAAAGAGACTTCTATTAAGTATTAAAGAAAACCATTAGAGTAAGCTCCATACAGGATACACCATGTAATGCATGAAAAGCTCAAAAGCCAAAAAGAAAGGATTGGGGCTGATAGTGCCATCTCAATCCTGTAGAACCCTCCGAGAAAAAGGGAGAACCCCTCCAAGCTCGTAGGAATACAGTCGTGCTAGAAGAGGCTGCCCGTGAAGGGCCTTGCATGCTAGCCCAAATGGCTATCAAAGTATGAACCGTGCCAGTCCAAATACCCGTGAACACCTTTGAAGGATGTATCTAGGTGCCATCCAGGGCCTCTGTACATATGGCTCTCCAGATGTGCCAAGAGGAAATGCTACCCAGAAACTCCCAGGAAGTGTCCACTGAAGCATGAGAAGCTCTGAAGGGAGTAAATGGTACATTCTGAAGAGAGCAGGTCTCTATCACCTGCCTGCGGACCCAGTAAGGGATAACCAGGCGACCGAGCCCCAAGTCACGAAGAAAGGGGAGGTATGAAAAATGCTGAGTATCTGAGCAACCCCTTTTCAAACAGTCCTCACCTGACTGCAGTCCCAAAGGCAATGTCGCATTGACTCCTCTGCGGAATGACAACGAGGGCAAGTAGGGTCAGCCCCAAATCGTGATGTTCAGGTTCACTGCAATTACTCCATGAATAAAAAGCCAAAAGAAAAGAGTGATCTTTCTATTATTGAGGGATTTCCAGAGCTTCCTCTAGAAGTTCTTACACAAATCTGCGGTGATGAAGAAGCTGTCCCAATGGGGGGCTCTGGAGGGAATCCAGCCCCTACTGCTCAACTGAAATCTCATGGCATTACCAACTGTGAAACGAAAGAAGGGAATCCCCCTCTCTCGGTGTCCATGATCTATCCACTCCCACTCTCCTGGGTCCCATTGTAAGCACCTGATAGGTGCACCTCCATATAACCACAATCTTGAGGATTCTAGGGCCAAGAGCAGAGGGTCGGGGTCTAAATACCACTGCAAGCCCGCTCCATGATCCACAAAGCTAGCAATCCTGACAAGCTGAAAGGCAACCTCTAGAAGAATATCATCCGTGGATCTAGAAAGTATACCCCCATCTCCAACGTCAAAGACAAGTGCATCCTCCCCAACACCTTGAAGAGCGATCACCTGAAGAGGAACTGCTGTCTTCGAGAAAGCTCCCATCCAAGTGGTAGAAGTAATAGACACGAACACCCCTCTGAATCCAGGAGAAGCCAATGTCAACTCCCCAGCTTGGAGTGTCCTCATCGCTGATCCAAAAGCCAAAGGATTTATGCCAGTTAATGTGTGCTCCTGCAGCTGAGCAGAAGATATTCGAGGCTGTCCAGAAAGCATCCAGTGACTGCGAGGAGGCCTCAATAAAAATGGCAGTGTCATCAGCCAACTCACAGTCCAGAAGCTCCTGCTCCTGTCTCAAGGGCAATCTCAGCCCATATAAACCAGCCTGAGATCTAAGAAAGATACTCATAGCTTCAGCCACAAAAAGAAAAAGGAAGGGGGCTAAAGGGCATCCCTGACGGACTGATCTGGAAATCTGAAACTTGTCACCCCTTACCCCTCCAATCAAAACCTGGCTGTGGGCTGATCTGTAAAGGGAGGCCACCCCTCTAATCCATGCATCTAAAAATCCGAATCGTAGAAGAGCGCCCTCAAGAAAACCCCAATCTACTCTGTCATAGGCTTTCTCAAAGTCCAAGAGTCTAATTGCCAACCTCTGCCTGCTTTGCATAGCCCACTCTGAGGCTTCCCAAAAGGAAAAGATGTTATCAAATATGGTCCTGCCATGTGCAAAGCTTGTCTGAGTATCATGGATGAGGTCTGGAAGAAGGGGCTGCAATCTGATGCTAATTGCCTTGGCAATTATGATTCTTGCTCACAAATCTTGGAAATTTGTCACGGTGCTTGCAATGGATTTAGTATGCAATCGATTTTTGATTGTGATATGCTTCCTTCATTATTTGCATAGCCTATGTATTTGTGATACTAGGAATGTCTTGGTAAAGGAAACTTGTTATGTCTATTTAGACCTTCAGAGGTGTTTGAAGCGCACAATGTTTCAGACTTTTGTGTTTCAAACAACTCTGTTGGTCATCATCATATACATGGAGTCAATTCCTTTTTGGGAATGAGTTGGAAGATCCTTTGAGTTAATTTTCGCATAAAGTGGCTAGACTTAGATCTTCATTATAATGTGCAGCAATCATTTATCTGTTGGAATAAATAGTTCACTTATTGAAGCATTCATGCCTCATCACAGTCCGATTCTATGTTAGTTGCACTTCTACTCTATTTCTTCACAATACCCTTTCCTTTTCATAAAGGATTATGGGAAAGCCGTCAAGCTGGATCAACTTTATTTGGGGATAGGAACCTTAAATAAAGCTAGTTGAATTTAGACCATGATGATCGGATATGAGCTGTATAATAGACAACTTAAGAGCAAATATGAGGTAGAAACCTAGTGGCAGCACACCTTTTTGTCTCCTGATATATTTCCCTTCTAGTGTGGTGATAGCCTTACGTGGGAGGCATCGTAAATCAAACACAATAGCAGCCCATGTTAAACATTACATCGATTTAAAAGTCTTGGTGCACCCTTTTATGTTGGAGGCTTGTGGGAAGTTTCACATTGGCAGGTGGCAAGAGAATGTCATGGTTAAAACTTTTCATTGAGTGCCATCTAGTGAGGCAATGAAGTGGGCATTGCCTTCTAGTGAGGCAATGGACTGGCTGCTTAATATTTGATGATTGCAATCTAGTGAGGCAATCAACTCATGAGATTTTTGTAAGATGTTTCTTTGAGGCATGCCAGTGAACATTATCTGACTTGCCTTTTGTATTTGTGATTCTTTGTGGTAACTAACTGTATGTTCCTTTCTTCTTTGTTGGAATTGTTCCAGAGAAGCTCCAGAGCCAACACTTCTTACGGTGCTGCGCAAGTGGGAGAAATTGGCAGGATTAGAGAAGGTAACTTTAGTTTCATTGTTTCAAGGTTAAGGGCGACTTTTATAGCTGTTGCATGCGCCTTACTTTTGCAATTAATGTCGACCACATCAAGAATTGAATGCAAAACACATTTTTTCTCATGGCCTGCCACCTTTTCTATGTTATAATTGCCATTTTGTTGCTTTTTGGGTAGCACATTTTATGATGTTATCAGTCAAAACATTACTTGATATTATATATATTCTCTAGTCATCACTTTTCTTAGTTTCATGTGCATGCTTAATGACATCTGGTTGTTTAGATTGTACCAGTGGACATGCAAATTTTACCTTGTGAAGTTTTTGTCCATGTTGCGGCGTGTAGGTGTTGCGATAATTATTTTTATCTTAAATGGTGCGTTGCCCTATCAGCTAGATTTAGATGCTCGTTTGGGAGAGATTAAAACGAAATCGTTTAGACTTCACAAGCAGTTGTAGCTTGAATGAAGAGATTTTGGACTACTTTTGATTAGCTTCTCCTTTATTGCTAGCCTTCGTCATGGCTAAGTCTGCCCTTCACCTCCGGAGTGCCGACAGAAACTCAGTTCGAAGACTTTGTATAAATGGGTGCTCAAGTATGCGTGGGTGTGTGGATCTGTATGTGTGAGAGCATATTTTTATATTGTGGTCTACACCCACTGTTGGGCGCTGATGACGTCAGTGGGGATGTCATAGTAGCTAGTCCCTGCTATGTGTGATGGAGTTCATGGTTTTCAACCTTATGAGTGACTATCATGAGATTGAAACTGCACTATGTTGTGTTTTTAGAGGATGAGTTTGGGAATGTTCCTGGATTCATCTAGGTATATTTTCTTCGATGGATAGCTGAAGAAATTTGGGCACCAAAATTATCGTCTGGCAGATGTGAATGGTGCTCCAAAATGCCTGTCTTTGACCTAGTACAAGGGAAGTTGTGAAGGCTTCTTTTGCTTTGATGCTTGCTAGGTTAGGTGGAGTAAAGTATTTCATGTCGGTCTTACAATATGGGTTTGTAATGGGAGTTGCACTCCCAACTGCTGTGTCGTGGAGCCCAGAGCAATGTTTCTGTCACAAGGAGGTTTGTAATTCAGACCTTTTTGCTGTGTGCTAGTGATTGTGAGTGCATATTTCTTAGCAAGGAGTGCAAGGTCATTTACTAAAAGAATGGCTGCTGGGATTTTTGAGACGTTGGCATCATGGATCTCACTTGAATCAGTCCACTTTTCAATCATGCCAATTAGGGGCACAGAGAAAGTCCAAGAGGTAAGAACCCCATAATGTTTCTATGAATTTGATCTGTTAATCCTTTCGGGTGGGAACTTTGGCAGCATCTCTCTTATAGTGTGAGTACACAAGGACTCTACATTTGTCCTGGAGGGCAGCGTATGGTATGCCCTTCTAAGCAGCCTCTTGTCTGAGTCCTTAAGAAACCTGTCTCCAGTAATGCCAGCGCAAAAGTAGGGACTGTGATTTAGATGCAGGTTGAGCCGAATTGTCATGGGACAACTATACTTGGCTTGGTTAATATACATTTTGGTGCATATCTAGGCATTATGGATCTACCTTATTTAAGCCTTTGTGAACTTCAGGCTTTCCTTTGAAGAAGAACTTGTAATCCTGATGATTTGCTTTGTCTCATATTATACATACTTCCTTTAGGTTATCAATCACACACAAGATCTATCTCATGCTTAATGTCTTCTAAAGATGGAAGATGACAGGGCCTCTCTTCGGGGAAAAAAGTGGGTATTTACTTGGTTCTAAAAAATTTCTTGATGTTAGTTGTTTTGTAAAAATTGACGTTAACACACTTGAAAAACTATATGTAGATTTTATCAACAAAAAAATGTAAAATTCAAAATCAGTTGGATTTGCAGGCTGATTTTTGTTACCTATCAACTAGGAGTGCTGCTTTTAGGTGTTCCTTAGTCAGACAATCATGCTCTTAGATTCACTGGAACAAATTTGAACTGAAGCCACCTGAGAGCCACGATTGACCCCTCCCTTTTACAATGGTTCAGCACTCTCCAATTCCAACATCTTCAACCTTGCCTGCTTTCCCAGAGATTATCTATATCGTCTTTCTAAAAGGATCTGGTGTGTCCATTGTGAGTATGCCGGTCATTGAAGGGGAGTTGATGCATATTTTCATAGACATGACAAGAGATTATACATAGTTTGAGGAGCTGGTGCAGTCCATTGGTGAAACAACTCCAAGCACTTGGAGTATGAGCTGATGACGATGCCACAGCCTTTTTGCGTACAGTCTTCCATGAGGTATTCTAAACTTGTCTCAATTTTGAGGGCGAATTCTTATTATTTGGATTTCGATGATGTAGTCTCTATGGTGGTGAGTTAAGAAAGGAGAGTAGAATCTCATGCCAGGAGGAGAGGCTTGATCTGTGACTATTGCACGTGATGGGCACATCGACAAAAAATTCTATGAAGAATAAAGAATGAGGACATCGACAATGAGCGTGAGACTCCATCAGTTCCCCTTGGTTCCATTCATGAGACCCTAGCTAGATTTGCATAGGATAGGAGCATCCTTGATAATATTTTCTTGTTCTTGCAAGCAGTTGACTGGGCCAAATAGAGCCATCGGCCTTTGGCCATCCTCGTACTTGACTTCGAGCAAGCATATAAGAGAGTGGACTTGGGTTTCTTGGAAGGGTACTCTTGGACATATGGCCTTCTCATGGTCTTGGATCACACAAGTCTCTTCTCTATATTGCTCGGCGCATAACTGGGTGCTTCTTCAAGGCACTAGAGGACACAGATTCCAGATTGCAAGATCAGTCCATCAGGGATGCCCCCAGCACTCTTACTCTCTCTCTTTGTGGTAGAGGCTATGAGCTGCTTTTTTGTTCGCACATAGACGTCGCTGGACTCCGTGCTCCATTCCAGAACATTGAGAACTTGACTGCAAGTTTGTAGATGATAGAGCTATGGTCCTGCAGGCTATTGTTGTGAACTTGCATTCCTTCAAGGCTGCCTTGGAGACCTTTTGTTTGTTGGTAGTAGGAGGCTGTATTTACTGGCAACGATCCATATGTTTGTTGGGTTTTACTTGTACTGAGAGGGGCTCTATAGCTATCTACTTGGGCTGCCAGGTAGGTGCGTATATCAGGCCCACTCAATAGTTTACTACAGTTCTTAAGTCCATTAGGAGGAAACTACTACAAGGGTGCTACTACTCTCGATTCGGCCTTGAGAGCCCCAGGTACTCTTGGCTTTTGCTTGCTCTATTGCATCCTATTGGATCTTCTCATGTCGTCAATTTGCCAGATCAGGAGGCAGATGCAGAACTCCCTTTGGTCAAGATGTGATGGTACAGTTGATACTACATGATGATGGACTGAACATCATTGCTTCATACATTCAGTGCATTGCCTTGCTTATCATTAAATCCTTCCTACTTGGCAAGTGTCAATGGAAGGATTTCTTTACCTACGGGATTCTTTGTGGTGATTGGCTCTCGACCATCAGATGGATTTTTTCAGAGTTGACATAGGATTTCCTCATCCCCTTTATAGGCAATGATTGTGAGAGCTTAGTGTTGGATTAGACATATGAAGCACTCCACAGATTCAGGATGAGATTGATAAACAGCCCATCATGTGAAGTTGCTAACTTGGATAATTTAGGCTGGCCCTTGGGTTATGCAAGATACATGCAGTGGTCTAGATGGGAGGGATGGTTAGCATCCACAGTGGGTGCCTAGAGAAGCATTCAGATGGCTGCCCTCATGAAAGAGAACACACCATTACACAGTATTTTAGAGGTGCTTGCAGGCGTAGTGTGCAAATTGATATAGCCATTCCTCTGAGTAGGGAGATACATCCATTAGTCAGTTCTTCTTTGGCATAGGTGTCCCCCCACAGGTCATCACGTTCTTTGGGAGTAGGGAGGCAACTTAAATTTCTCTATAGTTTGGGAGAGGTGGAGACACTGCTTGTTGACTTTGCTTGTATGGTGGCTCTCCCCTTCCAGACTTATCAGGGGACCCAGGTGATTGAAGATGAACCGATGTAGTGGCCCCATGGAGGACATTCCAGGTTTCCAACAATATTGCCAAGGGATCACAGATTCGGGATTTGTGGTAGTTGCCCACCAGAAGATCACTTTGGGAGAGATTTGATGTCACCCCTCCACTATCGACTTGTTTTTGGAGCCACCTATCAAGATTTCATAGGAGGAAACATATTTCCATGTTTTTTTTTTGGCTCTTTTGGCATGGAAGTCTTCCTATGCAGACATTTCTGATGTGTCAAGAAGACCTAATGTAGGTTGTTGCCATTATTATGGGAGAAGCAATGGTACATTGCTCATGCAGCATCTTTGCATCCTAACCTCCGAATTGATCCACCTGCTATTTTTGTTGCTTTGAGAAGGCTGAATTTTTGAAAATTTGTTTCTCCTGTATGGTTATGGGATGATGTGAAACTGTGGCTAGTTAGCTTTTTTCTTGAGCACCAGCATTTCTGATGGCTAACTGTGTCTTTGAAGCCCTCAAAACTCACCATATTTTCTTGTGCAAAAAAGTCTCTGACTAGAGTGTTAAAACGAACTCAGGTTTTTGGCTCTGATAATGGGCCAGAAATACCAAAGTATGTCATCCATTCTATGCAGGGAGAAATTTTTACTTGAATGTTTCATGATGATCATGCTCAAGTGAGGCAGTAAGAATTGCAGTAGCCTTTGCCTTACAGGCTAGCCTTTGGCATGGCTATGTCTGCCGTTTAACTTTGAAAAAATAGCAGGCCAGGTATGTGTAGATATATGAACACCTAAAGTGGACATTTCTAAATCGAACCTACTAGCCTTTGGGATGGATCTGTCTGCCTTTAGCTCTGCAAAGTGCTAGACCACATATATGGATTCCTAGAGTGGACAAATCTGTAAACTAAACCTAATGTTGCTGTCCTCGCACATGGTTAGCACCATGCATGTCAGAATGGCTTGTTATTTTGTGAATGAACCTTCTGCATGTGAAGACTGCTTCTATTGAATTTAGCTTGTGCTGCCCAGTTTAAATATAAGCCTCAGGCTTTTATTCATAGTTTGATTGAGCGGGTGGAAACCGGGTTTGGAGACATCAAAGCTTTGCTAGATCTATGAATCTACTTAGAATTGGATGCTTTTTGTCTTCAGGATTGTGTGTATGTCAGTTGTAGCAAATAATTGCTTGTGCGTATGCGCTTGTGTGTATGTCAGGATTGTGTGTATGTCAGTTGTAGCACATAATTGCTTGTGCGTGCTTGTGGCAATTGTGTATTTATTGCTTTAGAATGTGTGCAGGAATGCCTATACACAACTGAGTTTTATACATTCAAATAAACAATTGCTAATGAGGTTAATATGCTCTTGCAGTGGAGGATTGAAATTCAAGCTTTGTTACAGAAAGTGACATCAGAGGCTCAGCCAGGGAATGCATTTGGAAACTCTAATACTTGCAATGGATACGTTAGGAGGAAAAAGCTTCTATCAACTTCACATGAAAAACAGATAAATTCACGCAATTCGATTACGAATGCTAAATTTTTTGAAGGTGATACATCTGGGAGAAGCAAGATTTTGGATGATCAACCCACATTGCATGTAGAGTCTAATCATTCAAATCTAAGCAGGTCAGCAATGCTGCTATCCTCAGAAAAAAGGGCTACACTAGTCTGAATAAGTATAGATGTATTTCAATCAGAGAAAGAGAAGATTTTTGCTCCTGACATATGCATACTCCTGAGAAATTTCTGCTATAAGTGGACAAATTGGAGCTATGCTTTTTTTTGCTTATATAAAACCAGTTTTTTTGCTTAAGAACAAGCAGTGATACAGGAGGATTTGGAATAAATCCTGTATTGGGAGCTGGAAGTACATTCATTCGAGGGACCGTCTCTCGTAATTGTGCAACTGCCACGCCACTCCTCAGTTGGCCAGTATAGGGCAGCCTCTCCCCCTCCAAAAAAGGATCTTCCCCTCATTATTGGACAGATCGTGTCAGAAATCCCTTCATTGTGTTATGTGTAGAGCTGCTCTTAGGCGAAACTATTGTAACCTTCAAGATTTCAATTCCATTAATACAGCAAGGAGACTAGCTAGTCTACTTTTGGTTGCTTTTGTACGTCGGGTCTTGTATTTCATGCATTTCACACTTGCAATAGAGCTACTCCCTGAGATGATGCCATAGTGTTGTGCTTCTCCATGTGTCAATTTCAGTTCCTTTTGTTCCCCCCAACCGAACAAAGAACCTGCTCTATTATGCTTTGAAAATTGATACAAGAGCAGCTATCTGTGAGGCTGCTCACAAGAAAGAGAGAGACCACCTGCTTTGCAGCCTGCTTTTTAGGGTTCTGCCTCATTGCCTAAGGTATCCTAGGAGTAGGTGCCACTAGCTGGCATGGTGGAGTCACACCCAATCGATTCCTTGATCCGTGAGAAGGTAACCTGCAAGGCAATCCTTGGAGAAACATTGACAATGCTTTGTTGTCCTCGATCTGTGAGAATACAGAAATGCGGACAATACTTTGTGTTCCTCCTAGTGCCCTCAATACCTTGCTAGATTGCATGCAAGGTATATATGATGTCCAGCAATATATTGGGAAGGCTGGCAGCAGCCATCCTCCCATGACAAGACTGTAGTGCATTACTGGGATGTGCCATCCTTTGATGTTGGCTATTGTCTCCCAAACAGTCTCTGGCAGGTTCGAGGGGTGCTGCTTGTAGGGTGGCATGGCATCTTGGATCTCTAGGTGTACGGGTCTCCTTTCTCAACACTAAGTAAGCAAGTATATCCTCGATTTGGAATTCGTGACCCTCCTTTGTGAGCAAGGCTATCATTCACCACTGTTTTCATAGCAGACATGAGATCATCCTCATTGAACATTGCCCAATCCCTTGGGCTGCAGGGCAACTTTAAATGCAATGGGAGATCGTTTGCTGTACACCTTCCATACAACATTGATGTGTATGTCGATCAGTTTCAGGAGACAGGGTGGAGTGGTCTTTCTTGGAGGGCACTATGTAGAGGTTGGGTTTCTCAGACAGGTGGATTAGAGGAGTCTTTGCGCTTTATGCGGGGAGCTCTAGTGAGATGCTTATCGGTGGACACATGGGCCAGGCCTTTTCTCTCTCTTGCTTGGTCCACCAGGGTTGCCTCTTAGCTCCCTTTCTTTTCCTTTTTGTGGTGGAGGCATTGGGCTACTACTTGAGATCGTAGGTGGCGGGTCTCATAGGATTGAGGCTCCTAATCAGACAAGAGGAGAAGATGCTAAACTTAGAGTTTGCATATGACACAACCTTGTACGTAGAGGGCACCACAGTGAGCATGGAGAGAGAGTTAGGGGAGCCTTGGCTATTTGTTGCGAGGCCTCGAGTGCATGGATCGACTGGACAAAATCCATTGGTTTCTTCATAGGCTCTGAGGAGACACATGAGATTCGAGAGTGGGGGAGCGCCTTTGGCTTCTGCTGGATAGCGTGGGGCTAGACAACGAGATACCTCACATGCCAGGTGGGGGCAAGTTGGTTGTGCGCGGCCTCACCCTTGGTGAAGAGCCCTAGAAGCTCCTCTTACAGCAAGGGCTTCTCTGGAACACCCCACGCATTGGGGGCAGTGGTAGGAATCGCACAGATGGATCTTCTCAAAGGCCCCCCTTACGGGGAAGGGCCCCCCCATGATGAGGAGCCTACATAGGATCTGGCAGAGATTAGCAGGTGGCCTCATCAGCGCTCAGCCCCGTTGCAAGGAGTAGTTCGAGCGACAGCCCCTCATTTGGCACTTGGAGATCAGAGATAAGGATGGACGTACGTCGTATGCTGGGACATCAGACTCACACTGGGACAGCGGCCCGGCTTGCTCCTTTGGTACATGGAGTAGATTACCCATGGAGGCAGAGACGAGGCTTGGAGCCATAGCGCATATGCGAGGGGATCGGCAGCGGATGAGGGAGATTGATCTCACCATCCTTGAGTCTTGGTGGGAGGGACTTGCACATGGATGAACAGCTGTTGGTTGGGTTGGTTTGCTCGAACTGGGGTCCCCTTGAGGATGATGATCAAGCGAGGCAGGAATCAACTCGATTTCTTCCGTGTAGGGCACAGAGCCTTGCTTCAGGCACTCACTGAGAGAGACCCAGAGATGGACGGGAGTCTGGATGGGATTCATTGATCCTTCTAGCATTCTAGAGTAGGATGTCCCCAAATGGCACCTTTGGCTTTGGGAAAGGTAGGCCCTTGAGGGAGGGCCAGTGGGATCCGAGAGAGTGCTTTTGGCCTTCTAGGGTTGGCCTCACGGAGTGGGTGGACGAGGTGTCCTTCTTTTCCTAACCACCTGGATTGGCAGGAGGCTTCAGATGGACACTTCGACTTGGACCCCTTCAAGGGAGAGGCATTGGGTGGCCCAGAGGGTGCCCCAAGAGGTTCGTGCCAGGTTTTGGACATGCCTATGGTCTAGTTTGTGGTGGCTGTGGAAGATCTCCTTCTTCTGGCTGGCCGCCCACGGAGGCTTACCCCACAGGCCCGTGGTTGGAGCAAATGTGAGTGGAGGGGCACTGTTGCCTTGTTGGAGTTCTGGAGACGATCCCTCACTGCCTTTGGAGTTATTGTAGTGTAGTGAGGATCTGGATGAGAGCCCTTAGGATTATGACTCGCATGCAGAGCCTTCAGAGGGACTACACCTGGGGGATGGTGGCCCGGTTGACTGAGGGAGGTCACACATTCCAGATTGATGAGGTCTCTCCAGCTTACCGGATACAGGGTCAGAGCATTCAAAGGATAGAGCCCCACGAGGCAGTTCCTCCTACTAGCTCGGATCCTCATTCCCCTCCGGAGGATAGAGTGTGGGAGGTAGTAGCCAATGTCACAGTGTGGAACATTTGGGTTGCTCACAGTAGTCTAGTGACGGGTGAGCATCCGGTTCCACCCTCGGCTACCTTGGTCGCCATCTGGCAGGATATCATCTACACCCTGTGCTCCACTTGGGAGTGTGGGACCCCAGGCTCTAGGGCGACTGCTGCGAGGTGTGCATGTTTTTGCAAGGCTTGGCCTGCAGGGGTTTTCTACATATTCACTCCACGAGGGATTCGCTGGCTGTATAGTCCCCCCACTTGGCTGTTGGCCCCTGTACCAGAGATTCCCTAGGCAGTGAGCTGGGTTTCTCTGGAATAGGCTGGTTTCTTCTTTCAGCCTTTATCGGTTTTTTTTTTCCATACCAGCGTCTTCGGGGCTGCTGTTTTGCATGAAGTTTTTCAAGCATTAATAGAAGGTTCCTTTCTTTGCAAACAAAAAAAAGATTGACATGTACCATTAATTCTGACATCCTCATTTCTTTTTTGTATAATTTCTTATGAAGTTTCACATGATTCTTTCTTGACTCTATGTGTGTTTCTCTCTTGACTCTATGTATTTTTATCACACTTAAAAAGGAAAAAAAGAAAATACTAAAAAAGAAGAAAAGAAAGAAAAAGGCAATTTGCTTTCATGAGAAAATGGGCATGTAATGCATGGACTTTGTGATGAGCTTATTGCATGTCTTTCTATAAGAGTTTCCTTTTTAATAGATTTTGATGTACATCAAGTAGTGTTTCAATGTGAAAATTTTCTCTTTTGGTGTTGTCTCATTATGTTTGTGCTCAAATAGGATGGGCGTAGGGAGTATAGCAGTGCCTAAAAAAGTCTATTCAAGGATCCATGGTAAGATGGCTGCTAATCTATTGGAGCGCATGATAAGGTATGGATCTCTTAAGCTCGTTTTCCACCTCTTAGCCCTTGATGTACTTGCCTCCTCTGGCTTTGAAACAAATTACCTTGTTTCTTGCCTTAGAAACTATTATTTTTGTTAAAGATTGCCTTATGATAAAGGCAAACTCTATATCTTTCCATGGAGAAGCATGCAGGTATGAATTTTGTGTGTAGATACCATGTTCTTCAAATGTTGCAAATAGCATTGAAGTCATAAGTTTTCAGTTACAGTATTCATATGTTGCACTTTATCAAGAAGACTCAAAAAATTATCATGATATAGTTTTGAAACAGGTTTTTCATATGTCCATTGCACTTGTGCTCATAGACTTTACCGTGAATATGAAGTAGTGACTCTAGTTGCAAAGTGTGCGAAGGATGATAAATGATAGGTTGCTGAGATACATATTGAACCATTGGTCTATCAATCATTGAGACTGCCTAATTGTTGCAATTGTCTTGCAAAATTCAGCGTCTATTTCTTCTTCTTGCTGAGCAAAACTCTACCTTGAGAAATCACGCACTCTCTCTCTCTCTCTCTCTCTCTCTCTCTCTCTCGGGCCCAAGACAATCGTTGGGCTGGACCCCCCCGAAGGTCTTTATTCATTCAATGAAAACTGAGTACAGATTACAATTCAGCTAACGGGCTGCTTGTAGGAAATCTTACGTGAATTCCTTTTTACATAGAGCTCTCAGCTCTTTTCTTTTGGCAACATGCCAAGTGTCAAAATATCTAACTAAATTTTAGTTACATGCCTCAAAGGGCAAAACTCTAGAGTCTTCATAGCTGTCGGTCACATGGGCTTCTCTTGGGGGCTCCATAGCGCTTGCCCCTCTTAGAACCTACAACCATTAATTAAAGGGCATTAATCGTTAGCGCTTTTGCATGCAAATCAATTCTAGACTAATCCTAGTCTGTGTTGGCGTCCCCACCAAGCAAACATGTGCACATAAACATAAAACAATTTCTTTAGTAGATCGAGGTCAACCCTTTTGATCGTAATTAAGGGGCTTGACCATTAGTAGAAGTGCCTTAATTATGGCCAAGTCTCTCCAACCAAGGTTGGCACATCTTGATTAATTGAAGTTAACCCTCTTGGCGTAAGCCAAGTCTTGTTGGCTGAAGTCAACACTCTTTGATCGAAGTCAGTGCTTTGGTTCTTTGGTTAATCATAGTTAACCATCTTGGCCTAAGCCAAGTCTTCTAATCGGGGTTAGGCTTACTTAACCAGAGTTAAGTATATTTGACTGAAGTCAATAGTTTGACCAAATAAATATAACTTTTTGAACATAATTAAATAAATGAAGACTCATTGATTGTGATCAATAAATGGTCAATTGGAACTTTGACTTTGGAGTATTTACAGCTTGGTGACACTAATGCTGTATTGCTTGGAGACTAATTTTTTGGGATTTACCTAATACAGCTTTAGTTGGGTGCTACAAGGTGATTATGGTCGTGGTTGGTCACCTCTATGGGCTATTCAAAATTTCTTAAGATCAAACGTAAGAAACTTGTTAGTGTGAGTGCAATAGTCATAGTGGTCTAGATTGATTAAGGCATTTCTTAAAGTTTGCTGATTGCTCATTGTGTCATCCTTCTTAGGAATGATAGAAGATTGCCTTCTTTCTTGTAAGAATGTGATAAGGTGGAGCACAAGATTTCCTCCCAATCTGTGTACCACCTTCCACGCTTCTCTCAATACAAGGCTTGTGCTTGGCAAGCCAATAATCTCTTCTCCCAAAGGATGAGCCTTTCGCTAGTAGAGGATATGAGTTGAATAGCCAGACTTCTCAAGGGGGTTTACCTCAGAAGACGGGAATAGGTGCTGCTTACGACACTTAAACCAAAGGCAAAACATATAAGACATGCAAGGAATGGAGGAATAGATTCAAGAGAATTCGGTCCAAGGACATTCTTGAAAATATGGCGTCCTTTGGCTCTTTATCTGGAAAGCTATATGGACTTCCACATAGCATATTGGTATCCGGAACTATTACTGTGTGCAGTCTTCTAGGTCCAAGGAGGATGTTGCCCACATTTTCAGCTTAGTTTCTAGCATTTGCATTGTGCCACTACATGCTAGCATATTGGTTGATGTGGAACTGCATGATTTTTTGAAAAATTATCATTCAATCTTTAAGGTTGCTTGATGACAATTTTATTTGCTATCTTACGGGAGGCATATGGCATGAATTGATTTTTTTTTTTTTTTTGGGGCAAAAAGGAGACTTCTATTAAGTAAGAAAGAAACTCGCTAGAGCAAGCTCTGTGCGGAAATACAACATGCTAAGCATGTAATGAAAACACCTCAGAGGAATGAGGTCGAAAGAAACCAAGGTTGAGGCTGAAAATGCCAAGTCAACCCTGTAGAAGTCTCAGCAAAGAAGGGAGAGTCTCTCCAATCTCTGAGAAAAGTAACTCTCTTGGAGGAGGCTGCTCGAGACGATCCCTGCATGGTCGCCCAAATGGCCATCAGAGTGTGTACCGTGTCTGTCCAAGTACTGGCAAAGATCTGAGAAGAGTGAACCTGAGAACCCTCCAGAGCCTCAGTGCATCCGGCTCTCCAAATGTGCCATGCTGCAATGCTAGCTAAGAGAGTCAACTGAGGAATGAGCAGCTCTGAAGAGAGTGGCTGGAACATCCTCTAGAGAGCACGACTCCACAAGATGTCGTCGGATGTAAAGAGCCCAAGAGGAATCAAGTCTCTCAAAGAAGACCTGGGGCCCTGAAAGAGTGAGCCAAGCCACAGATCCCCAGGTCATGAAGAAGGGCAGGCAAACAAAAGTGCTGAAAAGTCTTGCAATACCCTTCCATATGATTCTCGCCTGTCTGTAATCCCAAAGTGGCATGAATTGATTGGTTGCAAAGGTATTGAAAAAGAAGGTTGAATACGATCAACATCGTGATCTTGTAAGGATACACTACTTTGAAGAAGCTGGTTGAAGAAACGGCGGTTATTGAAGCACTACTTAATCAAGGACAGGCCATTTTTGAGGACATCACTGGAGAAATTGGCACAAACACCTATGATTGGCTAACTATTCGGTCATCGCTTTTATGATGTTGCACATTACTATTTGTTTTAATAATAATTACTACGTGTTTCTTGGGAGGGAAAAGTGGAGTGATTCATTGCTTCTTACTCTCTATGAGATTGCACGTGCACCATTGTTTCTACTCCTAGTAGGCCAAAAAGAATATTCTAGAGTATGAAGGGAGCAGATACCATTGTTACATACACTTGTGGATGCATTTAGGTCTAGCAATGACATTGCTTCTGCCTTGTATATGCAAGGCTATTGTAACTCGTGGTGGAGATGGAGGTTTCTTTGAATGTTGATTATGCCTGCTGCTATGTGTTTTAGGGGAGGATTATGATGGGAGAGGTGGTTTCATATGGGTTTTGGTTTTTTTGAGTAATGAAGAGAATGCCCCTTTTGATGATGACATGGTGAGTATTGCTAGCCTTGGATGGAGACGTGGATGCTCTAGGTCTTGGATGAAGCCTTATTGAATTGGATATATTAGTAGTCTTGTTGGTGATGTGAGCAAAATATCTCAGCAGCGCACAATGTATGATGTAGCTGTTGAATTGATTGCCCTAAAAAATTGAAGCAGGTAGCGAGATGATGATCCTTGTCATCTTTGCTTGTGTGCACTTGTACTAGAGAATATGCATGCATGATAATTATTTTGATTGTGAAGAATTGCAATAATTTATATTCTTTCCATTCACTTTATGATAGAGAGGCAGAAGGTGATATGATCTGATTTCACAACTCTCTCCATCCTAGCGGGCACAAAAGAATTTGAGCTTATGATCAGCTAGCAGCATATCCACTTAATGGGTTTTCATGGTTGCACATGGCTCCATGTGCCAAATATCAAATCAATCATAGTAGGATTGTTAGTGTGGTGGATGGGTGTCTTTGGTTGATCACGTTGCCACATATATAATAGTGGGTTTTGGAATTTAGATTTTGGGGAATTGCTTTAATCTGGGGTGATGGCTAGAGCAAGAGCTCACTTTAATTCTTTCGGGAGTAACTCAAAAAGCGATGAATTGTGTGTCTGTGTTTGCGTTGTATGAAGTGATGGCTAACCAAGAAGGCTTGCTTAGATTTTGTGGAGCAGCCTATTTCTTTTGCTTGTTGTATTAGGTTTTCTACTCGTCTCATAGACCCATCGATCTTTCGTAGACTTTAACTTTCTCTCTCTCTCTCTCTCTCTCTCTCTCTCTCTCTCTCTCTCTCTCTCTCTCTGTATTTTGCTTGTACATTGTTGAGGTGGCATTTTTTGTGGACACACTAGCAAGCTAATGATGTTAGTGAAGATATTATAATAGCCAATCCTTGCTTTGCCGGATGGCGTTTACGTTTTTCAATCTTATGAGTGACTATCATGAGATTGAAACTGCACACTGTGTTGTGCTTAAGAGGATGAGTTTGGGCATGTTCCTAGATTCATCTAGATATATATCCACTAGGAGGATGAGGTTGGACTTTAGCATAGACTACCATATCTATACTACTATATGCCAAGGATGTCAATCTGAAATCTGACACAACAGAGTGACTACAAATGCAATTGATAGTGTTGTAGGCCTATTTAAGAGTCAAGACATGTCAACTTGGGTAGAAGTAAGGCCATGATCTTCAATACAAATGATGCTTAGCTTCAGCCCACGACATTTGCGATCGGAGGGGAGTTGGTTGAGATAGTTAGGTCATGTGTATACAATATACCTCTGCATAGCTCCCATGTTCACCATGAAACCAATGGTGTAGACACGACATGCTTGACTAGAGGATACGCTTCAGTAGAGGGACATAGTGCTTCCAGGCACAATTCTAGCATGTGAACATGAAGTCACTCTTGTTTGATTCTCAGTCCAACCAGCCATCCTATATGCACGTGTTTTTTGGACAGTAGACCTTAGAGAAGATGAGTGGTTTGGTTTTGAGAGACTAAGTCATGATGCTATCTTGCGTTAAGAGGTGTACTCTGCACGGCATTATCTTGGCAGACTTTGCTTTGAGACTCCGTCAAAATGCCTCGTTTTGTTATGCTCTAGGTGAGGTAACATGACCTTGGAAGGGTCAGTCGACATTGTCCTTTAGAGGACCGACTTATGTAATATATTTATTGTGCTTTATTAATATGGTCAAAGGAGTCAATGTCAAGGTCTTCGCTGTGGGTGGTTTGGCACTGACTAGATGGTGGGCCTAGGCATGTGCCATCGCCAATGATTGTCAATGATTTTGTTAACTGCTCGTTTCAGTTTCATATCATCACTCTAACCCAGTCAAGTAGCTAGGCTCGACTGCTGTAGGCCGACAAAGATTGCTGTGAGGGCCTCTCATCATCTATGCGGCTTGCAGCAAAGGGAGATGAGCAGTATTGGGGTATGCACGAGTCTTCAAATGTTACATTGATCATCTAAGTACTCACTAGATGTCCCCTTCTTGCGGTTGACATAACAAGAGATTCATCTGACCATTTGGGATGAACTATGGCAAATATACATCCATTGGACATGGATGTCTCCCTTGTAGCCTCTCACGACCAAGATAGCCTTCCGTTAAAAGCATTTCCTTTATTTGAGTGAGGACGGCTTCATCTAACTACTCGACACTATAGAGGCTTGAGGCTTTATACACGTTTTGACATAGGAGGTGGAGATAGAAGAGCATGCCCTTTTATACCCTAGATACCATGAGATTTTGGGGAGGTATCATTGTCTTTTTACCCATGTATAAAGTGGTGTCATTGACTATCTGGATTAGAGGGTGCCACACTCTTCGTACAAGGTCACTTGACTTAGGTCTATACTCATGAGATTCACCATGGGATACAGCCATAGATATGAGGTGACCACATACTTGGAGACATCAAGCAGAGTTACTAGGGAATGGGAACGTTCCACAAATTCAGGGTGTGGGTTCGGGATGGGAAATGGGAACCGGAACCCCACATCATACATGACACCATCATATGACAGAAAACTATGTTATAAAATGAAAGAAACTAACATTTTAGAGCTTTAAACTTTCTATATAAGCTCTAAAATACCCATTTAAAACTTTCAAACAGCAATAAAATAAAATGAAATAAAATAATTTTGGGAATGCTTTGGGGCCGGCCAGCTTGCTTCCAAGGACGGCGTTCCCACGTTCCAGGAAGAGGGAACGCTGTCCCTTGGTAACTATGACTTCAAGGCTGAGACCTTGACTTTCAAGCATGCTTGATTGGTAGGAGATTGGGAAAAGGTCTCACGATGTGCATCAAGGGGATTGTCATTGCAACATCTAGGCTGCAGGCATCCTCATGATGTCATGAGTTCTCCCTATGGAGAGGAGTCAAGGATGGCAAGATTTGTTCTTAGACAGTACTCCTGATGGGATTCCAGTTGGGTCAGACGAAGCTCATACTACTCATGACTGATGGTTTGACACTTGAGTCATGATACATGCTAGGACATGATAGGAACTACTCATGACACATAGAGTCTTTCTTGTCATTCCAAGGCTCACCAGTACTTCATTTATCTTTTATTTGTGGGGGTGTTATAGACACCTCTTGTTCTTCCTCGGGCGGTGTTTTAGATTGACTTTAGTCTCTTGGTCTCATAGGCTTTTTTGTCCTTTTGCTGACGCTAACAAATCTTTCTTTCAGCCGTACAGCCATACCTCTCTCTCTTTCTTTCTCTGTTAGCCGCACCTCTCCGTATAGCTATATATCTCCGTGCAGCCGTACAGCTCTTGTCGTACCTCTCCGTTAGTTGTACAGCCCTTCCCTCCGTTAACCCCCGTACAACACTTCAGTCAGCTGCCAGAGCAGAGGAGCAGCTGTTCGAATTCATCCCAGGCTGAGCTGAGCCCTTGGCTCAGCTTGGTGGTTAGCTGCAACAAAAGGGCACATCAAAGTCTGCATAGGCCATTATGGAATTCCCGAAAATGAAGACTTTTGCCTCTACACCGATTAGAAAGCCCTCCTACTTTGACGTTGCAGCCTCCACATTGACACCCAGCCCCTATGCATTGCACGACAAGCAGAGGATTGGATCTGATCCATAGGAGCAATATACTTTCTACAGCAAGAAGTGAGAGAGCTCAGGCTTATGTTTGCAGCTCTTGGAAGAAAGGTGAAGGAGATGGAGAGTGAAGGCAAGCAATAAATTATTGCAGAGGTTATGGAAAAATGCAGCACATCTCCACCAGCACCAACACTTGTCTCCAGGGTTGAAGAGTGTTAGGATAAGTATGATCAAGGGCTTGCTCTATGGTGCATGTGGGCATCTAGTGGAGTCACATGTGTGTTTGTGTGTGTTGTAAAGGCACATCAAGTGCTATGATGTGTCTAGTGTGTGACCTAGGTGATGATGTAAGACAAAGGCAATCCCACTGATGTAGGGATTGATTCCCACTGATGTAGGGGCTGATTGCCACTTATGTAGGGAAGGTATTACCTTCTCCCCCTTTCTATAAGAGAGAGACCTCTCTCTCACAATCATATAGAGAACTACCATCTTTCTTTCATTGTGCTCTCACACCTCGTGCAAGATGCATCTATTCTATCCTACGGGATTCTACACTTGGTATCAGAGCTTTAGGTTCTAGATCTAGCCTAGCCTAGCATTAGATGCTATTCTCTGCCTGGAGTAGTACTCCAAAAAGAATATGTTATGTAAATCACCTTTGGTCACCATATGATGTAGACCATGTGATATGTGTTTTGTCTATCCCATTTTTGTGAACCTCACACCCTTGGGAACCCTTGCTAGCATGAGATCCTAGCCATAGATTTATCCTTGATCACCATGAGATGGCATGAGAAACTATGAGACTAGATGTATCCTTGACACTGCAAGAGGCAAACCCTTGAGGAAGGGTATGTTGGAATAAGTATGATCAAGGGCTTGCTCTATGGTGCATGTGTGCATCTAGGGGAGTCACATGTGTGTTTGTGTGTGTTGTAAAGGCACATCAAGTGCTATGATGTGTCTAGTGTGTGACCTAAGTGATGATGTAAGACAAAGGCAATCCCACTGATGTAGGGATTGATTCCCACTGATGTAGGGATTGATTTCCACTGATGTAGGGGCTGATTGCCACTTATGTACGGAAGGTATTATCTTCTCCCCCTTTCTATAAGAGAGAGACCTCTCTCTCACAATCATATAGAGAACTACCATCTTTCTTTCATTGTGCTCTCACACCTCTTGCAAGATGCATCTATTCTATCCTACGGGATTCTACAAAGAGATGATCACCACTCAGGTCAGCTCAGCCAAGAAAGAAATGGCCATTGTGGCCAACAGCAAAATCAATAAAACAGATCTCTATTCAAAAGTAAAAGAGCAAGAAGCCATAGTACATAATAAGAGAATATTGCGCATTGGGGGACTACCAAAGGATTGTCTTTGATGTTTTGATGATGAGGAGGACACACAGAAGAAATCTACATGCCTCAAGAAGGGGATACCACAAATTGAGTGGGATGACAATGACATCAGTTGTATCTCCCAAAAGGGGACACAAGTGCAAGTTTATTTCAATGAGAGGGTAGGACGAGTTAAGATTCTCCGATAGACAAACAAGTTGAAAGGTACACGGGTATGGATATCTGAAGAGCTCAGCCTGACTCAGCTCAAACAAAGGAATACTGAACTTACTAAAGTGAAGGATACACGCAAAGCAGGAAAATGGGCAGTCTATCGTGATGGAATGGCTCTAATTGGAGACTTCAAATCTAAACCTAAAGACCCTCAGTCTTAAAACACGGAGCAGATGGAAGGTTTCAAAATGAAGGCCTTTGCTACTTCAACCCCAACAAACAAATATTTGTGCTCCCACCATTGTCTTTGTTCTACACTAATGCCATTTAAGAAGACATACTAGAGACACTATAATAGGCCTATGAGCATTTTGAGACCTTAGGAGTAGATCTTTAAGCTATAACAAGAGATTCGAGAACTCAAGCTTTGACATGCCACAATGGAGAGAAAGGTCCAAGAAATGGAAAGTATTAGTACGCAAGAAGTTGTGCAAGAGATAATACAAAAATAGAATATAAAATGTAATACAAAAGGTAATACAAAATATATTACATTTCCTCTTACACCACAACTTGGTTATACGGTTTGGAAAATGATCTACACTTGGATAAAGTCAATGAAACAAGAGATCATAGTAGAAGTGGACAACAAAATCAACATAGTCAAGCTTCATGAGGAGACCACGGAACATATGCAAAATCTAACTATCTTTTGGCTCTACTAATTATGGGACCATTGGGCAAATTGGTATAATGATGAGGGTATTGTAGATATGGGTTCAACAACCTTATAAAAATAACCCAATCTTGTATAGAGATATAAAGGCACATGTGGGATCATAAACATGGTAAAAAAATAAAGTTTCTTAGGCAAACTCACAAATTGAACGACACAAAGATTTGAACATTAGAAGAGCTCATCTCAAATGAGCTTAAACAATGAGCCATGTAACCCAGCATAGTCAAGAAAGCCAAGAAGGAAGGAAAATGGGCTATTTACGGAAAGAAAGGAATTCAAATCTAAGCTTAAAGGCTCTCAATCTTAAATTGATATAATGCTTGCCATACTAGGATAACTTTAGAAATAGTTATGTTCTTGT
The DNA here is from genome assembly GCF_047967505.1 of Dipteris shenzhenensis. NCBI lineage: Eukaryota > Viridiplantae > Streptophyta > Polypodiopsida > Gleicheniales > Dipteridaceae > Dipteris > Dipteris shenzhenensis. The sequence goes on from NC_141600.1 coordinate 29,210,721, forward strand.
AATCATGGTTTCATGCATTGCTATGGAGATGCTCCATGTACTCTCATATCAGGGATTTGGTGCAAAAGCTACTTATTGGTCCCAGAGCTCTTTTTGGTTTTCCACAGAAGTTAAAAGATCTCTCTCTCTCTCTCTCTCTCTCTCTCTCTCTCTCTCTCTCTCTCTCTCTCTCTCGCTGTCTCTATCTCTGTCTATGTCTCTACCTTAGTGAGCCCTTTGCTTCAGCCCACAGTGGCTTGTATGGGTTACATATATCTTGTATCTTGTCTCATAGACCGTGAGGTATCCTGTAGACGTTAGTACACCTTCTTTGTCTCTGTCTATCTGTCTGTCTGTCTCTCTCTCTCTCTCTCTCTCATGCGCATGCATGGATAAAGATGTAGATGCACACACGAGCATGTACGCCCATATGCACGAACATCCACATACAACTACACACAGACATGGCACATGGATGCAAGCATTGTCACACATACATCTCTCTCCCTCTCTTGTGCATGTGCAGGCTGATGATGTATTATGAAGCATGCTATTGTAGTTGTGTTAGATGTAGTTTTTAATTTGCAATGATTCTTACTTTTTGAATCGGTAATAACTAGTCCAAATAGCAACATTGTATGTAGTAATGGTTTTGCTTTGCTTGTCTCAGGCAAGACCTTATCCCTTTGGAATCTCTACCGTACAATGAAATCGTGTGTTTTCGAAATGTGGCCACAATAAGGCAGGCATGTAGCTATCTTTATTTGGATTTAGTGTTGGTTTGTTGGGCGTCTATCTTTCTTTCTTGATTTTTTAATTTCTAAAAAAAAGGTCGTCATATGAAGTTAAAAAAGTAAAATTGGTTGCACATAGTTTCTTAAACGCAATCTCCATGGCCATGCCAATAGTTCAACGTAAGGCTTCAAAAGGTGCATCGTAGCATTTAGATCAGTTTAGTGTATATAAGCACATAAGCATATAGAGATGGTTTGAAGCTGTTTTGATAGAATGAAGTCTATAATGATAGATGTTATTGGTGACATGGATCTAAATTGTACTAGAGAACTTTGTCAACCCACATATACTATGGGCATGACTATGGCCATTGATTAAGCTGCAAGCTTAGTTGAGTACACATCTTGAATACAAATCTTTGTAAGTAGCAAAGTCAGTGCATTAATGAAAGATGTTGGGCACAATTTTATGAATGCAAATTGAAATGTGAATTGTAGTTGTAAATGAAGATACAATCCTCCTTGATTTTGTCAATTCTAATAGCCCTGCTTTAGGTTGAGTATTATTGCTAGGATCTTCGATTGCTATGGCTAGGTTGGGAAGGCACAAGCTCAATCCCATGCCTTTGTGTGCATGCCTTTTGCTGCTCCAAGACATATGTGAAGTTGATGATATATAGGTTGAGGCAAGCTGTGCAATTATTGTTTAATGCATCTGGATTGTTTGGTGAAATAGTTTAGCGTCTTTTAGATTGTCAAAGCCTAGTTCTTGTTAAAGCATATCTGTTGAAGAATATCTTTAGGAGCTCCTTAGAGACTTTAATATGCATATGTATGTGAATACTTCTTTGGAAGGATTGCTCTCCCTCCTCGCCACTTGCTGCTCTTCCCCTCAGCCTGCCTTCTCTCAGCCCCTATCACACCCTCTGCCCCTTCTCAGCGCGCCTCACACCCATCCGTACAACACTTTACAGCCATTCTACAACAGCCTGTACCAAATTGTATGACCCTACTAGCTATCCACCCTCTCCTTCGTTTCTCCTTGTGAAGCCCCCACCTTCTCAGTTTTGAAATTGGTTTCCTTAACAGTCATGGAGGTGGGACCTTTTTAGGATACACCTAAAATTTCCAGACTTTCATCCATGAATATGTGTGCATTGTGCTACCCCTCTTCCAATCTTTTGAAGGGAGGAGGGAAAGGGATCTCTTATAAATAGATCTATTATGGACTGGGAGGAGGGACAGGATTTCTCATAAATAGATCTAGTATAGACTTAATGTTTGGACACATACTCTAGAAGCACATGTATGGACTATTGCACATATGTTGTATATTGTGAATCCGAGTAAACCCTCTGTGGTTGAGATGGATTCCGATCATTATGCCATTGGTGCATCCTTGTTTTAGGCTGTTCAACCTGTAATTTTTGGTAGTCAAAAGCTAAAGGTTAAATTGCCATACACATGAAAAGGAGCTTTTTGTTGTAATTCATGCTTGAAGCAGTGGAGGCAGTATTTATATGGCTCCAAGTTTCTAGTGTACGGTCACTCATCGACTACCTTGAACCTTTTCAAGATCAATACAGATACCATCAACAGAGATGATTTTACCAAGATATAGTTGTTTTCTCTTTAAGAACTCACACTTGGGCATCTTGGCCTAAAGAACCTCTCTTATAAGGATACTCAAAACCACACTAAAATGTCTTAATTGGTCAGATAAACTAGGCTGTACACAAGTGTATCATCAAGAAGCATGATGACAAACTTTCTTAGATATAGACAAACATATCGTTCATTGTTAGCTGTAAAGTAGCGGGTGCATGGTACTATCCCTTTTTCCCACCAAAATGATTGATGCTCCCAAGGAGGTTTATAAGGATGAATATGTCTGATACAGATATAATTCAATAATTGTTGGCAATTTAATCTTCCTCTTTAAGGATCAGCCTATATGATTGCTCAAAAACTGGGTGAAAGAAAGAAAGAAAGAAACAAAGTTTATTAAAGTCTTCAGAAGACCGATGGGTCTATGAGACTGTGAAAATCTTGATACAACGAGCTGTGGTAGTGGAGCTACTAAACGAGCGTCCATACCAATGCAAAATGCAAAATGCAGAAAATGCAAAATGGCAGTACTAAGTCCTAAGTACAACATAGTCATGTCGATAGTCGACTATATATCAATCTCAGCATCATCATCAATATCATCATCATCCCCAGCAACAGCAAGATATCAGGATGGATGAAGCAGTGGAGGCATGAAGTCGGCAATAGAGTGCTGTCGGCCACTCAGAGGTGCAGCCCTGGCACGTCTCCTGGTCGTAGCTCTGTGTCTGACCAGGGCTACTATGACCCCCGTCGGTCAGGCTCCAACTCTAAACAAGGAGGGGATGTCTCCAAGTGTGATATGTGTGTCGACTCTCTGTCTGAGCTGTCGGGTCACGGGCTCTGGGTCACGGTCATGTCGAGGCCTCGCCTCGTTGGGGTCCATGTGATCTAGCTGAAAGAACTCCGTGATAGAGCTCTGAGAGGGATCAACCGAGCCTTGCCAAGCAACGTGATGATGCTGTCCATACTCAAGATGTGGAAAGGTAGCATCTCTTCATACTCTTGAATAAGCAAGGATGCTAGGGGCATGTTTCAATCCCACACTATGGAATAACCGTAGGTGAACTTCACTACATAAGATTGGTTACTGTCCACCATGGTTAGACTCCATCTTTGTATCAGTGACATATCAATAAAGTTGTGAGTACTAGTATCATAAACCAGAACATTTACATGATGGCCAGTAATAGTTCCATGCAAGAGTAAAAGATCATGTCAATTATATCAACTGTTAGATTCCTGTATCAATGACATATCAATAAAGTTGTGAGTACTATATCTTAAAACAGAACATTTACATGATGACCATTAATAGCTCTATGCAAGAGTAAAAGATCATCTGGACTAAACTTCAGTTAAATTAACTGCAATTGTCACAAGTCACTCTAGTAGTATACAAGTCAATGCTGGAGTTTTCAGCAAAAGATATGTGGCATGGAGAATTCTGCTGCATGCACCTGTCAATCTTTCCCCTGTGCAGTATTCTTTTGGTATGACTTTTGGCGATAAGCCTACCCTACCGAGCCTTGGAAGGCTTCAAGAGCTCATGGATAGCATTCTATGTAACCAATCTCTTACCATACCATCCCTCGTAATACTTTTATGAAAATATGGGTGAGCATACATAAGCTCAGAGTTTAACAATTATTTAATTTATTCTATTCGTGTTGCAAGTTAGAAGACATTTCAGCAACAAACATTTGGATGTTCCTTCCATGAACCGTTCGAACAATGGATCCCAAAACACCATTGTTCATCAAATGTAGTACCTTGCAAATTTTCAATACAAGCTATCAATCAAAGACATTCTCTTGCTTACTTAGCATTTACCCAAAGACAAGGCGTGCATGATTGTTTCTTGACATATTCAAGTTCACATGTCAGCAAGCAGATGTCAAAGATTGGTGGTCAATGGACAACCATGTCAACTAGTTGACAACATGTCAACCAGTGACAACCATGTCAACCAACAGCAACATGCCAACTAGATGTCGACCCATGTCAACCAGTGACATTGTGTCAATTCTCGATGCAAGCAATCACACATGACAAGTGGGGTCATGGAATGACTACCGGTGCACATGGTGGTGTAGAGGCAGCTCCATACCAACTAGGAGTAGAAGTGGCAGGAGCTGCACGTGGAGAGTCCGAAGCGCTAGGAGGTGCACATCAAAAAATGAGAGGAGCACATGGAACAGTCAGGAGGTGCACATGAAGTAATTATGTTGCACCGATTGGCGAGTCGGGACTCCGTTGAAGCCATTAGTGCCGAGCAGTTGGAATGGCTAAGGGACAACCAATAGGAAGGAGGAAAAAGGGATTTCTAGGGGAAGAGCTGATGAAGGCGAAGGGGAGCTGAGGAGGATGGGGGAAGGCATTCGATCATTGAGCGTGAGTTGACATAGAGGCTAGAGTCAAGGGCTTGCCTAGTGTATCTCCTCTTTGGTGTATTTGCCATCTGGTGTAACTCCCATTGGTGCATGATTCATTCCTCCTAATGAACTATGCTTCTTCTCATCTGTCCTGGTTACTCCAATGCTTCTTCGTGCTGTGTTCCCCTCCCTTCATCTCCCTTCACCTAGCATAACGGACCCTTTGTCATGTGGGTCGAGTTCCGTCTCATTCACATTGAAGGTTGGCTCTTGTCATCATGCTCTGGATTTGTGTCCTTCTCGATGTACTCCCTCCCAAGGATTCTTGTACTTCTTCTTGGTTTAGCGCTTGCACCATCATTCACACCGTTGTCCACTTCGTAATCGTGCCACACTGTACTTGCACCATCATTGACAGCATAGAAACTTGCACCATCACTGAGTGATCTATACACCACCATGTCTTCATCAACAACATCATCTATGGGGTGGGTTGTCGTTGATATGAAAAAAAAAAGAAACACAGGACTGTCCTCAGACAAACACAAAATGATTGAGTACTTTATTGCTGACCCCATACAATCATATCCACTTCTTCAGAATCCAACTCTAGAGACAAAATCGTATCTTCAGGACTTCTCCGGGATCAGTACTGTAATGTGGTAGCTCTCAAGGTAGAGCTTATGCACCGATTTTCAGAGCGGGTACCCAGAGCACGCAAGTAACAAGTCAACCTCCCACACAATCTGACTAGAACACACCCAGACTCCTTGAAAGAGGGGAGAGACTACACAACCCGAAACAAACTGAACTTAGAACTGCACTTTTCCCCAAAAAAAAACTCAGAAAGCAGTCAGCCTCAGAACACTATGAACCCACAGCCCATTGCTCAATGGCCAGCACTACTCCCTAGGCCACAAGCTGTTCAAAAGAAGAACTGGCGGGTACCATCATCTGTAAACCTGCAGGTATATTCACCGTACAAGCAGCCGTACAATTATACGTACGACAGCAGGCCCGTACACCACACAGTAATCCGTACAGTCTGCATTTAATGATGACCATCTTCCGTACAGCTCGTAGAAGACATCTTAAATGACCCGTACGTGCCTGTTCAGCCTGTAATCAAGGCACCGTACTACCAGCCCATACTGATTAACAATTACAACCCGTACAACCACGTACTGCAGCCCGTACAAAACCCACGCTTCAGATTCCGTACCAGCCGTACGGCTCTTTCTAGCCTTCAATCAACGCACGCCATCCGATGCAAGGCTACGCTTGTTCCCAAAGCTCCCTTCTCACCACGTACTAGCCCGTATTCTTCATAGGCGCTCAGCCCTTCGCTTATGCACACACACAGCCTCTTTCATCTACGGAATCCCTCTCCTACAGTATAGCCCTTCAATCAACACCGCTGTGATCCTTGCGCTGCTTTGTCCTCTTCGCTCTAGGAGCCTTCCACCATCGCACCTGCTCCCTGTACAGCTCGTCCCTCTTCTCCTTTATCTGCAAGCCCAAGACTCCATGTACCATGCTCGCTCATCAACCAGAAGCTTCCCTCTTCTATTACGTAGCCACATGCATGAGCACGATGCCTTCTCAATCAGTCCAGCCACCTCAGCCTACTCTGCCACCTCACTAGTGACATTTTACCACTCTTAAGACATTTCTCCCAAATCACATTAAATGCACATTTTGGACCTCTAGTCACACAATTCCCACACACATTAGCATGCACATTAAAGCTTGCATGCTCCCCCATATACACACATGAAAAGCCCCTTGACATGGGCACCAGAACACATCAAATTCCCATAACATATAAGACCACAGTGACTCAGGAAAATATAAAAAAACCCTTCACGACTTGACTTTACATGACCCCAAAAACATTCACTTGACCACACATTGGATACCCTTGCTCTGGAGGTCTGGTACAACCACATTGCATTTCATCATTTCCCTAATAAGTCCCTGCAAAAAAACTTTTAGTCTTTCAAGTTCAAAACAAAAAGGTCTTTTACATGTGCAGCCAGTTACATTGGCTTATTCACACACAACCCACAAATTAACACTATCATGTGTTCAGTGTCTCCCCGCATGCACAATCTATGTGGAGAAAAATATATACAGATTTTATCCTATCATCGTCTCAGCATCCAATTGGACATAGCAGACCGGCCAAGGTGCTATGCCGTCTCTCTTGTAGAACCACGGTTTCCTCCCCAGTCTAGCCTCTACATCCATGGGACCTCTTGGTTCTCTTATACCCCGGTCATGTCCCTACCTCCCATGAATGTTTCATCTCCTCCTTCCGCTGCATTATTCTTTCCACTATCCATGTCCTTCCCTGCTCACCCAACATTCATAGCTTTCACTCTAGTAGACCCTTTCTCAATTGCTCTTCCATCATCATTGACTTTCCCACCTTCTATGTTCTCACCCCCTAAACACAAATGCCTTCAGCACCTAGTATACCACCCTCCTTTTCATCCCCTATGTTCTCCCAGTCTACATTGGCATCAGTAATGGATTCACACTCTCATCTTCTACATTGGCATTAGTAATTCGTTCAGGACTCGTTTTGAAGGAGGTTGGGGAGGAGCAAGTAGAGGGACAAACTTTCGAAGACCTATCATGGGTGCGAGAGTACGGTCACTACAAGATGACTATCGAGATTCATTTGGGGGACCCTCTTGTATGCAATGCAACACAAATGACCAATACAACAGAGACTGTCCCAATGGCAGAGGGAAACGAGCATCTCAAGTCAACATGGTTGAGGTAGTAGTGGCAGGGAGGGCAACAAACCCCATTGGATCGGTGCTGTGTTGGGAGTTGTGAAAAGGTCACAAACAAAAGGTGACAATTGTAAGGATGACTCAATATCAACACCACAGGTCTCGTCACCAACGAAGTTAGTCCCTCCCTCTAGAGTGGACACTGGACCGAGGAATACATCGCCCTTGTTCTCTCTTGTTAGTGCATCAGAAAGAACCTCGAAGGTCTCACAACCATCAAGGCCTATCACTAGCTCTAGAAGTGGCCCATCTTCAGGCGGCCAATCTATGCCTTCAAGGGACCAGGCGGTGGTTAAGAGTGTCACCAAAGATCTTCAATCTATTTTTGAGGACGAGGGAAACACACCTCAGTTTCCTTCCCGCAAGTCCAGAATAGTGAGGCTTGCAACGGAGGTGGGATCGGTTCACGACGGACTGACATTAGATCATTACTGAGTGTACATTGCCCTTATGTGTGAACAAAGTCCTAGGTTTATTGTGGAGATTAATCGGGTGGTGCTGAAGGACGTCTTCCTAGATGGTGGTGCAGTTGTGAACATCATGCGTAAAAGGTACGCTACAACAATTGGGTTCGAAGTTGACAAGTGACATCCATTTTCAAGTCTACATGGCTGATCAATGCATGTTGAAGCCTATGGGAGCAGTCAAAGGTGTTCACATGAAGATTGGTGGAATGACATTCTTGTCCAAATTTGTCGTCTTGGATATGATCGAGGATGAACAAACGTACAATCACTACCGCTTCCTTTTCTTCACCTTCTACCCTCTAGCCCGCTTCTACCGTCTCTTCCAAAGGAGCCTCTCCTAGTGTCTGTATGGGGTCGACATCTTCTATTCCACGCGACACTCTCATATAGCTCTCGATAGAGGGATTGACATATTCTCTTTGGTGTCTACATGAGTGATTGATATCTTCTCTTTTGGTTTAGAGAGGTGATTGATGTGGTTGACACTCCGTATGAGCTGCTTGAGTCACTTGGTTGGGAACAGTGCCATCTTTGACATATAGTCTTCAGGTGGTGAGATCGGGAGTTGTTTCCTCTCTCTTGGGTACAGTCACAAGTCCCATCATCTCAGCATTAGTACACGAGGTTTCTCCAAGGGCACACTCTCCAGGGTTATTCCCATCAGCCATGCGGGATGCCTATGGACCAACTTACCAATATGTTCTTGGGGCTGCTGGATCCTTTTGAGGTACTTTGTTTGTGCCACCCATGGGACCCCACGTCACTTAAGCACCTCGTGGCTTTGACTTTAAATTTGAGTCTAGGTCTAGATTCCCCTCTCTGTGCTACCACTATAGCTCCTTGTGCCATGCAGTAGACTCCCAGCATTTCCCTCCTCCAGCTCCCATTCCCAACCTCGCAGAGGTGAGTCCTCAGAGGCGACATCGGACCAGGTCAGGGCCACTTGACCCACTTGATACGTGGCGAGGCAGCATTGTTTTTTCAGGAGGACCCTTGCCGCTTTTAGCAGATTGCCCCCGCTTTCGGAGAACGACATGCTAGCACACTACATTGCTTCATCATCTGGGAAATCTTTCCCTAATGTAGTGCAATTAAGGGTTGAGAAGTAGGACTATCGGAAACTCCTCTCTGATCTTAAAGGCAAACGGTCACTTGTGGGAAGAGGACTTAGAGCAGGTCTTTACCATCCGGCTTACAAGAGGCATTGGCAGCTAGCGCTAGAAGATCCAGGGCCCCCATCTATCATCTCGACTTGGATACGCTTGCACCAATGGAGGCCTTGGAGCATATGGAGGATTGGGGTATGGTAGCCCTTTTCGAGGAGTAGGACGAGGTGATCGACATGGCCGACAGAATAAGCTACAGTGACAGATATGCTTGGACCAAGCGATCCCTACACATTGCGCAACGGATCATGGATGGCACCTTCTCTATGACGCTCTAATTTTGTATATGAAATATTTTGGAATATATATCACAGATAGTGTTCAGAAAGGATGGTTTTGATGTTTTGAAGGTTTTGGGAAAGTTTGGTGTTGGTCGAAAAATTTTGGTTTTTGTCCATTATGGTATCGGCTGGATTTTGCAGCTTGATTTTGAGTTGGTTAGAGAAATAATTTGAAGAAATTCTGTATGAGAGAGTTTTAGATCTTGTTGAGTAGAAAAACTTTGTCCTAGTGAAGAATTTGTGGTTCACTCGTTTGCATGCGTGTATGGAGGTCAGAAGTTGCTAACAAAGTGGTTTTGAGCTAAAAGTGCATCTAGATTTCCGTGTCAAGAGTTGTAGGCATTAGACGGAGGTCGAGATGGAAGAATTAGCCATGAAAGGTCAAATGCAAAGGGAAAGAAGAGGGTCCGATCTTGGAGATGAGCTATTGAGCTTGTCCATTGGATCTACGAGGCAGGCGTGATGATGCTCCGAACAAGGCCGTTTTCATGCCTTAATTAAAAAAAAAAAAAGAGACGTCGAGATTCCGTACGTGTTTGCTATCAAAAGCGCGCGCTAAAAGAAGGTGAAAAGCACACGCACGCTTTTCGAGAAAAGTTATTTTTGGCCGATTTTGGGAGCTTTTGGCCGCTCTTTTTTGGAGTCATGAAAGGCTATAAAAGAAGAGGAGATCGTGAGAAGGAGAACACACAATCCAATGCACGCATATCAAGGTTGAGCGAAAGAGAAGAGAAGGCACGAATCTCGAGGTTGCTCGAGTAAAGAGAAGGCATGCATATCGAGGCGCTGCGAAAGTGACAATAGCGCACGCGGATCAAGGCAGCGCAAAGAAGAAGATAAGATCAAGATATTTTGAGAGTGAGAGTGAGAGTGAGAGTGAGAGTGAGAGTGTGATTGAGATTTGATCATTTGATCATCTGATTTGAACATCTTCATGCGAGTGAGAGTGAGAGTGAGAGTGAGATAGCTCGGGGGTGGATGGGTGGTATCGAGCTCCTTCATGGAGTGATTCTTCTCCAAAATTATTGTAAAGACTCATCAATTTGATTCATACTACAATCTCTCTTCTTGTTCATTCGTGATTATTATCTTGCTACAATTTTGATCGTGATTGTGAAAGAACGGTGCGTGACATTCTCTCAGTTAGGTGCTGCTATTTTCACTCCACAAGGCATACCCAACGATTGCTGTCCCAGCACTTGAGATTGGAGTTGGAAAAACTAATTGACACTCACCGCTAGGCCTGGCAGTCATAAGTGGAGGAGAATCAGGAAATGTGAAAAAGGCAACAGGAAGCACTTGAGGAGGAGCAGCATCGCCTTGAGAAGCATGAGTGGAAAGAAGAGAAGACTACCATACAATTTCTACATACCTCTCAGCAAGCCAGGCTGCAATAAGAGCTCACACTACTCCGATAGTAATATGCATCGGTTTTATTTGAGCGCGCGACAGTTGAGGCTAGGGTCGAGGAGACCCAAAAAGAGCTTACAGCCATGACTGAGCGCCATACATTACTTCAGCAGTCCCATGGGGTCTCCCTGCTCAGATCAAAGAATGATCACTATAGGTTGGGCTATCATCGTTACTTGGACATTTACGCACATCACGGACACTATCAAGGAGGAGGATACACACTCTGGAGCATTCGCAACTCCATGATATACCGTGTGCATGATGTACTCTGTGCATGGGACTCTATCGTCTTCTCATTTGGTCCATAATGTACTATGTGCATGGGACTCTACTGTCTTCTCCTTTGGTCCGGCGACCTCTAGCTCTTGGACATGGGAGTTTTTCATATTTTTCTTTGAGTTATGTAGCTCCATAATGTACTCTCTGCATGAGAATTTTTGGTCTTTTCTTTTGGTCCGGCAATCTAATATTTAGCTATTGTAAATATAGTGGTGTTTCTTTTATCAGGATGATCATTTGATTTGGAGAACTCGTTGTAAGGCCATGAGCCAATTCTTTTTTCCTCACTTGTAACTTCTCACTATCAACTTGGGATTCCTTTAATTTGTCGGGACGATGAATGCTAGTGGCGGACGACACTGGTGTACATATTCAAGTTCACATATCAGGAAGCAGATGTCAATAAACGGTGATCACTAGACAACCATGTCAATCAACAACAACGTCAACCAGTGACAACCATGTCAACCAACGACAACATGTCAACTAGATTTCGATCCATGTCAACCAGTGACACTGTGTCACCTGTCGACGCAAGCAATCACACATGTGGCACGACTACGGTGCACATGGTGGTGCAGAGGCAGCTCCTTGCCAACTAGGAGTAGAAGCCATAGCTACTAGGGAACGGTGTTTCGTCTTACTGGAGCGTGGGAACGCCGTTCCAGGAAGCAAGCCGGAATCGGCCTCGGAATGTTCGCTTTTTTTTTTTGGCTATTTCGAAGTTTTAAATGAGTAATTTAAAAGCTTATATAGAAAGTTTAAAGCTGTAAAATGTTAGTTTCTTTCATTTTCTAACATAGTTTTATGTCATATGATGACGTGTGTATGACATGGCGTTCCAGTTCTCCTTTCCTTGTTTCCCCTTCCCAAATCGTTTCGTTTTGACACCTTGGATTTCCGATACGTTCTCGCCGTTCCTTGCACATGAGAGTCAGAAACGCTTGGAGGTGCACATGGAAGTTGCACATCAAAAAATGAGAGGAGCACATGGAATAGCCAGGAGGTGCACATGAAGTAATTACGTCGCACCGTTTGGCGAGTTAGGATGCTGTTGAAGCCATATAAGCAGAGCAGTGGAATGGCTAAGGGAGATAGGGACCACCAATAGGAAGGAGCAATGGAATGGCTAAGAGAGATAGGGACAACCGATAGGAAGGAGCAAAAGGGGATTTCTAGGAGAAGAGCCAATGAAGGTGAAGGGGAGCTGAGGACGGGGGAAGGCATTTGGCCATTGAGCGTGAGTTGAGATAGAGGCTAGAGTCAAGAGCTCTCCTAGTGTATCTGCTCTTTAAGAAGGAATAAGAAGAACAACCTAGAAAGGAGATAAGAAGAAATAACGCTAATGACAGATAATGGAGAAAGCAGTAGACAAGAGCATAACGCGAGCAAGTGCGTAATATAGAATGAAGGGATCCTCATATACTAGTCTCTCTAAAGCAGAGATCAAAGATCACTCATCCACGATAGCAATACACCATAATAATGCAACAGGCGAGCTCGTAGCTCTAGCCTCTCTCCTTCTCACTCTCAATCCTTGTAAAATATGGAATGAATCCCCATCCCCGTCTTCTCCCCTCTTCACCTTCGCCTTCCGGGTGGGAAATCCCCTCCCTCTCTCCTATTGGCTGTTCCTTCATCCTCAGTAGTCTCTTCATGTCTTCTGTAATGGCCAGCTTGTGCCAAGGCGGTGCGTTGTAACTACTCCATGTGCACCACCTGCAACCACTCTATATCTGACAAGGCACTGCCGGATGAAACATCTATGCCACCTATGAGTCAGGTCTGCAGAGGTTGGCAGAGTGTGACTACGCGACATGAAGACCCTTAATACATGACTATGTGCGTGGGATGATGTTCTCCTAATGACCATGTCCCCATGTGGCTATGCCATCCTGGTGACCATCTCCTCTCCATGACTTGTGTTACTCCTAGCTTTACGTCGAATCACGGGCATAGGCACACAGAAAATCACCTCCCTGTCGATCTCGGTGGCAGTTAGCTTTCTTATCTGAAAAATCTTACGTTGAAACTCTTGCTTACTAAATTTCCACCAAGCCCCAAAATTGCTTAGATGGATCTAGTATGCCACATGTCTTCATTTTAGGGTCCATCCTTAATGCATCATTTACCCCTCTCTTGGGATATCATTAAAACCATTTGTCCCTGGGGACATTTCATTCATTTAGGTCCCTTAGCCTTAGATCCACCTAGTCTAGTGCCATGTCACCCTCACCAAGGACCTTGACCTTGATTTCTTTTTTATCATTTACATGAAGCCCAAACAAATATAATACAAACATTGATCCTTTAAAGGAAAATGCCGACTGACCCTTTCGAGATCATGTTACCTCGACGTGAGCGTAACATTCCTTCCCTCTTCAAGCATCAATGTCCTCGATGATAAAGTCTGGGAATACTCTCTGTAACTTGTATACGGATTCTCAGGTAGCTTTTGATAGAGGTAAACCATGCCATGCAACCAACACCGTGGGTGTCTTCCGATTGCGTACTTACATTGTTCCTCGGTCTAGGATTCCTGTTGGTTTGCGTTTTGCATTTTCCTCCATCTCCTGAAACAAAACAACACCCTCGATTAGTGAGTCACCTGTATGCAAAAATTTCTTTAAACGAGAAACATGAAACACTGGGTGCACCTTACAACCCTGTGGCAATTCTAATTTATAGGCTACCTTGCCTATTCTTTTTAGAACTAACCATGGTCCACAATATCGAGGTGATAATTTAGCGCACACTCCTGCAGTCAAAGACTTAAGAGTGCGAAGGAACTTTGAGAAAGACTTTTTCTCCTTCCTTAAATTCTCTAGCGGATCGGTTTTCATCCGCATACGCCTTAGCTCTATCCATAGCTTGGCGGATGTTAGCTCTCGCAAGTGCTAGCATCTCCCGCATCTGAACCACAAAGTTCGCGGAGCTAGGCACTCTCTGAGATACTCCAACTATAGTTGGATTTGCTGGTCTATAACCATAGTTCAGCTCAAAAGAATTAAACCCTGTAGAGGAATGTTTTCTATCATTGTAGGCAAATTCTAACAATGGCAACCACTTGTCCCATGTATGTTGCCTCAATGACACATATGCTCTAAAATTTGGTCGATTCTTTCCATCTGACCATCCGTTTCTGGATGATACCGTGAAACTCATATTATGCATAATGCGTGACAACGCATCAGTAACTTTATTATCCTTCCCTCTTCGGTAGCGAATCGTCAAGTTAAACTCCTGCATGAGTTCTGCTCACCTAGCTTGGCGGCCTCTTAAGTCAGGTTGTTTACAAAAATGTTTCAGAGTATCATGATCAACATCAACATAAAACTTTGACCCATACAAATAATGTCATGTTTTCAGAGCATGGACAATAGCATACAACTCTAATTCATGAATTGGCCAATTTCGTTGAGAGGGAGAAAGCTTCTTGCTTTCAAAGGCTACTGGCCTTCCCTCTTGGAGGAGAAGTGCTCCTACCGCAATGCCACTTGCATCGGTTTCAAGGAAAAACGGTTTCTAGGGATCAACTATTTTTAACACCGGTCCTGAGACCACAACTTGTTTTATGGTGTTAAAACTTTCCTGTTGATTCTGTCCCCATATAAAAGGTACTTTATCTGAGGTCAGATCAGTCAATGGCGATACTATTTCGGAATATCCTTTGATATGCCTTCGATAAAATTAGACAAATCCCAAGAATGATCGCAAAGCGGTCAAACTCTGAGGGATTCGCTAAGTCAGTATCGCAGCCACTTTCTTTGGATCCATTTCTACCCCCTCAGGAGTAATCATGAATCCTAAATATTCAAGTCTTATCATACACAGTATAGTTTCCTTTTTATTTACATAAAGACTGGCTTTCCTCAAAGTACTGAACTCTATTCTCAAGTGTTCATGATGCTCAGTAATACTTTTACTGAATACCAGAATAAAGTCAATAAAGTGTACTACAAACTTTCCGATATGCGGACGTAGTAAATCGTTCATAAGCATGACGAATGTAGCTGGAGCATTGATAAGTCCAAAGGGCATTACCAAAAACTCATAATGTCCAAACCTGCTTCTAAAAGCGGTTTTATACACATCCTCGGCTCTAATACAGATTTGATGGTAGCCACATTTAAGATCTATCTTACTGAAAATTACGGCCCCATGTAATGCATCTAGCAAATCATCGATTCGAGCCATTGGATACTTATGCTTACTAGTGATATCATTCAATGCTCTGTAATCTATACAGAGGCGAAAAGTATCATCTTTCTTCTTCTTTAATATCAGTGGTGAAGCAAAAGGTGAGAAACTTAGTTGAATCTGTCCCAACTTGAGGTATTCTTCCTGTTGTCTTCGCACCTCCGCCTCTTCAGCAAAACTCAACCTATAGGGAGGTCTATTTACAGGTTCTGTCCCCGGGATTAGTTCAATTTTATGCTGAATATTCTGTTTGGAGGTAACCCATAAGGTAGCTCATTCTAAAACAATGAGAGAACTCCTCTGCTATTCGATCAGCCAGCTTGGCCATCTCTCCATTTTGAGCAACATCAGTGCTAGCCAAAGAATCATCAATCGGCTCTACCGATGCTGTACAAAGAAACAAAAACTCTTCTTGAGCTTTTCGAATTTCCATCACAGAAACCAATGGTTCTTGAGGTATGTCTTTTTCACCTCGTAAGACATAGAGCACATCATTCATCTTGAATTGATAAATGTGCTTTTTTCAATCTATGGCTGGATTCTTCCTAGAATGCCAAGCCTTATCCAAGGCTATGTCTACATGAGCAAGCTTAGTCATTTCAAAATCTCTTCTCAGCATAGCCCTGAATTCGAAGCTCCAACTGGGTAACCCTTTGGTCCCATACTTCAGTTGAACTTTCATCTGCCATTTTGACTGTATATGCATAGTCAGATGGGCTAGTTTTTAGTTTCAGCCTCTTTACAAGCTTGGAGTTAATCACATTGTGCGTTGACGCTGAGTCAAATAAGACAATGACATTATAATTAGCTACTTGTCCTTTCATCTTAATTAACTTCGTATCCTTAAAGGCTGTATATCCTGTTGCCGTGGGCTTTGACATGATATTATCAGGTGCACTAGTTACTAACTTAGCAACAGACACACATAACAAAAAAGGTATTGACCTTTGAGAAGATCTTGCTAGCTGAATCTGCAACTGTTCTGCTCTGGGACTTCCCTCCATTTCCACGTCGCATTCTGAGACCACCATCTTAGCCATCCGACGATCCTTGTTTCGTTGACAATTTTTCCACTGATGAGGCTAAAGGCAACCAAAACACAAGCCTTCTCTCCTTGCTTTTTCCCTTTGCTCTGGGTTCAAAGAAGACTTCGACCGGGCTGCCATTGGTGTTACTTTTCTTTTCATTCCAATGGTGGTACTTGATTTTGGAGTCTCAATTGATTTCGTGTGCTTGGCTTGACCACTAGGTTGTGAGGCACTCCCTTTGCTAATCCACTTCTTCTTAAACCCAGTTTTCTTCGGGTATCCATACTGAGTCCCAACCTGCACAAACCCACTTGGTCTGTTTCCTTTTGCATCCTCATAGTTCAGGACTATGGCAATTGCTTCATCTAGCGTGTTTGCATACTTAGCCCGAACTTCCATCTTGATTCAATCATTCAATCCAAAGATAAAATCTTTTACTTGGATTGATTGCGGTAGGGGTTCATCAACCTTCATTACACTTTCTCTGAACTTATCAGTGTATTCCGCCACTGATAAATTTCTCTGACAAAGGTTTCGATATTGATCCCAAGCTCAAGACGTGTTTTCTAAATTCCTTTTTAAACCTCTCCCAAGTAGTGGATGCTGCTTCATCTTTTTGCTGTTTTGTCCACCACCTATCCACTACCTCATTAAACATATGGGTGGCCTCGCGGATTTTCTTCATATCATTCATGATATCATAAATGGTGAAGGATTTGTTCCATTTGTGTAACCAGGTCTCAATGATATCGGAACTACAGTCAGACATTTGACTAGAATAGGCTCGACCGTATGAACACTGGACTCCGGTTCCATTGGAGATTTCCCTTTCTCTTCACGGGATGGTCTAGCAGACATACTATACACCATTTTTATGAGCTCAGATTGCCCTACATTTGCTTGTAACTGCTGCGCTAAAATCTGTTGCAAGGCATCCTCTAACATTGTAATTCTGCTGGATAGTATATGACCTGCTGGGCGCGACACCTGCGGGGTTGGTTGGACTTCGGACTCTATGAGATCCATCCTAGAAGCTTCTTCTTCTACTTCCATTTAGGTCGATGGTTTTTTTTTTTTTTTGGGAATAAATAATAAAACACCGCTTGAAACTATATTTACAAATCAAAAGTCCAACTTCCAAATTACAGCTAACCAGGCATATATCACACTGTAACCAAACCCACTTTTCCCTATACTAGGGAAACTCCTGCAATCCGAAATAACTCAAGCACGGAGACAAATAAACTTAGAAGGCATAGAAAACTCCCTGGTCAGGCTGTGTGTAATAATTGCCGCTTCGCAATGCCAAGAAGCCAGAGGTCAATAAACTGTGATCAACGTGTGCACCACTCTGATGTTCCACGCAGCCCCAACGTTGACGAGCTATTGCGAACAAAGAAGAGCGTGATCACTTATCACGTCCGCAGGTCTCTTTATTTCCATGACTTTGCTAGCAAAGCCAAGCCCACACATGTATTGCTTCCTTACACGCGTAGCTCGTATGCCAAATGTTTGAATTCCTTTATAATTAAAATGTCGAATCGCACTCAGGTCATTCAATCATCATTCGTTTTGACGTCGATTTGGAATATTGATCGGGTACTTCCTATTTCGATAACGTCCGTGAACATATCATACCGAAATACAATGTGTGCTTCGTGTTATTTGTCGTCAATTTTGGGCATCACACAGCCCTTTGATTCACAAATTGCCGCGACATACTACAGATGCACAAATACCGTGGACAGAGAACACCAACACCTTTTTCAATTCATTGTTGGTGTGAAGCTGTATGTCGAGTTGACAAACCACGACAATCACCAAATCCTCCGCTCTGATACCAAATATTAGATTCAAACTTGCTTACTCCTAGCTTTACGTCGAATCACGGGCACAGGCACACAAAATCACCTCCCTGTCGATCTCGGTGGTAGTTAGCTTTCTCATCTGAAAAATCTTACGTTGAAGCTCTTGCTTAGTAAATTTCCACCAAGGCCCAAAATTCCCTAGATGGATCTAGTATGCCACATGTCTTCATTTTAGGGTCCATCCTTAATGCATCATTTACCCCTCTCTTGGGATATCATTAAAACCATTTGCCCCTTGGCACATTTCATGCATTTAGGTCCCTTAGCCTTAGATCCACCTAGTCTAGTGCCATGTCACCCTCACCAAGGACCTTGACCTTGATTCCTTTTTGATCATTTACATGAAGCCCAAACAAATATAATACAAACATTGATCCTTAAAAGAAAAATGCCAACTGACCCTTCCGAGGTCATGTTACCTCGACTTGAGCGTAACACCTAACAAGGGCTATAGTAGCCCCTCTATAGTTGCAACATATGGGCAGACCACCAGGACATGGATAGTGGTCACAGTGAGAGGATGGTGTAGGCACCTCCCCTATATCAGTGGCCATCAGCCCCTACATTAGTGGGACTGGCTAAATCAAAGGAACCTCCTATGTGGGGGCCTTTGTGCTTACAACATCACTTAGGTCACACACTAGACATCTCATAGCACTAGGTGTGCTTCAACTACTTTTTTTTTTGGGTGAATCTTTGATTGATTATATTATATGAGTAGCAACCTCAAAATAAGGTGCTACAATTACATCAATTAAAAATTTCAGTATATGCCAAAAAGACCTCATGATCTATGCAGCAGGTCTGCAAGCAATCAAAGAAAGATTGCTGCAGAGAACGCCTAAAAAAGCCAAATAGAGAGAAAGTAGGATCACGAAAGACTTTAAAATTCCTATATGTCCATAAAGTCCATAGTGCCCAATAGCGAACCCAAACGAAGAAAAGATGAAACTCCGGTCTAGATGGATGAAACCCAAATAGCCAGAAGAACTTCTTGAACGGAACAGATGGGAATCTTGCTCGCAGGTGTTGTCGAAGTAGATTAAAAAACTCACGATCTCACGAGAGCACGGACAATGCTAAAACAAGTGAGACACAGTCTCCGAAGAAGCAGAACATCTATGGCAAAGTGCAGGAGCAATGTGTCGATGAGCTAATAGCTGTCCAGATGGAAACACTCCCAAAAGAACTCGCCAAAAGAAAACCTGTTGCCGAAGCGGTACTTTATAGGCCCAAAGTTGCTGTAATCTTTTCCTCCACCACTTGGCTGGGCGATGCATTTGCCAAACAGAATCACCTCTCTTTGAAACCCAAGGTTGAGGCAAAAGGATTTTATACAATGCACAAAGGGCGAAAGCATAGAAGTAATTTGTTGCCACAAAGGAGGATAATGAGAGCCCAATCCATATGTAGTGGCTGTTAGAGAAAAGGGGAGCACAGTACCAGCATCATCTATAACATCAGCAATCGAGGTGATGCCTTTAAACGAGACAAAGTATGAATGTCGAGGTTCCTGTAAAGCCAAGGGAGGTTGAAAGACTTTCGACCAATGAATGCTTTCAGCTCTCAAAGAATTCCCGAGCAAAGATTGCCGTCCATTCCATTCCAGATGAGAAAGAACATGCTTCTAGTCAAGAAGCAAGCGGGAGACAAAAGGGCATCCAGGCAAAGTGCCATCAGCGCAGCCAAAAAAGAAATCCCAGTGATCGAGTTGCCAATGACCAAATGCAGAAATACCGATATGAGTGACCAGAGTCCTAATCATAAGAGCCCAAGGCTGATCACCTTGCAGAAATTTCAAGAATATGCACACGAATATCCGTGATGTACAATCCACCATGCATCTTGGGAGAACAAATGTGATGCATCGAAAGCAGCCCGAGACTTTTTCTGCCATGTTTGGATTACCAGAAGCGTTCCATAAAGACAGACATGAAAGATGTAAGATCTGCCTTAGTGAACATGATCAATGGCAAGTAAAATTGAATATATGCCACAAGGATGGACTGCACTATTCGAAGACGAACGTGCAAAGGCCAGGTTGCCAGTTTCCAATACTCAAGCTTTTTCCGAAGCTTAGCCAAAACCCAATCAGTTCGTTGTCGGCGAGTGAGTTCCCACCCCAAAGGGTAACCAAGATGACGAACAAACTGAGTGGGTGGAATGATATCCCCGGGCCATAATAGACTATGCTAGTCTTTGGAATGCAAAGGGAGCAGCTTAGGCTTTTGAAAATTAACATGAAGAGCAGCTGCCAAACCATAAATAGAGAGGACATGCATCAAGGCACCAAGATCATGGGGCGTATTCTTCGGGGTAAAGAAAGAATCATCAGCATAAGCTTGAGCAACCATGTTGCGATTAGCATCCAATTCCAAGCCATGAAGTGATCCTGTAGCCACAAGATGATCAATATATTGCAGCATAGGCATATGTTGAAAGAGCATGTATAATCATGGACAGATCAGTCTGAGTATTTTTTTGGGTAAAGAATGAATGATCAGCATATGCTTGAGCGATGATGCTATGATTGCTAGGAATCTCCAAACCGTGCAACTGGTCAGTGTCCAAAAGGTGGTCCAGATATTGAAGCATTGGATGAGTGGCTATGGCAAAAAGTAAAGTACTTAGGGGACATCCTTGCCTAACAGAACAACCAAGAGTCCAGGATGTAGAAATATCCCCTGAAAGTATGCAGGCAGCTTTACTATCTTGATATAGCCAAGTGATAACTTGCTGCATTTTTGTGCCAAATCCCAATGCGTGCATAGTCGATGAAATAAAATCCCACTTAACAGTATCAAAGGCTTTTGCAATATCAACTTGCAATAACAAAACATCCTGCTGCGTGTATTTGGCATATTCAATTCCAACATAGGCATTAGCAATGTTATCTGTGATATGCCTACGCGGGACAAAGCCATATTGGGCAGGATGCAACCCATCATGTAAAAACCCCTTTAGCCGATCGACAATCATTTTAGTAGTGACTTTGTAAATGACTGGCATAAGGGTGATAGGTCTCTAGTCTGCCAAAGATTCACAAATTTGCTTTTTTGGAAGGAGTTTAACAAGACCTCTCTTCCATGTGTCTGGCATTTTCTCATTTTGCCATAGCAATGGCATACAGTAAAGCACTGAGAGGGCATTCCTGGCGGACCGAACAACGAATAGTCCACTCATCAGAGATATCCCCAGAGATAATGGAAGCCACATTGCTATCTCTATAAAGCCAGTAAATAACCTGCTGCATTTTTTGTCCAAACCCCAAAGCTCGCATAGTTTGCGAGATGAAATCCCATTGAACTGTGTCAAGGCTTTTGCAATATCTACCTGCAAGAGTAGAACATCTTGCTGCGTGTCTTTGGCATATTCAATCCCAATATAAGCATTGGCAATGTTATCTGTGATATGGCGACGTGGAACAAAGCCATATTGGGAGGGATGCAACCCATCATGCAAATAACCTTTAATCCGATCAACCACCATTTTGGCAATGATCTTGTAAATGACTGGCATGAGCATGATTGGCCTCCAATCACCTAGTGGATCACATAGCTGCTTTTTTGGAATTAGCTTCAGAAGACCCTTTTTCCATGACAAAGGCATTTGCTGATTTTGCCATGCTGTATTTACCATTTGCAGCAAGGTGAATTTAAGATCCCAGAATGCAAGAAAAAATTCAATAGTGAGACCATGCCATCCTGGAGATTTCCATTTGCCACAGGCTCTTAGTGCATCAGACAATTCCCTTGCAGTGAAGGGATGTTCAAGTTCCAAAGCCTGAGCATTAGACAGAATTGGATGAATAAGGAGCTGACGTGCAGACACGACCCGAGGAGAAAGAGTATCCAGATGCCCAAAATGAGTGGAGAAGTGCTGCACACATAAATCGGCAAGCTTTAAACGAGATGTTGACCAAGAACCATCAGGCATCCGGATCCGACATATATTGGCAGCCTGTCTTTTGTAGTGTAAACTCTTGAAAAATTGCTTGGAAGAGCAGCCTTTATCCAAAAATGCCCGTTGTCTGGATCAAGTTTCCCATTTAGCAAGCTTTCTGTGATCATTAGATTGAAGAGAGAATTGAGCCTGACATAAGAGCATGCTTTCCTATGAAGACAAAGGGCGAAGATGAGCAAGCTCAGTCAAACTCTGACATGTAATTTGGCATGTGCTACAGTCTCCCTTATGGCTTGCATATAGGATTTGCCATAATCTTGAATAACTGCTTGCATCCGAGCAACAAAAGCCTGCTAGGCATAATCCAAACCAATGCGTATCTGACGAGAGAGAGGCTGAATAGCATCAGAGACCAAGGCTTTAAAGTCAGCATGCTCCAGATAACTATTATTAATCAGCAAAAGCCTTCGGCAAGGCAATCTGTCAGCGGGAAATTCATGTAAGGAAAGCCTCAACCAAAGAGGAGCATGATCCGAATGTGTGAAAGCATGATCAACCCAAATTTGACAAGTAAAGGCATCACAATGCTGTGGATCAATCTGATACCATCTGTCCAAGCGTGCCCGAGCATTATGCTGAAAGGTATAATTCGGAAGCATGGGCTGTAATTCCTTCCAGAGATCAACTAGGCGCAACTGAAGCAAAAAATCAGACCATGCCTGTGTTTCAGAAGCCAACATATGAGTGTGGCTTGAGGTGTTGTCACCCGATTGAGGGGCATTATTAAAGTCACCACAAATGAAGGCATGTTGTTGCCATGGATAAGTATGCATGGCAGCCCAGATCAAAGCTCTATTACGAGAAGACTGGGGGGCATAAACCGATGTAAATTCAAAAATTTCCCCTTGAACAAGGCATTGAACAATAATTTATCTACCATGGCGATCATTGAGAGCCACAACAGGGTGAAGGTCGTGCTTTACCAAAAAAGCCACACCAGAAAAGGAGTGCTCTCTAGCATAGAAGATATCATAACGAGCAAAATGGCCTATTTGACCAGCATACATATGCTGATTATGCTCTTGCAAAGCAATTATATCAGGCTGCAATTGCCTGATATACATCCAGACCAGTTTCCATTTGCGATCATCACACATTCCCTGTACATTGAGGGTAACACACTTCAGATGATCAAGCATGTTTACAGTTATGGGACAGGTATGTACAGCAACTAACGGGCCGTCTACGTCTGCATTTCCACCTCAATGTCTGGGCCTCTGCCCTGGGATGAAGCATTAGCCTGAGGAGAGGACAAAAGTGCAGCAACTTCTTCTTCAGGAAACAAGGTCCGATTTGAAGTCACAACAGCCCAGGTCAAGCCAACACTAGAGTTTTCAGCAGGTGTTTTCCCATGAGAGGATGCACCACTCCAAGTCCGAGAAGGCAAAGTTCGCCTGGGGGAGATCACTTTGCAAGGAGTTTACCATCCATCAGTCAAAAACTTTTCCCCCTTCCCCTGAGGTGGAGAGGACAAAGGCACAGGAAAAGAAGCATTACCATGTGAGACAGCCGGGGTTTTGCCTTTGTCTTGAACAGAGAAAAACTGTTTGACCCCTTTGTTTTTGACCACAGAAGAGGCATTTGCATTCTTATTCAAAGGCTGAACCATTTCAGCTTGCACTGGCATCCGTGGAGCTCGGGAAGGACATTGTGAAGCCATTTGCCCAGATTGCTTGCATTCAAAGGAAACACCTGCAAACAGCCCCCACTTGAGCTTGTGAAAGGCACTCCTCATGGAAACATTATTCATAGTAACCGAGTATGAAGCTGGAGTGGGATGATGTGTATCCCACAAAATGCAGAAGCGATTCGAATTTCCATTGGGTCGCGGTGGACATACCACCTTATCGAGGGAAGCTGCAATTTTAGGTAGAAGAGAAGACAAGCATTGAGGAAAATCCACAACCTCTACCCAAATAGGGCAACGATGCTAAATCAATGTGTGATAATCCCGGGTGGGAGACCAAGGCAGAATATGGACCATCTGCTGACCATAGAAAAGAGGAGAGTGCTCCAGCAAAACCTGACGGTGCTCCTCATCAGCCATGATGATCTCAAAAAAGCCCCTCGCTGCATAATGAAATTGGATCAAAGCCTGAAAATCCCTTGTGGGAGATCATGGCAAAACGTGCACCATTTGCTGCCCAAAAAAGAGTGGCGAATGTTCCAAAAGCATTTGCCTGTGAATCTCATCTACCATAATGACCTCAAAAAAACCTCTGGCTGCATAGTGTACCTTCCGAATAAACGAGCCAGCCAGTGTGCGGGTCAACCAATTGCCTACCTCTGCAGCAGGTGGCATTCGACCTGGGAAAAATAAAATAACTGCATTTTTGGCATATTCTGTAACTGGATCCACAATTTCATCCACTTCAACCATAAGACCAACTGATGTAACAGAGTCTTTCCACACTTTCCTTGTGTTTGCAAATCCTTCATGCATGACATCATAAACCAGTTGTGCTTCAACAGAATCATGCACTGGGCCATGCCGACCCTCAGCCTGCTTTTGCTTTTTGCATTGAACCGATCGATCCTTTTGAAAAGTTTTTTCATAAGAGTATTCAGCCATGTCTTTTGAAGAAAATGGAACCCAAAAAGGGGGTTACTTGTAAAGTGATAATAGAGAAAAAACAGTCCCAAAAAACAGCCCACAAAGAAGAAGAAAATAGTGTATTTGCAAGGAGAAGAAGGGGAAAGAGAGATTTAGGGATTTAGAGAGAAGAAAATACAAGTGCTGTAGAAGAAAAAGAGAAAAAAACCAGTAAAAGTTCCAAGATGAACTATATTTCAGAAAAAGAAGGGAGATTCTAGTGATGGAAAGAGTACACAGGACCCAGAAACCAAATAGGAGAGAAAGGGGACGAGAGAGCCCTCGGAACCAGCGTATAGATGCAGTCTGTGAGCAAAACCCTGCACAAAAGCGACCCAGGAGCAGGGAATCAACTGGCAGCAGCAGCCTGAGTAGGGTGGGACAGGCCGTACAGGTCCGTACACCTGTACGTAAACTGTACGGAGCCATGGCGGGCTGGATGGCAGGTAATTAATGCCCCAAAACACCGTTTTTTTTACTCTGATATGGCGCAGCTGAGGCAAACAGGCTGGTCACGAAATAAACATTCAAAGGCCTATCTTTCTCTTCACAATCACGGGCATAGGCACATATTTTCCTCCCAGCCAACTTTGATGGTAGCAAGCTTACGGAATCTCCATTTTTTTACGTAAAAGCTCCTGCTTGCAAAATCCCAACGAGCCCCAATTCTCTAGATGGATCTAGTATGCCCCATGTCTACATTTTAGGGTAGCTCCTAAATGCATCATTTACCCCTCTCTTGCGATATCATTGAAATCATTTGCCCCTTGGCACATTTAATGCGATTATACCCCTTAGCCTTAGATCGACCTAGTCTAGTGCCATATCACCCTCACCAAGGGCCTTGACTTTGATTCCTTTCTGATCATTTATGTAAAGCCCAAACAAATATAATACAAACATTGATCCTTTAAAGGAAAATGTTGACTGACCTTCCAAGGTCATGTTGCCCCAACTTGAGCATAACATTCCTTCCCTCTTCAAGCATCAGTGTCCTTGATGATAAAGTTTGGGAACACTGTCCGTAACTGGTATACGGATTCCCAAGTAGCTTCTGATAGAGGTAAACCATGCCATGCAACCAACACTGTGGGTATCTTCTGATTGCGTACTTGCATTGTTCCTCGGTCCAGGATTCTTGTTGGTTTGCGGCTTGCATTATCCTCTATCTCTTGAAACAAAACAATACCCTCGATTAGTGAGTCACTTGTATGTAAAAATTTCTTTAAACGAGAAACATGAAACAGTGGGTGCACCTTACAACGCTGTGGTAATTTTAATTTGTAGGCTACATTGCCTATTCTTTTTAGAATTAACCACGGCCCATAATATCGGAGGGATAACTTAGCACACTCTCCTGCAGTCAAAGACTTTGAGTGCGAAGGAATTCTGAGAAAAACTTTTTCTCCTTAAACCCTCTAACGGATTTGTTTTCATCCACATACACCTTAGCTCTATCCATAGCTTGGCGGATGTTAGCTCTCGCAAGTGCTAGCATCTCCCACATCTGAACCGCAAAGTTCACGGCACTAGGCACTTTTTGAGGTACTCCAACTGTTGTTGGATTCGCTGGTCTATAACCACAGTTCAGCAGCTCAAATGGATTGAACCTTGTAGAGGAATGTTTTCTATCATTGTAGGAAAATTCTAACAATGGCAACCTCTTGTCCCATGTATGTTGCCTCAATGACATATGCTCTAAGCATATCTTCTAAAATTTGGTTGATCCTTTCCGTCTGACCATCCATTTCTGGATGATCCCCACTACTCATTCCCAACTCAGTCCTTAGTGTCTCAAACATTGCAGTCCAAAAATGGCTGGTAAATTTGACATCCCTTTCTGACACTATGGATTTGGGTAATCCATGCAAATGAAATATATGTTTAATAAACAAATCTGCCACTTACGAGGCACTAACAGGCTCTCTAGTTGGAATGAAGTGAGCCATCTTGGTAAGACGATCAACTATCACGAGGATAGAATCATATCCACCTAGTGTCATAGGCAGACCTACAATAAAGTTCATGGAAATGCTCTCCCACCTACCTAGTGGTATTTCCAAAGGTTGTAAAAGTCTGGGTGGCTTCACCCGTTCTGCCTTACTTACCTGGCATGAAAAACATGATGTCACATATTCATGAATATGTTTTTTCATCTTTGGCCAAAAGAAATCTCACTTCACGAGATCATGTCTTCTCGACTCGTGGATGTCCCGCACATGGGCTATCATGGCATTGTTGAATGACTCTCTGCCTAAGATCATTCTGATTAGGTACTACTACCTTGCCATTTCTTTTTAGCATACCATCTCTTATGGTATATCTTGCATAAGTTTGGTTCTTTTTGGATGCCAGGTCATCCTTTTCCCCGGTTTTGAATACATGAGCCTTAGAACAAAGGCTCTGGACGAACTCGTCCACCTTTTGAGTTTCTTTAATCTCGGTCATTAGAGCACTCTCTAATTTCGTGAAACTCATATTATGCATAATGCGTTACAACGCATCAGCAACTTTATTTTCCTTTTCTCTTCGGTACTGAATTGTCTAGTTAAACTCCTGCATGAGTTCTGTCTACCTAGCTTGGCAGCCTCTCAAGTTAGGTTGTTTACAAAAATGTTTCAGAGTATCACGATCAACATCAATATAAAACTTTGACCCATACAAATAATTTCTCCATGTTTCCAGAGCATGGATAACAGCATACAACTCTAATTCATGAGTTGGCCAATTTCGTTGAGAGGGAGTGTATCCATAGGGTAGAATCTTCAGCTAAGAGGGCTTGGCAAAAGACGCAAGGGATGGAGAGAACAGAGCTAAGCTATTTTTGAAGAGGAAGGAAGAAGAAAGCTTCTAAAGGAGGTGATGGAGAAGATGATGAGGTGGCACTACCAAAGTGAGTTCTCCAAAGCCTACGAGCTCTAATACCAAATGTAGAAGAATGTGGGATAGAATAGTTGCATCATGGCACAAAGAGAGAGCTCAAGTGAGGCAAAATCCATTGTATTAGAATGAAGGAACATCCTGCATTATATAGAGTGAGAGGATGGTGTAGGCACCTCTCCTATATTAGTGGCAATCAGCCCCTACATGAGTGGGATTGGCCTAAATCAAAGGAACACACACACACACACACACACACACACACACACATACACACATGCGACTCTCCTAGATGCACACATGCACCTTAGAGCAAGCCCTTGATCACACTTATCCCAATAGGTTGACCTTCAAATCATGAGACGCACAAAAAAACTGTAGTGCATCAAGGTGTCTCTGGAGCCCCTCTGTTGAGGAAGACAAAAGTGTCACGTCATCTACACACAACAATATCTGGATCAGCGTGTCAGCAAGAGAGCATCCACCCCCCCTCCCTGTGTTTGCAACATTGTCTCTAGCTCATCAATGTAGAGGCTAAACAGAGTAGGTGATAAAGGACACTCTTGTTTGATTCCAATAGTACTCATGATCTCGTGTGTCCAGCTAGACCCTACTCAGACTCTGCCTGAGACTCTTTCGCAAAGTGCCATGACAACCCAAATGATCTCTTGCTCATAACCCAAATCTTATAAGTGTCGGAGGAGGCGGGTTCTCGAACATGTGTCATGCTTTGCGAAAATTCACAAAGGAATAGTAAACCATCTGCTTCTGTGCCCTCGCCTCCTCGATGATACACCTAAGTGTGAGAATGTGATCCATGGTTCCATGATCACGTTGGTTGTCCTGCTACTCTAAGTCCTCGACACTGTGCAAATCGACTGACCTCAAAATCAAGCACTGATGCATAAATCTTGGACATGACATGTCCAATCACAATGGTCCTGTAATTCTCCGGGCTCATGGGATCCCTTGCCTTGTGGATGGATGAAATAGCATCAATAGTCCAGGTGCGTGGAAACCCCAAACAAATAGCTTCATAAAGGAGCTTTGCTAAGACTGGGGTTGGGAGGTTAATTCCATATGCAATGAACTTAGTGCATAGCCCCTCATGATCCTTCGCTCGGCCATTATGAAGTTTCATTACAGCATTCTTCATTTCCCCCTTAGTGAAGAGGGGCGTGGCATATGTGAGAGGTCAGGAATTGTATGATTTGTGATGTCATATAGTGTGCGTGCATAGTTATACCAAACTTGAGTGTCAGTGAGTGGTGAGGGGGACCGTCCCTCTAGAAATCTCTGCCAAAAGTCCTTAGAGTTGTTACTAAACAAAATATTCAGTAAGTACCTCCTTGTTTTGACAAACAAAATCTAGTTTCTTTCTACGTATCAGTTGACGATACTCGCGTAGCGTCTTTGGTTTGCTTGGAAGATTGTTTTTGGTTTCGAATCTGACTAACGACGTAAAGCCTTACACTCATCATCGTACCAACTATTACGAGGTACGGTCCCAGGTGGTGGTGGGCGGATGGAGTGAGTGGTGTGAGGGAAAGCGTGAAGGGCATCCTCGTGTAGTGAGCAGATGATCAGCAATTTTGCTTGGGTATGCATCACAAGCCTGTTCGGTGTACTCTTACCACCATGCTGCTTCCATTTCAGCCTGCCCCCTGTTTATTTACCTGTTTATTTACTGACCATTCTCTCATGGATTGGAGATTTGATATCAAAGCATTCCGGATTATTCTACTTTCTCTTTTGCGGATCTTACTGCCACGAAAGCTTACCAGCTTCTTCTCCCACAGCCATGGATTCACCTCCTCATGCAAGGGTTAACTTTATGGTGATGCCACCAGAAGACTTCACCCTTACACCTCCTCACATTGTGCTGCAGTTGTATGCTTTCATAGTAGTGAGTGGTTGGCATTCCATTGCAGCAATTCATTGAGTATGTGTGTATGTATGTGTGTGTGTGTGTGGGAGATCTTCCTCAGTCATGCCTGGAAATAGTTTTTCTTTGCTTTTGATTTCCTGTGTTGAGGCTCTCTGCTTTTTTGAGACCCTCATGTAAATTTTGCTGATAATATAATCATGGATTTACCAAAAAAAAAAAAAAGTGTGTGTGTGTGTGTGGGAGACGAGAGCGACGGACGTACGGTGAGCGTCGATCGTGTTTGCTGATCAGCGTCGTCCATCAGTGTTTGGCGCCCGTCTCTTTGTCCGTACCATCGTACGGCCGTCGTACGGTACCCGTACGACGTTTGCGTCAGCTTGCCTTACCATCGCTGCTCCGTTTGACCCTGCACGTCAGTTCTTACCTGCAGTCTTCCTTCCCAAAGACCATACAGTCCGTCCGTACTTTCCCGTTTAATTATTCCGTACAGTCCTTTAACTCTTCCGTACAGACTGTCCGTTGTCCCGTACAGCCCGTCGGTGATCCCGTATAGTTTCTCAGTCCTTTCCTGTAATCTCTCAATCTGTCGGTACAGTGCTTCATCCCAGCGTCCGTACAGCCTGCGAGCCTTTCTTCGTGCCCTGTCCGAATCTCCCTGTTTGATATCTGTTAAATCCCTTAGCCTCCATGGCAGAAGCAAATAAGTACTATGTCAAGAGAGCCCTCTCTCCTGAACCCAAAAGACAATTAAGGGAAGCCTCCTCTCCCATAGCTCTTTCTTCTGAAGATGCTTCTTATGTGTTTGATATGCTGAATGATGATTTTCAACAAAGCAGAAGGGAATGGATTCAACCTGCTCCGGAACTCACTTACAAAATGAAGCTGCCATCTCTTGTGCAACCTTTGAAGAAGCTCTCCCAAACTGCAGTTATCATCTTTTTCCCAGGCGAAATTCCCTCTGCTAATGATGTGGGACAATGGGTGAATTCTCTCCTAGGTGGATGCTTTGTAGAAGGAGTCTATTTTGCCTCCCGAGGATTTTATGAAGTTCATCTTTTGGATGCTTTGACAAAACAAAAGATGCTGGAAATGTCTCCGTTATTTTTTGGTCGCCAGATGGTGCATATCATGCCCTGGTCCCCCAATAAGGACTATCAGAACCTCATCAAGCATCATTGCCCTGTATGGGTTGAAGTGGTTGATTTTCCAGATTATATGAGAACAGAGCTTCGAGGTTTAGCTATGACATTGGGACAAGTGATCTGTCCCCCTCGTCCAACAGGTAATAAAAATCGTTTTTGCATATTATGGGATACTGATAGACCGACCCCTTCTTCCATTGCAGTTGAGATTGAGGGTGTTAATTTGGGCAAGAAATATTTCATCTTAAAATGGGGCATTTTTGCTGGAGCTTGTTTTTCTTGTCACAAATTTGGGCATCTTGCTTCAGAGTGTCCTTCTATCCTTCATCCACCTCCTCCAGCTGCTATTCCTCTGCCATCTAATAAAGGAGGTCAGAAGACATATGTGGAAAAGATTGAAGCTAAAGGACCAAAGCCTTCAGTTCATACAGGGAGCCAGGCCAATTCAGCTCAAAATAAGGATAAAGGTAAAAGCAAGTTAGGAGAAAATATTTCATCTTCTCATGAGGGATGGCAGACTGCAAAGAAGACGGTGCCTCTCAAACAAAGACCTCTCCAATCTCGTAATTGGGATGCCTCTGCTCCTTCTCCAGGTCAATCTTCTACCTCTTCAAGCAGCCCCATCACAAAGGCTTGGGTCAATGCAGTCAAGAAGGGTCTTCCCCTTTGTGAAGAAGATGATATTATCAGGGAATTGGAAGCTGAGGGTCAGCAAGACCCTATGGCAATGGCAGAGGCTTGAGGCCTCCCGCTCTTTTGGAGGACCGATCATTCTCTTGTATATATTTTCATGAGTGCTTCTCTTAAATGTTTTTCCTATAATATACAGGGCCTCTGCAACCAGAATAAATGGAGGCTTCTCTGGCATTATATAAATACAACTCATCCGGATGTTGTATGTCTCCAAGAGCATAATCAGCATTTTTTTGCTGGACAGCATGGATTTTTTTCAGGATATGATATATTCTATTCAGGATCGGAACAATTCTCTGGGCTGTGCATTTTAGCCAGACATGATCTGCAACCCTTGATAGCATATAATGATCTAGGTGGACGATGGATGATTATTCAATGTATGATCAATGGAGAGATTTTTGAAATAGGATCTTTGTATGCCTCTCAAAATTCAGCTTCCAGAGCTCAAATGTGGAACTCCATAAAGCAATATCCTTGGTCCTCTAATCCTCTACTTTGTGGTGATTTCAACAATTCTCCTCACTGGAAGGACAATAACACGCATAAATCACATATGCTGCCCTCTGAAATCCAGCAATGGGAACACATGACATCATCACTTCGATTTGCAGATTTATGGACAGCAACTCATCCTTCAGTGATGGGATTTACATATCATCATAATGCTTTAACAGATTATTGGGCCAGGCTTGATAGATTTTATCTCATTCATGCTCAGCAATATGATGAATATACATGTCAGATGTGGACTGATTATTCACAACAACTATCTGATCACACTCCACTTTGGCTCACCCTTTCTTTTGGTATGCCTCTGGATGACTTGCAGCTCTCTTCAGTCAGAAATTTACAGGTTAATCAATTCTATATTTCTCATGAAAAATTTCAGCATATGATCAAACTGGCTTGCAGGCCATTGCTATCCCATGCTCAGGAGGATCTGGAATTTGCTTGGATCTCTTTCATAAATCGTATTCAAAATGTCATCAAGGAATATGGAAGATGGTACTTGGCAGAAACCAGACAGCATATCCAGTGGGCAAAATCATACAAGCAGTATCTTGTACAGATTAGTCATCAAAGATCTCTATCTGATTCTGAGCAGCATTTATTATCTTGTGCTTCCTCTATAATTGATGCCAATGACAAACGCAAGATGGCAGATTAGGGCCAGAGTTAAACCTATGCTAGATAAGGGCTGTTCCTCTAAATCCTTTTTCCGGAACTTACATGCACATAGGCAAAGCCAATCTATCATGAGGGTAAGGAAATCAGATGGTCTCTGGACCCAATCTCTCTCTCAGCTTGAAAAACAATGTCTGGATCACTTTCAGCTTCTTTATTCTCAGCCATCTTCTTCTGCACCTCAGGTTGCATTGGCTCGTAACAGATTTACTGAGCTTGTTTCTCCCATTGTCTCCCTGCAAAAAGCCTCAATGCTGGAAATGTCTTTTTCAGATGATGAATTGGAGGAAGCCCTTAAGCATTTGGGTAAACATAAATCCCCTGGCTGGGTTGGTCTGACGGTTGAATTTTTCGAAGTCTTTTGGCCAGAAATGAAGGGTCCAATTCTGCAGTTTATTAATGCAGCATGGCAGCACCATCATCTTCCCTCAGCTTGGAAGCATGATCTGGTTAGGCTTGTGCCCAAAAAAATTCTTTGTGAGACTATGGATGACTGGAGACCAATTACTTTGATGCCGGTGATATACAAACTGATTGCCAAAATGTTAGTACATCGGATAAAGGATATCCTTCATGATGGACTTCATCCCAGGCAATATGGTTTTGTTCCAAGACGGCACATACATGACAATATCACTAACACTCTTATTGCAATGGAATATGCTAAATATTTAGATCAAGATGTGTTGGTCATGCAGGTGGATGTGGCGAAGGCGTTTGATACAGTACAGTGGGATTATGTCTCTCAAATCATGCAAAAACTTGGTTTTGGGCCAAAGCTATCTAATGTCATATATTGGCTTTATTCAAATTCTACTGCACAATGCTTTATAGGGAAACATTTGTCTGAGTCTTGGACTCTCGAACGTTCGGTTCGACAAGGATGTCCTCTCAGTGCCTTGCTTTATGCCATCGCTTCACATCCTTTGCTTCTTTATATGGATCACATGGTTGATACTGGACAGCTAGAGGGGCTTCAGATTTCTGGTTCACGACCCTTCATAGCGCAGGCCTATGCAGATGATTCATTCTTCATGCTAAAGAACAGTCCATTGGAGATTCGCCTCTTGATGGATACCCTTTCAGATTTTGGGTTGGCAGCTGGTCTTAAAATTAATTTTCAGAAATCAAAACTCATGCCTCTCAAGCTTTGTGATTGGCATGCTATTCTGTGGCCAGACCAGATTATTCAACCGGAAAATATAGTTAGACATTTGGGTTATCCTATTGGCTGGAAAATCAGTAATAAGCAACAAATGTTGTGGGTGTTCAACAAAATTTAGGACAAATTACAATATTGGAAGATTTCCACATGGCCTCTGCATGTACGGCTTCGAATTGTCCAGTCTATTGTTCTAGCTTATGTCCAGTTCTACCTTCCTCTATTACATTGGTCATCTCGAGATCTCTCATCCTTTATGTCTCAAGCCATGGAGATTTTTTGGAAAACCAAGCTTCATAAAAAAGCTTTACGGTTGCTCAAAATGGACTTGCTTTGCTCACCCAGAATGCATGGTGGTTTGAATATAATAAACATCAAATATCATGTGTTGGCAAGAAAGATCACTATGCTCAAAACATTCTTTCAACAAGAGCAGCCTTGGTCTATTATGCTAGCAATTTTGTGTGGTCAGATGCGCACACAAGCTTATGGACATTGGATAGTAGATCCATCGGAAGTAGTACTTGAAAAATTTCAAGGTAAAATCCCTGGTTGTCCATTTTCTAATTCCTTGATTCAGGATTGGAAGCAAGTACTCTCTCACATCAAATGGTCTCCTCATCCTGCTTCTCTAGCATCATCACTCAGATTGGAGAGTATTCATTGGAGTGCTGTGTTTTCCTCTCCCCTTGCTGTTCAACAACCCATCAGAGCTTACAATCTTATGAAAATGGGTATTCGGTTCATTGATGACGTTGTAGATATGCAAGGAAATATTCTCCTTTTTCCAGCAGCATGTAGACAATACAACCTGGCAATGCATCATAGACCTATTTGGAAAGCTATTGCTGATCTCCTACTTCCTCTGGTTCCAATTCCGACATTAAATGGCAGTGACAGGCTTCAAGATTGGCACCTTCAGTCTTCAAGTTCAAGCATTTCTTCAAAGCCTTTGCAGTCATTGCAAAACAGGCTTATAGATTAATTTTACCTCCTCCTTGGATTGCCCATCATGCTAATTCTTTATGGCATCTGAACAAATCATTAGCCTGGTGGAAAGGAAGATTGCAAATGATATGGAAGTTGAAAATGCCATTGAAGCAAAGACTATTCTTATGGAGATGTATTGTTGGTATTCTCCCAGTGGGAGTGAAATTGGCTAAACGACGAATAGCTTCTCCTCTCTGTCCAAGATGTCACCTTGTATTGGAGAGTATTCCGCATCTATTGTGGTTTTGTTCATATTCCAGAGACCTTCTAGATAGAATCTCCTATTTTTTATCTCTCAGATTTCCAGCACACAGGTTCTACAGGTTTTTCTGGATGTATGGCAAACTATCAGCTTCTTTGTCACAATATTCTCTCTTCTTCCACTGGATCAGATATTGGGCCTTATGGACCCTCTGGCTGCAGCGCATCCAAGCATATCTGAATTCTCCTCTTCAGCATCCTTATGAGTTTTTCAGAGCCTCATTAAGGCAGTCTTTATATGATGCCTTACATGAGGAAGATTTGGATGTTTCTTGTATTCAACTTTTCTTTTACTGTTTCTGATGGATAGGGCTGTAGTTCTATTTTGAGCACGGCCTGGATGTAAATGAATGTTTTATAATATAAGTATCTTGGTTTTACAAAAAAAAAAAAGTGTGTATCTATCCTGCCTGTGCATGTGTGTGGAGGGCACTTCAGTCTAGAACGCTCCACCATCTTTTCTTTCAGTAGAAGGTAACCATATACATGTATTGTAAAATGTTGAACTCTACGGGATAGAATGAGACACCATAAATTCCCAAGTGGCTGAAAAAAAGATGTGTGTATTTGCATGATACAAATAAAGGACAGAACAGCGTTGCAATTTCCTGCTAGTTTCCAGCTCTTGAATATTATGTCTGGTTGAAGTTCTGAAATGCAATACAAGCATTCTCTCTGCAGGCATTGATTGGGGAACCCCGAAAGATCATTCAAAGAAACATTCAAGATGCACATGGAATTTTACAATGTGAATGCTGTGGTTCAAGAGATGGATCTCTATCAGCCTCCATGAGCGACTGCTCCATTTTGTAAGTTCTGAATCTGTCTGGCAGAAATGTTTGAAAGAAACGGAACATAGAGACAGCTTTAGTGTGTCTATGTCAGGTATTTGAAGAACCAAGCAGGAATTGGTGAGACTTATAATGTATGTGGGTTCAATACTGCCTAAGTGATGAGGCAATGATGTTGTGGTCTAGATGGTTAAGGAATGATCAAGTGCATGCTAAAACAGTCATGTATGTCCTTTCAATTTGAAAAATAGAGGCTTCTTATGAAGTGGCGAAAATCCAACTGCTCTATGACAAACGTCCCAAAGCAAGCAAATGTTCAATATGTTCACATAAAAAAGATATCATGTAAATCACATCTGAAATTATTTGGCCCGAACATCATGGTTTTCCCTTGTGGGTGACTGCCATGACTAAAACTGCACGGTATAATTCATTTGTACTTTTGCAGCTATCATGACCTATTTCATAGCAAAGTGTTACCTAATATCTCACTGCTTCATCCTCCTCCATAGATTGACCTTGACGATCTTCTCTTTGTGGTTAATGCTCTCCATGAGGACATGTAGAGTCACGAAATGATTTGGTACTATGTGCTTTGCAAAAATAAACAAGCTTTCCTGTTGTTTGTTTTTTAAATTGCCTTAGCCCATAA
The DNA here is from genome assembly GCF_047967505.1 of Dipteris shenzhenensis. Taxonomy (NCBI): domain Eukaryota; kingdom Viridiplantae; phylum Streptophyta; class Polypodiopsida; order Gleicheniales; family Dipteridaceae; genus Dipteris; species Dipteris shenzhenensis. The sequence continues at coordinate 29,247,126 of NC_141600.1, forward strand.
GTTATTTTTGCCTCTATGAATTATCCCAAATGGATTGCCATTTACAGAGCTGACCATTGTGGTTCCACAATTTCCTTGGTGGTTCTTATCTCCATTATAAAGTGGTCTGATCTAGGTTATTGTCCACTTGGCAACAATGCATGACCGAGTTGAACATGCCATAGATTTGCAAAGTTGTCATGCATGTTCCCTGTGATAGAAGCAACACAACAAAAAAGGTGCACTCATGAGTTGAAATTTTGAAATAATGACTGTACTTGCTGCATAGGTGCTGATCATGAGATAATCAATTCTGCTAGAGGGCTTTTGATGTTGTGCATCTTGAATTGCCTGTATTGCTGAATATTTTAGCTCTATTGTATATTTGTAGGTTGAAGCATCCACAAAGATGAGCAAGTGTGCCCCCATGTTCGTCATGTCCCCTTTATGATATGAAAACCTCTGCCTTCTCTTAGCTTCACTATGTATCATTCCTCCATCCAGCTTTGCTCTATTGTCAGGGCTTCTTGCTTGGTGTAGTCTTTCATGTCTCTCCTGATCTGCAAATATTGCCCAGCTGTGGAAAGGTTTACATGTTTTTATAAATATTGAATTGATTGGGTGCAACAGAGCAGGTGCCATGGATATTTTTTCTTCTCTTTTGAATTCTAATCAAATATGCTGAGTATTGGTCCTTGACCATTTTCGCTGGCTGTGTGTGTGTGAGAGAGAGAGATTATCGTCTTTGGGAGGTCTCATGGGCCTATGAGACAAAGTATATAACCAAAGCGAATACATCTCTGAGATTCAGAGAGTCGGAGAGTGCACAAGGCATTTCTGCTTGACGTTAATATCACACACACCTATTTCAGTCCTATTATAAAGTGGCTTTCATTACATCAGTTTAAGACTGAGAGTCTTTAGGTTTGTATTTGAAATCCTTTTTAGAGCTTGCCCATCTTGGTAGACAGCCCATGTACCTGTTTTACGTGCTTCCTTTACCTTAGTAAAGGAAGTTTAGTGTTCCTATGTTTAGTGTTACTTTAGTAAGTTTAGTGTTCCTTTGTTTGAGCTGGGTAGGAGTGGGCTCCTCGGATATCTTGATCTTTATACCCTTCAACTTGTGCGTTTGCCTGAGAATCTTAAGTCTCTCTGAAGTAGACCTGCAAGTATGTTCCCTTTTGAGTGATACAGCTTATATCATTTTCATCCCATTTGACCTGTGGTATTTCCTTCTTGAGCATGCGATGTTTTCTTCTTCTGTGTATCCCTCATCATCACCAAAGCATCCAAGGCAGCCACTTTGCAGTCCTCCAAGGCGTAGAACTCTTTTATTTTGTACTATGGCTTCTTGCTCCTTTACTTCTGTATAGAGATCTGCTTTATTGACTTTGTTGTTGGCATCAATAGCCATTTCTTGCTTGGCTGATCTCACTTGATTGGTAATGCTACATTGTATATGATCTCTTTCATGATTTCCTGCTTTCCATTACTCTCCATATCCTACAATTTGCCTAAGCTCCCTTACCTCTTGCTGCTTTAAGTAGTAAATTCGTTCCTGTGGATCCAAGATGATCCTCTGCGTATATATCTTTGCATAGAGCTTGGGTGTTGGTAGGGCTGCAATGGTTGAGTATGAGGGTTTGTTGATTGGAGTCGATGCGGCAAACATCTTCAATTCAGGAGTCTCCATGATGGCCTCTGTAAAACTCAATGTCCCTATGCTACAGCTACCTCCAAGTTGGGCTAGGGGTTCAGCCCAACCTATGATGGCTTATCCCTGAACTGAACTAAGAGCTTGAAGCATGGAACAGGAAGCTAGAGGTGAACTGAATTGTGACGAACTAGGAGCTGGTGGCGCAATCTAACTTGGGGGATGGGTGTCATGAAATGTTCGACCTACTACTGGATCTGCTGGGTGTCTATCTTCCCGCGATGTGACTACAATTGGGAGAAGCTGCTGGAGGTGCTTTGGCAAGAAGGCGCTTCTACTCTTGCTGTGGACGGCGTTGTGCGGCTCGACTAGGTTGTAGTAGGTGAGAGGGTTACCACACACTCTTTTTTAAATAGTGAAATCTTATATTTCTGTGTGGGAAACCTCAAAAAGAGGTAAAAACCCACCGATGAGTACAAGAAAAAAATTTACAAGTAAAGCCTTAGAACAAAAGTCATGAGGCAGCCAAGTAAAAAGTTACATATCAAGTTGGAGGAGGAACAAACACAACATCCTCCAGCTTCAAATTATTCTCTGTAAAAACTAATGCAGTGATGAAACCACACCATCAATAAAAACGTTGTTTTTCATCCTTGTGATTCTTCTTGATATAGGCTGGTACCTGAAATTTCTGAATCACAGGGTCAAAAACTTGTTGTAACATGGGATGAAAAGATTCCAGTAAAAAAGGAACTTCTGCATCCCGAACAGAAGAACTCTGGCACAGGCATCAGAGGCAAAGGAGCTAGATCAACATCTGTATCCTCGACGAAAGAGCTGCATCTGATAAAGCAGGACTTGGCATTTCAGCTTCACTTCGAGGATCAACCTGAGAAAGAGCATGTGTAGCATCTTGTATGATCTCCTTTGCAAGGGGCACATCCATATCTAGAGGAGGAGGAGGCTGATGATGCTCAACAGGAGTCGGATCCTGAACTTCTTTAGCAAGAGAAAGATTAACCTGTGGTTTTTCTACCTTCCTCCAGTAATGCTTCGGAGTAGTAAAAGAAGGCTTATCCAGTAAAGCCTTAGCAGAAACCGGAGGAGAAGGAAGAGTAAACTTTACTGCTGAAGAAGGAGTAGGAGTGGTCATGGAAGCCGAAGGGCAAGCACGTGCAAAATGACCAACTTGCCGGCACCGATAACATGTTGTAGGAAAGAGGCAAAATGCAGCCTGATGCGCATCGGATGAGCAAATCCCAAATCAAGATCCAGAGTAGAGGGATGGGCTGCATCATATCTCATAAAATACAAAGGCGAACATCCCGAGTAGCCTGCAAAAACTCCTGCCTCGGAACATGTAGAGGCCTCCCCAAAAAAGCTGCAAGAGTAGGAAGATGTTGAAGAAGAGGCAGAGGCAACACTTTGAGGGTAATAGACTGAGACACCAAAATGAGGCTTATTTTGAGTCAACAAGGCATGATCACCATAATGCACATCAACATAGTATTTTTCCTTTTCTCTTCTTCTTGCAATAACAGCCCCATAAGTTCCTGAAAAGTAAGTGGAACTGTACCACTCCTGGAAAATTCACAGAAGTATGAAAAGACAAATAAGTCTTTGGCAAAGATTTCAGAGCTGTAGATTTAAGTTGACTACCAGGTATAACTTCATTAGTGTTCCACAACTGTTCTCTAAGCGCTTGGATCTTACATATTCTCAAAGGTATCCCAAGCTTGCTTCAAGTCCTTGAGGAATGTCTATGAGGTATGATGAACCTCTTAACAAACAAGGAAATGAGTGACAAAGCTTGGGCATCTTTGGCATCCCATTTCTTTGATCCTGAGTAGGGGCAACAGATGCAACTGGCCTAACCTGTGCTTGTTGTCTATCACATGGATTACCTCCTTGCTGAGGTGTCCAAAGAGCAATGATTGCATCCCCTGGCCGGGAATCTTCACCTATAACAAACCGATAGCAACCAAAGGATTCTTTACCATAAGGTTCCACACGGAATTATTACTGCCAAGCAGTTTATCCTCCTAGCCAAATCTCCAAAATGTCTCTTGGATTTTGATTCTGATTTTGAGCCAATGCACAAATAATTCCAAAAATTCACATGCTGTGAGTCATACTGCAACAATAGAACACTTTTCCACAGGGCAATACCTCGCTAGGAAAATGCAACCTTTTTATATCACTTTTGAACTTAAAAAATGGACTGTGTAAATGGTACCAATGTAGAATCAAATGCGCTTGAAAAATTCACCGTCTGCAGGGCATCCAACATCTGCAGCAAATTGTAGCAGTTGCATAGTTTACAGGGCCTCAGCAAGCGTGCTACTTTGTCCAAAATGAGCGTGCAAAAGGTCGCAGGTGACCTCTACAGCTCCAAAATGCAGAACAGCTCTTGAAAACATCACAAGTTTGCTGAAAATGCATTGAGATGTTGCACTAGACAGGCACAGATGTGTAGACTGCTTCAGAGACCTGCAGAAACCCCGAAATCTGCATAAATCTGTAGAAATGCCCTCCAACAGCAGCATCTTTCGATATTCTGACAGCTTTGTACAGCTGTATGCAGTTCTAAAACCTATGAAAAGGCCTCCAACAGCAGCACAAATCAGATGCAATTGCATTGTGCCTCTGATTTAGAGGTGCTGCTGCCGTTTCGGAGGCATTTCTGCAGATTTCAAGGATTTTTCCCATAAATTCTGGCGCTGAAATCTGTGCAATACCTGTTTTCCAGCCCCTGCTACAACTTTGAGCTGTTTCTAGAGGTATTCATACTTTGTAAGCTGTTTTTTAACCCGCTTTTAGGTTTCGGGCCTGTGGCAGCTGTAAAGGAAACAGCCTCTGCAGGGTCGTGCTGCTGCAGAACTGCTCCAAATGGGCACAAGAGGTGGCACACATATTCATACAGCAGGTTGGAATTGGTGGCTGCTGAAAAACTCCTTTCCAGGCTGGGAATGGAGTGGGGAGTGCGGGGGCAGAGACATAGGTAGACTCTGATACTAAATGTGAGAAGTGGAGATGTGGAGCTCTGTTGAGTTGAAGCTGCAAGAAAGAAGTACAAAGGAGCTGTCAACATGACAAAAACTTAAAACCCTAGGTAAAGCCGAGTGTGAGTTAAAACTCACTCAACCACTAATTGTAGTTGGGGGTGAAACCTTAGAAGGAAAAGGTGCCCCTAGCCCTCCTAACTAATTAATACATTGGCCATTTCCTTAAATATTACAATATTTCCAACAAGAAACCGATGATATTGTTGCATATCTATATCTTCTAGAAGCAAAACTTGACAATTTCCCATGTCATGAAGTAAGCTTATTTGCAGAAGTATGTTTGTGAGTTCTGTTTAGCTTGCGATGTCATAAAGTAACCTTGTTTGCAGAATTATGTATGTGAGTTCTGTTTAGCTCCCTGTCTGTGCTCTCGCGGTCTTTAATTTATTATTTAGGTAATGGATCTGCAACTCGATGAAAATTTGCAATCATTCACAGGTTTTTTGTACTCTGCAGATTTAAGCTCTCACAACATCATGGTGACCAAGTCAATGTGTGTGATTTATTCCAATCCTTTGAGACTGTGGTATGCCATCCCAACATTAATCACACTTCAAAAAGAAAAGGACAGAAAATGCAAAAGGTTTTGCAATGCGACGTGGACAGAGCCTGCCTCCAGTATCCTTTTGGTGCAATTGAAGTATAGCCTTCATCTGCCCCCATTACGTTTAATAATTTCTCTGTCTTTATTGCTTTCAAGTCAGTAATAGACTGTCATGCATTCCCTAACCATTGAAAAACAGGGCCAGGTTCTGTAAAGCAGCTTCTGAGCTCCAACTAATAGGACTGTTTCGAATGCCAAGCAAGAAACGGTCTGACTTTGTACAGCTTGCTGTGTGATAGCATGGACGTGGAACAGCATTGTATCTTATCTATTTTGACAAGCAACTGATCTTGGAAGGCCAAAGCACTGCTCTTTAGAAGCTAATATGCATCATCTTTTGGAAATGAAAAGAACAGGAGAAATGAATGTCTTACAAGGAAAACGGGAACGAGTTACAAGAGCATAGACTTAAAAATCTTTTGCTGTTGCCAGAAGCAGTCTACAGCTGTGAAGGGTATCTCATGTCGCATCTTGCAGGTTTATTACGCATACATAGCTAACAACGTGGTGAGAGAATACGTACAGTTGGAATGACTGCCATTCAAACAGTACAAGTTTCATGATCTCTCCTTGAATAACTACATGACCTAACATGAGGCCCTAAAATTGAGCACTTGTAGCCTTTACAAAAGGACGACGATTATGCAAGAAAGAAGTAAACATGAATAATGTAGGATGTAAATCTCTCTTATGTAAAATCGAAATACCATGACCATCATAATGCAAGGATCACTTATTTGCGCATTCCTTGGTCGACTCTCCATGGGAGGTCTTAGCTAGCATTGCAGCATGGCATATTTGGAGAGACAGATGCACTGAGGCTTTGGAGGGTTCTCAGGTTCACCCTTCTCGGATCTTTGCCAATACTTGGATAGATACGGTACACACTCTGATGGCCATTTGGGCAACCATGCAAGGATCATCTCGAGCAGCCTCCTCCAGGAGAGCTACTTTTCTCAGAGATTGGAGACTCTTCTTTCTTTGTTGAGATTTTTACAGGGTTGAGTTGGCATTTTCAGCCTCAGTCTTGGTTTCTTTCTACCTCATTCCTCTGAGGTGTTTTTTATTACATGCTTAGCATGTTGTATTTTCGCATAGAGCTTGCTCTAGTGAGTTTCTTTCTTAATAGAAGTCTCTTTTTTGTTTAAAAAAAAAAGACCACTTACGAGAAATACCATAGGATCATTAATGAGACTAAACCCATAGGAAAATTGTTTGTGTTGTGAAACCTTTCATTTGAGGACCATGTGTCATGTGGATTTCTTTGGTCGGTATTGCTTTCTTTGGTCAGTATTGCTTAATAGTAAATTGAGTTCTCTTGCAATGACACGACGGATCACTTCTTTAAATATAGACTTGACACCTTACTCTTTTGGACACCTTAGTATGCCTAGTGATTCCCATGCATGTGCAATATAATGCATCTATTACACCTCAAAGAATTTGACCTATACATGCAAAGTGCTGGACTCTTGGAAAATTTGAATATAGAAGAAATCGTTCCTTACTAATTCACCCAAGTGCAATGGTGAATTTTCACTGATCTTTTCACATGCTTCATTTTGCACACAAAGAGATAATCGCATAGAAAAGAAGCATAAGCTTGGCACAACGGATTAGAAGCTGTTGACAAAGGATTAGGAAGCACAAGGTGATTGCTCATGTTGACTAAATGTACACATACAACAAATGGGTGACTTCAGTAGATAAAGTAAAGATCCACCTTGTTTAACATGCTTTTAGAAGGTCCCAAAAACTAAAGTAATAAAAGGTGATTCTTAAACTACAATGATTTGAGTGAAAGAATAGAAGGCCTTAGATGGCATCCCCAAGCAAAGCTTAGCTCAAAGGTGCAAAGCGGATTAGCTTTATTGCTTCACCAAAGAACTAGGATGGGTGTCCAGGAGTTGTCACACTTGAAGCATGGTCTTGCTTAAAAGAAAACACAAGGGAATGTTGAGGATGAAGCTACTCTCTCTCTAATGCCTCCATCGCTCTCACTTTGAAATTGCAATGGGGTTAAGGATCTTTGAGTCATTAAGTGCATTTCTTGCTTTGAGGCATTGGGCAAGTGTCAAAGAAGCTATTTTACAATAAGAAAAAGAGAATGTTATTAGTTCATCATTGTTGAAAGAGAAAGTAGTCCTAGCCCACCATTATTGAAAGAAAACGATATGTGGAATGTCGCGGAACAATTGATGGCGAGGAAAACTTTTAGCATCTTGCAAGTTGAAATAAATTAGCGAGTATCACCTTAGACATAGTTGTGATGGGGAATGCTTAATAGGAGTGATTTCTTAAAAGGAAAGTGATTGACAAATTGGAAGCAATTCCAATTGAAAGCCATGAACATGGAATTATTCCTTATATGAAGGATCAAGGAGGCTAGGAACCCAATGACTTGGAATGATTAGCTTTTTGACGATCAGAGGAAGTACTTTCATTTCTTGCTTTGAGGCATTGGGCAAGTGTCAAAGATGCTATTTTGCATTCAAGGAAAGAGAATGTCATTAGTAGCTCTAACTCACCATCATTGAAGGAAAGTAGCCTTAAGCCACCATCATTGAAGGAAACGATATATGGGATGTCGTGGAACCATTGATGGCTAGGAAAATCTTTAGCATTTTGCAAGTTAAAATAAATTAGCAAGTACTCCCTTAGACATAGCTGTGATGGGGAATGCTTAATGGGAGTGATTTCTTGAAAGGAAAGTGGTTGATAAACTATAAGCCAATTGAAAACCATGAACATGGAATTGTTCCTAGGAACCCAATGACTTAGAATGATTAGTTTTTTGACAATTTGAGAAAGTACTTTCATTGCATACTTGTAGTTATGTGATGGTAATTTTTGGTTCAAAATGTGTTGAGATTGAATGGTAGGGATTGATCCTCCGTTGCTCAAGGGCCTTTACAGAATTGTAGAATGTAAGTAGGAGCACCTATAGGCGATTTGAGAGGAACTCTAGTAAACATGAGGGTGCCAAAGTGAAGTGTAGAGCTTAGGATCACATTCGAACTTCGAATAGGTTGAGTAGGGTTGATTAAAACAATTCATAGTTTCTCGTGCCATAAAGAGGGGGAGCTTCTCAAAGCAATATTTAGGTAAAGGAGCCTATCAAGCATCACTTCCTGTGGCTTTTCATTAAGCTTGTTAGCATCCTAAAGTATCCTAATTCATCAAGTTCACGATGTCCATAATAAGACATCTTCTTGTTGCCTTACACAAAGTCTTGGCATAAGACTAGTCTCACCCATGTCTTAAATATCATACATTTGTTTTAAATTCTTCTAGTAGAGGGGAGTGGGAATAAGAATCCAAGGAGCCATTTAAATGTCTTCTTGTTCATTTCAGATGCTTTGTTATACCAAAATGACATTCACCTGTGCATTTTCCTCCCTTAATTTATTCCCTCATGCTCCATTCCTTGTATCACATATGCAAACCCAAACTCGAGCACCTCTCCCCAACTCCTTCACTCATCAAGATGGATTGTGAACTTATGGAAGCTCTAAGGTTATTGCAAGCTCTGAGGAAGTTGCTATGGACTCATGGAGAGGAGACACATCATCTGAGGTGTCATGAATGTTGTTTATTGCAAAGTCTTGTCGGGTAAATGCATGTTGTTGACACGAGTGAGAAAACTTAGCCAGATCCTTCATTCACCCCTTACACTACTCTCAGCTTGTCTTAATGTCACACCTTTGTGTTGACAGTTATGCAAACTTTAGTTGCATGTGTTGGTAGATTGCCAATCTGTGAGCACGATTGGGATGCAGAGCCATTTGGTAGTGTGAGGTTGTTTATTCTCTCTCCTCCCATTTGGACACCTTGTAGACAAAACCTTGATAAACTCACTCCTCCTTTCGTTCTTGTCATCTATGTTTCTCATCCTTGTGGCAATTTTTCTTTTTAGCATTGTACTTTTCCTTTGCCTTATGGTACTCCAATTCTACTTGTGAGGAGATTATTTTTTCTTTGCCTTATGGCTCTCCAATTCTACTTGTGATGAGATCATTACAAGGCTTGAGAAGGTTGCTGTGAGAGAGGTAGCATCCAATGTGTTGTGGTTGCCTTTATTGCAAAGTCTTGCCTTGTGTATGCATGTGGTTGACCCAGGTGAGAGAACTCACTAAAATATTGTCAACCTCTGCCTGAAAGTTGCACCTTTGCTTTGTGGCAAACCTATAGGTGCATAGTGGGATTGTCAAGGGAGAAAGAGGGGTCGGTGTGGTCTTGCACTATCTCAATGACTTTAACGTGGGCGTGTGAGCGCACGCATGTTGGAGGGGACAATTATGAGGTATCTCCCTTTAATGGTGTTGCAGGATGCATCTTAGCTAACTTGGAAGGGTTGTCACATCATATCTACCCTTAGTCTTCCCCCTTGGACAATAGTGCTTCATAGCTTAAATGCTAAGCTAGGTAAAATTGTTGACATGTGAATGGGTCTTATAATCCCATGCTGATAGGGACATAGTTAACTTATGTGTAAATCATAGATAAATTTAGTGAGCAAGCAAGCTAATTAATGGAGATAGGAGAATTTGTTTGTAAGATAAGGAGACATCATAGGAAGATTGGAATGCGAGCATTGTAGGGGATAAGGAAGTACTAGAAGAGCATCTAGCCTCTGATTATGAGAGCTCTGTACATTTGATTGGTGAGAGAGATAATAAATGAATTCAAAGCTAGCTCATGAATTCAACCCATCGCTCTACACAAACTTATGTGCAATACATGCCAAGAGTTTTACTCTCATGAGCAAATATATGGAACTTGCAAGAAGGATAAGAGGCAAACATATTTCAGGCTGAAGTGATTTACCAACTTTGGTGGTTGTGATAATTTTTGACAATTTTTATAATAAAAAGTTTTCTTAATCAATGCTAAAATTTCCTATTCAAATTAATTAAAATTTTCTTTAATAGATTTTTTTTGAGATGTATTAGGCTTTTCTCATTTGTATGTAAGCCTATTTTCTATTTATGTCTATAGGTGTATGAGAGAGAGAGAGAGAGAGAGAGAGAGAGAGAGAGCTCTTAGGTTTTCCTATTTTTAGATTATCTATCTTGATTAAAGTTTAAGTAGGGGACATAAGGGGGTCTTCTAATTTAAATAAAAGTGTGTGTGTGTGTGTGTGTGTGTGTGTGAGGGCGGGCACGGTAGAGTTTTGCTAAGATAGCAAGTGGGAAGGGGATAGGAGGAGGTAGTAGCAGGAGGAGGAATAAGACATTTGCAAGAAGACACAGCCATCCTTAGACAATTGACCTGGTTGGTAAAGTCTTGGGCTTATTTCTAATCACGTCACTTTAGAAAGATTACAGAGAATTTGAGCATGGTATCACAAGGATAGAGCTCAATAAGGGCTTGCGACACATATTTAGTCACTAAATATAATCCAAGGCAAAGGACTAATCTAAACATTTGAAGAAAATTTCAAAGAGGATGGCGTAAGGACTTCTAAATCAATCACGTCTACATTCTTTGCCATAGCATTATATTGAGAAGTATTCATATGTGACCTTCATTCAAGGTTTCTTTAGATAGGAGATTTGGAAGATCGATTGAACTCTTAGTCAATTCAAATTCCATTGACCCTTTTGTTAGGTCTTTGACCTTGTAGTTTATACGTATGATTTAAAATCTACTAGCAATGCTTTTACTAATTCGACCTTGTTGTTTATATGTATAATTTTAAAAAAAATCCCACCACATTATTCATCGAATGTTTATAAGATTCATGTGTGTTGGTATAATTTACTCTCTCAAAATGTGCAGAAGTAGAGCATGCATAAGAGATTTGGAACAAATTCTCATAACAATATTAGAGACAAAAATATATCGTACTGATTATCCTAATGAGTGCCTTAGGATGATTTTTTATTACTTTATCTGGCAAAGTAATGCAAGAAATTCAATGGCCATACATGTGGCAGAAGGGAGTGAATTCTACCTTCTAGGTGATACCCAAAGAAGTCTATTGACGTACTATAAGGAAACATGTGGCAAGATTTGTTGCAAAATGTATTAGTTGTCAAAAAGTTAAAAGTTGTAAGGGAAACACTCCTAGATTACTAATGCCTTGACCTATTTTAATCGTTAGAACATATATCCATGGACTTCATTACAGAAACGGCTTTACATATTCTTAATATTTAGAATAGATATCCATGAATCTCATTATAGTATGCCTACCATTGCAGACCATAATAATATGATGTGGACCATAGTGGAACACTTTAGTAAGAGGAATATAGTATTCCTTGTACAAAGACTCTCTTAGCTCAATGAGCTACACATATGTGAATCAAGAAAAATCTTGTGACTAGGCTAGACTTTTCCGTAGTTTTCCATCCAGAATCTAATGTACAAGTAGAAGTAACCAATAGTACTATTCTGGATATTCTTAAACCTTATGTGGGAATTTAACCAAAGACTCGAGATAAAGATATTCTCTCCTTCAATTTGCCTTTAATACACCTCATTTGAATTCCGATGAGCAGCTTATGATGATGAATAGATTGCAACCACTTGATGGGTTTGTTCATTGGTATGTTGCTCTCCAAGGATTTTGCTATCAGAAGATCAAGCCGCTAGGCAACAGTGGGTGGTAGGGGAAGAGGAAGCTGATGAGCTTAAATGACATGAGGGTGAGTCAAGGCAATTCTTTAAAGCCGATATGGATGCTATCTCGCATTGGTATTCTAGCATGGGTCACTATCTTGCAACTTTGGAAGCCCTTGATGACTTGACCAATCATGGAAAGGGAAAATGAAAGTTGCAAGCCTTGAAGTTTGCTTTGATTAAGGGTGTGCATTATAGATGGGGAGTTGATAAAAATTACCATTGGTTTATGGATTGCCTGAGGAGGTCTCCTTTGTCCTAGAAGAGTGTCATGATTTTGCTTATGGGGTCATTTTGTTGGCAAGTTAACCGCCGTCAAGGACCGAGATCGAAGGAAAATTAATCCTAACCGTCTGATCTAAACACCTTCTACTAACTTAAAAAGTCTTGCCGGAAAACTCTAAATGCAACTAGAAATTGACACGTTACCCATTCTATAGCATGAAAAAGACCACACACTAAATTACACAGCAACACGAGAATGCGAAAATACCAAAATATTTCATTTCTATCAAAATTTTATATCCATCAAAAATTGAAAACCGGCAAGCTACAAATCATAGAAACCAGCAAACAAGCAAGTTACAACAGAATAAAAACAGCAGCCACGTTTAGAACTTCCCCAACATCTCGACCTCCAGAAAAGCGGCGCCTCTTCAAAGCACTATCAGGGACGTAGTCCACCAAAGACTTCAAAACCAACTCATCTTCTTCCAAGATTGCTCCAAAATCACTAATGTCTTCACACTCCCAACAGCGCGAACACTAGGAACGAAACCAACAAAAACTGTCAAAATTGAATAGTCAGGAACAGCAAACGCTACACCAATAGAAGACTGCCCTTGAACACTACCAAAAAAGCCATGCGACACCAAATTTTCAGCACCACCAGTACTTGAATTGCCAGAAAATGTAGAACCATACAATTCACCAGCCAAAGGAAAACCCACAGCACAATTTGAATTTCCAGCACCAACAGAACTGCATCCGAAAAAAACCTGGAAACACACAAACACTAGCTTTCTGAAATGACCCCGTACCAGCCGACAAAGCTCCAACATCACAACCTACAGTACCACCACCAGACACAGGAAGAATCTTCTCCCTAGAAGAAACTGAAGCACCTCCACCTGAATAATCAGATGAACAAATAGTGCCAGAACTAGATGATAAACCACACCAGAAAAACATGGATCAACATTAATAGCATATCCTCGAGCACATTCAGCCACCATGACTTCCTCCCAAGTCCTCCTGCTACCGTTCTCATTGTATGGATGAGCAACGATTGACTGGCAAGCTGCAAGCTGCAAACTAGCACTAGCATCATACTTGTGCAAACTACTCACTCACTTGTGCGGTAGTATGGGGATTAAACTTCTAGGCACGGCATGCTACCATGGCTAGCATTGTCCTCCTCTATGGCTCTTTCAGTAGGAGGTGACCAGAGATGCTTGTATGCACGCACAGAGAGATGGTTTGAGCAACTGGGGCTCCACGTGGATAAACTCCCTCCCTTCTAGTAGAGTATGGATGCTCTTTTTTCTCCCCTCCTATCACAAAAGTTCAATGCGGTCATCCGTGAGGATCTCTTATAGCTACACACATTCCAAACCTTGCTAGGACTGAGTGAGCAGCTCAACTTCTATAGGGATCATTGCTTGCATATCATAGAGGAGGGTTCATTGACCCACTAGGATACACATAGATCCACTTACCCCACTGACTGAGGATCTCTATTGGGTAGTTTTGGGTCTCTTCACATAGACTTCGTATCGAGAGTGGCAGAGCAGAGGGCCTCCCTAGGGAGAGGCGCATATGCACATTATGTGACATACTAGAGGTTGAGACGGAGGAGCACTTCATCTTCAAGTGTCCTATTTACTATGAGATATGAGGGCGTTTCTACTTCCTCTTCAGAGATAGGTTTTGTTGCGATTCCTCTCCTATCCAGACCAGAGATTCTTTGGCGGATTTCATTCATGAGGCAATCAGGCATCGCGAGAGGCTACTTTGATCACGAAGACAGGAGCAGACTTCTTCCTTGGCAGATCCCTCTCAAAGCTCTATCATGGAGTTCTTCTTGCCATATCACATGGACCCCCATGAGACAAGGCCTCGACATGATCGTGACCCATAGCCAGTGACTCGACAGCTCAGACAAAGGGTCGATGCACAAATTACACTTGGGGATATCCCCTCCCTGGAGTCGGCCCAGCCAATAGGGGTTATATAATCCTTGTTAGGCACAAAGCTATGACCAAGAGACATCATAGGGCCACATTCGTGAGCAGCCAATAGCACTCTATCACCAGTTTCATGCCTCCATTGCCTCATCCACCTTGATGTCCTGATGATGATGATGATGAGATTTATATGTAGTCGACCACTGACATGACTATGTTGTACTTAGTACTTACCATTTTGCCTTTTTTGCATTCTGCATTGGTGTGGATGCTTATTTAGTAGCTCCACCCTCACAGCTCATTTGTATGAGGATTTCATAGTCTCATAACCCATCGGTTTTCCAAAGACTTCAATAAATATATCTCTCTCTCTCTCTCTCTCTCTCTCTTTATCTATCTATCTATCACTTCCCTTGTCAGTTTTGTTCACTTCTACATTCATGTTGTAGCCTCTCATCACTCTCTTTGGTCCAAGCTTCTATGAGTCACACTTTGTTGAGGTAATTTACTTTGTGTAGAAGCTCTTCTTGGCTATGCCAAAATGTGCGAATGCTAAAAAGCACTAAAATGTGCTAATGAGTGCTAAAAGTGATCGGTGGACCATGTGATCCAGTGGGACCCCACCACGGTGGTGTTGACAAGCGATAAAAGGTATAAGAAAGTGCTTAAAAGTGACAATAATGGAAACAAAGTGCTAAAATAATGCTAACAAGTCCTAACAAGTGTAAAATTTTAAGGAGGAGAAAGGGTGGGAGAAGTGGGAGAGACCACCTATTGCAATTGAAACAACAGGTGGCATTGGAGGGGGGAAGAGAGAGGAGAGGAGGGGGGAGCTAATCTATTGCAAGTGCAACATGTGGTGGGGGGGATGGGGGGAGAACCCACCTATTATGGACTATTACAAAGGCAACAAGAACGGGGGACCCTACTACTAGTTGTACTTACAATAGTTGGGGGGAAGGAGGGGAGGTCCCCCACTGGTTGTTGCAAGTGCAACTATTAACATTGAATGCGTGTCATGGGTAAGGGTTTAGCTCTTTGTACTTAGCCCTTCATTCATCTAAATTTGCAAGGAAATTTCCTTTTCTAGATAAACAATACAGTGTTGGGGCCGAATGTGAATTGATAAATGTATATGCAGTGTGAGGGGCTCGAAGCAAAGCAAATGCTTTAAGAGAGATAGTAGGAAAGTTTGCAATCATTGTACTTCAAGAAGCCTTTCTATTAGTCAGCCAAATGGATTTGTTTTAGAAATAGCATTGTGCTACACTCCACATACAAGAATCATGACCATGTTGCAGAATACAATTCCTCACAATCGTGATTCATTGTTTCACAATTCCTTTGTATACAAGGTCACCTCGGTAGAGAGATTAAATCCACAATCTAGCTTTACCTTGAACTGTGAAGAGCAATGCCTTGGATCACCGCAACACCTTCTATTGTGGCCTTCCTTTCATAGATCATATTTCTCTTTCAAAATTAGTTGCATGAGACTTTAAAGGATTTCCCGCCTACATTGACAGATTTATATGGGGGACAGATGACAATCATCAAGTGAAATTCATTGCAGGACATTCAGGATCAGCACTGTTGAGTAGCTTGACTTCTCCACAAATTGCACAATTGAATGGCTCAGAGGAGGTAGAGTTTTGTTTCACTCAACAGTCCTAAATCTTTTGAGGTCAGTAGAAGTGTAAACCGATAGTCGTGTGATCAAATGAGTTAATATCAACGTTTGTCATCAGCGTTGGCAACTAAGTTTCTACAACAATACTGCTTTGGATAGGAGGAACTCTTCCATTCCTTTATTTAGGGGAGTAGAATTGTTGTGAGGAAGTATGGGTCCTGCCTCTCATCCTTTGGATCAAAGATGTTTGGACATATGTAGTTGTCCTAGTCATTCCTTAAGGTGTTGTAATTATATTGTGAATCAGCAATGTATTTGTGGTATTTAATTTTAGATGCCGGCACCACACATTATGGAGGTTTTTCAAGAACAAGGGGTTGCCCCACCACTCTGATGGAGCCCTAGGAATTTCTTTAAAACTTTGGATCCAATTTTCACAATTGTTTTGTGACAAAAACAATTGCAACCAAAAACAAGTCAGTCATCGTGCAAATTAACAGTTGTATGCTATTCATGTTAACATAACACTATCAATATGGTACAAAGAAAGACTAGGATCTTTAAAGAAACCAGGAATGTTCCAAAGTAGTGAAAAGTAGGCGTTCATAGCAGTCTTGATGTTCATCATGGTACAAGAGCTCCAAATAGTGATGTCAGCTTCTTGTAACTTCATCTTAGCATCAATGCAAACAGCATAGACAAAGGTAACATGCACTTTTGCAATTTTGAATTAGTGTGTTTCAAGTAAACTAAGTGGCTTCACCAATGACTTTAGTCATTTCAAGAGCATTATACCGTTCATGTCAAGAACCACTAATTTCTTTCTGAAGATGGAGGTTCATGAGAGATGCTTGCCATCTCCGCTTGTAGGACTTTCTTAATTTTATCCCTTCGTTTCCAAGGGACTTCCTCTTACACGACCTTGGTGATAGCTTTTTGTTGATTATGTCATGCAAGGCAGGTGCAAGGCATCATTTATATGTGGTTATGTCCTTCTCTAGAGAAGATTTGTGTACCACATTAAGTTTTGCACCCTCCATTGAATCCTTTAGATCAAAACTATCCAGATCGGTGTGTTCTTTGACATAGGCACATTGGCTACATCATGAGCAACATGCATATCCAACTGGTTGTACGCTAACCTTGGTATCCTCCCATGAACCTGTTGATTCAAAACCATTCATAGTTTTGTTCTTTGATATAGGCACATTAGACACATCACTCAATGTTTCTAGATCATATGGCTAGGCATTTGCTATAGACCCAACACCCTTGGAATCCTAAGCAAGAGCTGGATCTACTTGAGCTTGTGTCAGTGGTGCAGGAGCTAGATCTACTTGAGCTTGTGTTCGTGGTGCTACCTTGTCTGCAATATGGGAGATACTTTTCTTTCTTTTGGTTGTATAAGAGATACATTTGTTTCTTCATGCATGCCAATAAATAACTAAATATTCTACCTTAATGTAGTTGTAGTAAATCCAAGGCAAATAAATGACAAAAATAGTTAAAAAGAGGAGATGAAACAAGGGCATTCATTCACATTGCTAATAAATATCATTAAAAATGAGGAGTCCCTTTACAAAATTTGGCATATGTGCCAACTCATATACACAAATCTATATTTCTCTTTCATCTTTTTTGAGGCACCAATTTATGTTTATGTACAAGATGACATAGGGAGGCATTATCTTCCCCATTTGACATTAGATTCAAGTTTAACTTGAGGAGACTTATGAGGGATTGCCCCAACCTACCCATCAATACATGTCCTCTTTATTTTAGTAGACACACTTTTTTTCAATGCATAATCTAACATAGAAGGCATTCTCCTCTTCATTTAACACCTAATTTATGATTAACTTTGCAAGTGACTTTGATTTTCCCTTTGATGAGGAGAATTTCCCTTTGTTATGCCCTATGGTTTGCTTCACAAGTGACTTTGATTTGCCAAGAGATCCACAAGGAGATTTTCCCTTTGATTTTCTAGGACAGTCATAAGGAGACTTGCCCTTTGATTTCTAGAAGAGTCGTGAGGAGTTGCCACATCATCCACGATAGCAGCTTTCCATTCCTAATCAAAATGTATTTCTTTCTACCTAGGAGTCTCCCCTTTGCTAGTAGGAGATGAAAGGATAGCTCTTTCAGTGGGAATATGGCTTTTTGCAAACCTCAAGGATGTCTTTCATGATCTCTCTATCTTCTCACTTAAAACTTTCCCTTTTTTACTACCACCTAGATTATCTATTGATAAACATCTACTGATGGCCTATCCTCTATGTAGCCACTTGCATGTGAGACTTGATCTAGTATAAATAAAATCGATAATCTTTTTTTTAATGCAATCCACCACTATCTAGATGGACCATTCTCATTTTATTACACTCTGGCAAGAGAAATCCTGGTCTTGTTCATGACTTTAAGGCATTACAAAGCATCTCATCTCTCATGACATTGAATTCTATGCCATTCTTTACAAATGCTTTTGTCCATCTCAATTGATCTTGTTGTCTGAGAAGACCCCATCCTCCATTGTCCTGCTTTTTCCCTCTTTTTAACCTGACTATCATTTAAGGTATCCTGTACCATCTCTGATCCAATTGCTAATAGACGTACATCCTTAACATGTCCTTGTGCATACCCTACATTCAAAGGCTCTTTCACTTCCTCATTATCATCAACCTCATTGTTAACATTGGCACTTCCATCACTCCTTATTAAACTAGGACTCACCACTCTCTTTAATTTTATAGATATGGCCTACATAGGGAAATAAATCAGATGGATGGCACTATTGAAGAAAGCAAACTATTACACATTCATTTGTTAAATACTAAAAAGGATTACATATTAATATGCACATGCAAGAATGCAAATTGACAAAATTGTATACTCTGGAAAGTATATAAAATAAATTCAATCAAGAAAGAATGAGAGTAGCTACACTTTCATTTACATCCAATCGAAAGAATATATGTATTCTTTCAAGAGAAAGTTTAAGAAAGTAAATTATTAAACATATATTCACATACTATATAAAATAATATAAAAGATATTCACTCAAACTCTATTGAAAGAAAACAAAATATATTCATTGAAAACTAAATGTAAGAATTACAAATAGTTACATATTTGTTAACCTTGTGGCAACAATGGCCAGAAGTGCAGTCTAGGACAACAACTATGAGAGCATTGTGTGTGTAGAGTAGCGGCAAAGCTCCGCTTGTAATATCTTGAGCTTGAAAGATGGTATGATAAATCTTAAAGGATGAGGATAGCCATAATACTCTCTAGAAAAGATCCAATCATACTTGCAAAATCAAGATATAGAGATAGAAAGACTAAATTTAGAGAGAGAAAGACTAAAAGCCTATACTTTCTACGGTCCCTCCACTTTGTGTAGAGACCCAAAAGATCCCTCCACTTTGTGAAGAGACCCAAAAGGTCCCCCCACTATGTGTAGAGACCCAAAAGTTCCCCCATAAAAGTGGAGGGACTCCTGTCCAAAAGGTTTCCTACAAAAGAGGTCCCACGACGGAGGTACCTACGGATTGTGTAGAGACCAACATGTATAAATATCTCTCAATGGAATGAAGCTCCGACTCTTTGGGGTTCAGTGTTCAAGCTCACTATTGTGTTCACGCGATTATCTCCATTGCATCCATGCTCTCTTACACCATCGTGTTCTAGCATGCCCTTACCCTTGCACTCCTCTACCCTTGTACTCCCTCCTCCTCCTCCTTCCTCCCTCTTCCTCCCTCCTCCTCCTCCTCCTCCCTCATCCTTCTCCTCCTCCCCCCTCCTCCTCCTCCTCCTCCCTCGTCCTCCTCCTCCTCCTCCCATCTCCTTCTCCTTCCTCCCCCTCCTCCCATCTCCTTCTCCTTCCTCCTCCTTCCTCCCTCCTCCTCCTCCTCCTCCCTTCTCCTCCTCCTCCCTCCTCCTCCTCCTCCTTTCTCCCTCCTTCTCCTCCCTCCTCCTCCTCCTTCCTTCTCCTCCTTCCTCCTCCTTCCTTCCTCCTCCTCCTCCTCAACCCTTACCACTTGAATCCATGAAGGAGACTAGCTCTCCACTCCTCAACCTTGGACTCGACTCCTCCTAAACCCCGCAACCCCCTTTGAACCCTGGAACTCGTAGTTAGCTCTCTCAACCCTGTCCCCCTTTTGAATCCTAAAATTTCATTCTAAACCCTTGAACTCCCATGGAGGCGAGAGCCTCCATCAATTGTTATAATCAAGCCCTCTTTCTCATTCACACACTCATGAGATCTGCTTTCCACACTTTAGCCTACACCTCTCACTGGAACACAACCCGAGGACCTCTGCTACACTTGTGAACACCTATGCTACAACGAGCAACGACACGACTGTAGGTGACCAACACCATCAGAACCTACATTTTGGTAAAACAGAGATAATATTTGGTGCCGTTGCCGAGGAGGTTATCACCTTAAGCAAAAGTGGAGCATGTGTTTGCATGTGTGAAAAAGAACTCCCTTCGGAAAACCATTCAAGGTACATCCTCAAGGCAAAGGAGTGAAAAAATGCTTTCAAATGATGTAAAAAGGATAATGTTGACTTACAAAATCACATTTATACACTAAATACCCCAAATTAACCCTTAATCCCCCCACATCGTATAAAAGCGACACCAACCCCCCTCACTTCTTTCCCCACACTTTTGCTAGCCACTTCCTTCTCCAAATTCCATTAAGCCTCCATATTTTCATCTATCTCTATTTTTCGTCCTCCAACTTCCGTCCACCATTTCCACCACCACTTTTTCCATCACTCCCCCTTCCATCCCCATCTCCACCTCCCATCATCTTCCTCCCCACCATCTCCACTTTTTTCGTCCATCCCACATTTTCTCCACTCAAGGTAACCATCCTTTTCCCCTCGACCATCTCTCTACCTCTCTCTACACCCCATCTTTTCCCTCTCCACCTTAACCCCCCATCTCGTCCACGATCCCCCATCTCCATCACTTTCCACTCCACCATCTCTCTACCTCTCTCTACCCCCCATCTCCTCCACTACCCCCCATCCCCCTCCACCCCCCATCTCCATCACCCTCCACTCCTCCATCTCTCTACCTCTCTCTACCCCCATCTCCTCCACCACCCCCCATCTCCTCCAACCCCCATCTCCACCATCTCTCTATCTCTCTCTATCCCCATCTCCCCCACTCAAGGTAACCATCCTTTTCCCCTCCACCATATCTCTACCTCTCTCTAAACCCCATCTCCCCTTTTCCCCTCCACCTCCACAACCACCCTCCTTCCCCCCCCCCTCCACTCACCATCTCCTCCACCCCCCCCCTCTCCACCTCCCATTTCCTCCCCTCCCCCTCCACCCACCATCTCCTCCACCCCTCCCACCCCCCCCTTCCACCCCCCCATCTCCACCACACCACACCCCTTCCCTCTTCCCCCCTCCACCTCCACCCCCCTTCTCCACCCACCCCCTCCATCCCCTCTACCCCCCCCTCCCCCCCCTCTCCCCCCCCCCCTCCCCCTCCCCTCCATTCTTCTCCCCACCCCCCCTCTCTTTCCTCCACCCCCCTTCCCCCCCCTCCCTCCCTCCCTCCTCTCTCTCTCTCTCTCTCTCTCTCTCTCTCTCTCTCTCTCTCTCTCTCTCTCTCTCTCTTTCTCTCTCTTCTCTTCTCTCTTTCCCCCCTTTCTTCTCTCTCTTCTCCATCTCCCCCCTCCTCCCTCCCCCCCTCTCTCTATCTACAAGGCCCTTAGGGGCCTTGCCTTGGCTAAGGGCTTGGTTGCCCGCTCACTAGCCAAACGCAAAATCGCGCGCACGCCTAGCCGGTCAACCTCCATGGACAAAGGGCCTTAAGGCCATCCATAAGCTTCTTCCCCCCCCCCCCCTCGCGATCCATTCGCAACCCCCCCCCCCCTTCTTCAACCCCCCCCAAAACTCAGTCGCCGCCAACTCCCCCCCCCCTTCAGAAGGGGAAACAAAAGAAAAAAAAAGAGGTAAACTAACCCTAAAATGTAGTTAGGTTAGTAGAACTTAGGTTAGGTTAGTTGGACTAACTATAATCACATTAATTGATATATTTAGATTAACTAGGTTAGCTAAGGACCAATTACAGTAACTGAGTCCCAACTAACAAGTAGTTAGCTCACAACCCTAGTTAGGTCAAAGGTTTAAGACCATTCACACTTGGACCTAAAGACAAAAGGGCCCCTAAAATCCCCCAACTTTGAGGGTTCATATTTTCCCTGTTTGGGACCTGAATTGTGAACCAGAAATTCACAAACGGAACCATTGAGCTAAGGGAACTTTTTCCAGCCAATCCCACACCATTTAGGCATCCATAACACATGTCAATTTGCACCCTTGAGTGGGCCCTTTTTTCGCACTATTTCACTCATTAGATTCCACCATGACCTCCAATTAACAAATTGTATGCACTGGCACATTTTCCCACTCACGTGGAATAATCCTAGGCACATTTTTAACACAACGGTCCCTATGACACTAATGCATCTCACTACCCCCCCTAACAACTTTTACTCCTTCTTTGGGATCCCGTATCATGGCTGTTTGAAGACCAAATCGCACCCAGTTGATGCCAAGATTCACTCACGTAACATCCAATCTCAAATGATAATTTTCAAGTCCCTTTACCATCATTTTCAATCTCAGTAGTTGCCACTACATAGGCATTGATTTTGACCCGTTGATTGCATATTTTTTGATATTATCGGGCTACGAAGGTCGAAATCAACTACAAATTTCAAAGTCAAAAGCACTCACTTAAAGGATACACTTAAGCATTGTGTATGCACCTTAGATCTGGACGAAGACTAGCCCCTACATACTTTCATGAGCTTTTTTTGGCCCTCGATGCTCTTCAAGAATTCAACCTCTCACCATCAATAAACAGCATGGAGGACATAATAATTGAAGAAGAATAAGTAGCGACGATCAAAATTCTTCAAAACACCTTAAAGAATAAAGCAACAGTGAACAACAACAACAATGGTAGATGATACTTTGGTAAATTGAAAATGCCAAAGTACAATGGATGAGGAGACCCCTCCAAGTTCCTTCAACTCTTCAACACAGCATGTTGTGCTGGAGGCGACTAGTCAAATGAAACCAAAGTCACCTAGTTCCTGATGGCCCTAACCGGTGAGGCTTTAGAATGGTACCTCAACCTTCTCGTAAAGGAAAGAGCCACATGGTCACTGCTATCTTATCAGTTCAGAAGAAGATTCCAAACAGAAACTCTACAAGATGACCCCGCATTACAACTATGCAATATAGATATGTGTAAGAAAGAAAAGGTCAGAACATACTTGGGAAGAATGAAAAGATTAATAGCAAAGTGTGATCCTCATCTAAACGACAAGCACCTCATAGCATGGTTTACATCTCTGGCTTGAAAAAATCCATTCACAAGAACATGAAAAAAGTCAGCAGCTATGCACATTTCAGTGACGCTCATGATGCAGCAATTGACATTGAGGATGGCATGACCGATTCTGACAATGACAGTGATGGCTATAAATCAAGTCAACGTGATAAGAAATCTTTGAAGAAGGGAAGCACTTCCAACAAATATTGCACCACCGAGAGTGGAAGCCATGGCCCTAAGAGTAAAAGATGAAATGATGCAGGCCATCGAGCAAAAGCTACATGTCTCTCAGCCACCATAGTACCCATGGAGAGAAAATGTTTGGTGCCCACACTATATGGCCAACCATATAGCCAATGAATGCCCAATCTTAAGGAACAGAGTAAACCCACTAGAAGTGGATCAGCCTCCATGGTTATGGTGTCCCATTTGCAATGCTGCAGGGCATGATGTGAATACTTGTTTCTATAATATGAGGGTAGCAGAACCCCAGCACCAATAGTACCAACAACTGCCAATCCCAGTGTATAGACAACTGGCACCATCACCTAATGCACAAGTGCCATGTCTCAACCCAGAACACAAGTGCCTCAACTGATGAGGAATACCAATCCTCTGCAATACCCACATGCTCCCAATCTTGCTCTAGTAGTTCCAGTGCAACAACTCCAATCTGAAGAGCTGGAACCTCACTATGAGTATGAAATAAAATACCCTATGTACTACATGGATAGTGCCGAAGGACTCATCTTAGTGTATGCTAATCAAGTAAGGCCCACCACATATCAAACACCCATCAAGTGTTTTGGTTGTGGAGAAAACCACCGCATAGTAGAATGCCCACACAAGGGTAACCCCATGTCTTTCCAACCTGTGAGCAAGGAATGCGGAGTTGGACATGCTTTCATGGATTGCCCACTAAGAACAAAGCCTCAACCAACCACAGAAGTAAAACCTGATGTACCCCCGAGGATGATAAGTGTGGAAAATCACGGTGTGGTAACACAAAGTGTGGCATCATAGCCAGTCTTGATCATAACAAGACAACAAAGACCATGCCTAGCACATCCATGAAAAGTGCCACCCAAGGAGCCAAGGAAGCATACCCCAATGCTGAAACTGAATAGACGTGCTACCAAGCCTTAAAGCAATGGGCTCAACAAGAACAAGAAAAATTTGAGGTAGAGAGGATGGCAACAATAGATGTCTAAGCACCATCAACCTGTAGCATTGACACGGTGATTAATCCCAACAACTTCCAACAGGTAATAGAGCAACAAGCAAAACATCCCTAATTGGATGGCACCACACTACAATGCCAATTGGGACCTTACTAAGAAATTGCCCTATAATGTGGGAAAGTTTCAAGGGATGGATCGAATCTTCACAATACTTCCCCCCACCTGAAGAAGAGGAAAAGGTAATTTTAGTAAAATTCGGTGCTAGGGATGACATAAAAAATGTAACCATCCTGCTGGAGCATAAAGCCTTTGGTCAATACTCGGCAATAGTAGACAGCGGAGCCGAAGTAAACATTCTGGCAAGAGAGCTATATGAAGAATGTGACCTATCTCCAATGCAAAGGGCCACATTTAACATTTGCCTAGATGACCACATGAAAATGAAGTCATTGGGTATGGTTGATAATGTGTCAAGAAAAATTGTTGGAGTAAGATTCATGCTCCAGTTTACTACCTTGGATCTTCCCAAGGGTGCCAGAGCATACCAGATATTGTTGGGAAGACCATGGCTTCGGGAAGCATCATGATTGGGGCACCAATAAGGTCACTATCCAAAATAGAGAAACCACTGTCAAGATAAATCTGGGAATAGGTGAAATCAAACTCACTATTCCTAGAAATGTTGAAGGCACTGATAGGATTACTGTCCAATATAGAGAAACCACTGTAAAGATAAATATGGGAACAGGAGAAATCAAACCCACTATTCCTAGAAATGTTGAAGACACTTCTTCCACTACAGCCACCAGTCAAGCATCCCCTATACCTACTAATGCACTAAAGCCCATAGAGGGGGATACACAAAGTGACATCAATAATTGGATACAGATGTTGGCTACAATAGTTAATTGTAAAAAAACACATCTAATGCTGCCGGATGTGGATGCCCAAATGATACAACTGGAAGCACCAATCTGGGATGATGAATCAGAAGTAGTGGAAATGCTAGTCTTCATGACATGCATTGAATGGGACAATGACCTTGAAGAGTCCATAATAAAAGCATATGGTGCCGACATAGAGTGGGATATGGAAATAGAAGCTGATAATGCAACCTTGGAAGGCAAAGTATTTGACAATGACTTGGCAATCCTACAAGCACTCATGGCCATTGAATACCCCAAGTCGACCCTCCAGCACAATCTAATAACAATTGGTCCAGGAAAGAAAAGGAGGGTGTATAGTGCCAAAAGGCCAAGATAGAGCACTTCAACCAATTCAAAAGAATGCAAACTAGAGTGGTTGAATTGTACTTAACTAAGCCCACAAAAGCACCTGAGTCCCCAAATTTTAAATGGAATCCTAAAGGGCTTGAAGGTGTTTGTATGGCTGAAGAACCACTCCTTGGGAGTGCGACTCCTATTAAAAATCCATCAGTGGTCTCATAAACCAAAAAGCTTAGAAAGTTCAAACCCAATGTGAGAATGAAGAGTGAAATGATGAATAGTAAATAAAAAGAAGAACAAGGGAGCAGAGGTGAATTGGACCAAATATCTTCCAGTGGATCTAGTTGCCAAGCAAGCACCTCAAAGTGCCATGAAGGCCTAAGGGAAGTTCCCGATTACTTCAAAAACTACACTAGAGGTGCGGCAACAATAGTAATGCCTAGGCCAATCAAGGAATCAGAGCTCAAAGAAACAGAGAATATCAAGGATACCCCAGTCTATGAAGGACCAGCCAAGACAAGGAAACTAAATCTTGCCTTGGACAGAGAAGAAGAAAAGCATGTATACATCGGTGAACATCTCACTCTAGAAGAAGAAAAAGAATTGAAAGCATTGCTAATGGAATGTAGAGATTGCATGGCTTGGTCCTACAAAGAAATGAAAGGGATTTTCCTATAATGTTGCTGTACATACCATACCAAGAAGGGAAGGATCCAAACCAAAGGTATGTGGACCTTATAGGACAAATCCCAAGTATGGCACCCATCTCTATGAAGAACTAGAAAAATTACTGAATGCTGGTTTCATTTATAAGATCGAGCATATCGATTGGGTGTCACCAATTGTGATTGTTCCTAAGAAAAACAAGAATCTTAGAATATGTGTGAATCTCAAGAACGTCAATGCAACAACAATTAGAGATCATTATCCCCTACCATTGGTTGAAACAGTTTTAGAAAGGGTAGCAGGATCTGAAGTGTATAGCTTCTTGGATGGGCTCATCGGGTACAACCAAGTACAAATTGCACCTCAAGATCAAGCAAAGAAATGTTTGCCACAAAATGGGGCATTTTTGTATACAGATTCATGCCATTTGGCTTATGCAATGCCCCATCTACTTTTCAAAGGGTAATGTACACCGCCTTCAAGGAATTTCTCAGCAAGTTCCTACAAGTCTTCCTCGATGACTTGTGCTTAGGAAAAAAGGATCACTTGAAATGCCTTGAAGAAGTCCTTAAAAAATACAAGGAGTATGGAATCTCTTTGAATCCTCTAAAATTCCAATTCTTGGTCACACACGGAGTAGTCTTGGGACACATAATCGCTCGACATGGGATTTCCAACTGACATGGACAAAATAAAGATCATCATGGAACTTCCCCCCCCACTAAATGCAAAGGTTCATGGGACATGCCGGATACTATAGAAGATTCATACTGAGGTATGCCATGATTGCAAGGCCCCTATATAAGCTCCTAGTCAACTTCATCTAGAGAGGCGAATGCGAACAAGCATTCGAAACCATCAAGTGGAAATTGATCATAGCCCCTACTCTAATGGCACCAAATTGGGACATAGACTTTCATGTACATACTAACGGTTCCAATTATGCAGTAGGGAGTGTGTTATGTCAACCTGGCAAACACAACAAAGACTACCTAGTATACTTTGCAAGCAGACATCTAATGATGCAGAGGTGAATTACACCACAACAGAAAGAGAAGCCTTGGCAATGATCTATAGCATGAAGAAATTTTGACACTATCTATTGTCTACTGACTTTATCTTCTACACAGATCATCAAGCCTTATTATAGCTTGTGAATCGGCCATGTACGATAGGACGGAGCTTCTACAACTAGAAGAATTCAATTTCAAAATCGTGGTAAGAAAAGGAGCTCAATATTTCATTGCAGATCACATGTCACGATTGAGGAGAGGAGAAGAGTCGGAAGGAATAGAAGATGACCTACCAGATGCCGCATTATTTCAAATAGATTACGTGCCTGATTGGTGTGTAGACATCATTGGGTACTTAATGCCAGGAAGACCACCTCCTGAAATGAAAGCAGTGGATGCTAGGAAACTAATTCTAAAAGTTGCACCCTATAAACTCATTTGCAAGACAACTATACAAGATGGGCAAGGACCAGGTTTTAAGGAGATGTGTGATGCCACATGAGATCATGCCAATCCTCAGTGAAGCACATGAAGGCATTGCAAGTGGACATTTCTAAGGGAAAGCAACGGCAAGAAAAGTCCTCATAGGATACTGGTGGCCAACACTTTGGTTAGATGCGTATGAATATGTCAAGAGCTATGATGTATGCCAATGAACTACTAAACCACAACACAAAGACTTCAATCACCTAACAACAGTCGTTGCACAAAAACCCTTTGAAAAATGGGGGATTGATTTTTTGGGTCCCATCCATCCAGTAGCAAAAGTAACACAGGCACGCTACATCATTGTGGCCACTGATTACTTTACCAAATGGGCCGAAGCTAAAGCCGACGAGAATGTGATCACTCGATTTGGATGTCCCATTGAAATTGTGTCAGATAGAGGCATACATTTTGTCAATGAGGTCATCCAAGAACTCGTCTGGCTTTATGGAGATCCATAGAAAGAGCACACCTTACTACCCCCAAGGGAATGGACAAGCCAAATCCACCAATAAAATTTTATATATTGTCCTTACCAAGGTAGTAGAACCAAAGTGCTCTAATTGGACAGAGAAACTAAATGCAGCCTTATGGGCATACAGAACCACACTCAAGGTCAATACAAGAAATACACCTTTTCAATTGGTGTATGGCCTTGAAGCTATGGTCCTACTAGAATTTGTAATACCTAGTCTATGCATAGCAGTACAAGAATGTATGGGAGATCATGCATCACTGAAAGAAATCTACCAATTAGAGAAGCATACAGAGACGAGATTAGTTTCTTACCATGCCATGACAATAGAAAAACGAAGAAGGAAGGCATGATTTGATAGAAACCTCAAAGACGAAGACATCAAGGAAGGTGACCTAGTTCTATTGCACAATACCAAAGTCCATAAGGGCAAGCTCAAATTTCTAGGTCAAGGACCTTATAGAGTCAAAAAAATGAATGCTATGCTGCTAGAAACACTGGATCGAGTCCAGTTCACAACAACAATAAACGAGAGCCGATGAAAGCGCTACTACATCAACATGCAAGCCATCCCCGATAATAATGAAGATTTTGGGGCCCCAAGTCTTCCATAGTTAGGACTAGATTGTTTCATGAGCACTCACTAGCATATGTACGCCTTCGCACATATAGGTAGTTTCAATCGATTTCAACCTAGGGCTCAGAGGTGATGTCCTAGCTGCCCTATGATTCTCTTAGCAAATTAAGCATATAGGAGGAATGCCTACCTCACTAATCATGCATAGCACACCCACACATTTCGAGCACCATGAATAAATTGCACAAATAAAAGCCTTAAGAGATACTTGTTTTGATCCACACACATGGCACCCTCCTCACAAAAAGAGTAAGATGCATTAGCCACTCACAAAAGAAACAGGCACTCCTAGCACATGGCACCATATTGGCAATTGTCAAACTGGAACCCGATTCATGTGTGTAATGCCAGGGTGAAGACAGTCCAATAAGATGAGAAAAAGGCCTACAATGCCATTGACAAAGAAACACCATGCCAAACAGCCTGAGCCTCAACCTCAACAACCCTCCTCAAATCACCAACCTGAAGAAGGACACGATCTAGAATCACCGACCCAGAGGTCAGCACCAAAACGACCAAGGCTAGTGGTCTTAGACAGCAATACTGATGAGCAAATAAAAGAAACATGCCAAGAAGAAATTCCACAGAACCAAAGGATCCTAGAGGTAGGAGAAATTGAGGCAGAGCAATTGACTATGCAGGATGCACGCGCAGAACACCTTGATGAACAGACTAATAGAGAGCTAGCAACACATGGAACAATACAGCTTGTATGGCCACGAGTCTCAATGTTTGCCATGTCACTTGATGCTTACAACTTCTTGCAGTCAAAGGGACTAGGTAGTCTTTTTGAGAAGCTAAAATCCTTCTTACGAACACTTGCTATGACAGAATACATTTGTCAATTCATAAAATCATATAAAAGTAGAGTTTTGGAGAAAGATAAGTATGGCATAGTAACATATAAAGAAAAGCCCTTACAGATCTACCTCAGTAGATCCACTATGCAGGAGGCTTTCTCATTTCTAGAGACACAAGAAGAATATCCAAAGAAACATTTGGATGCAAGATTCTCTGAAATTCAAGATTTATTCCCACCTAACACGGTCACAAAGCGGGGGAATATGCCATGATATGATTCTGGATCCCATGTGCAAAGAGGCAGCTAAGTTTTTGGCTGACATTTTCAATCATACATGAGTGAGAAAAAACTATATGTCAGTAAAAACTCTTACACTCCTTGGTACAGCAAAACTACTAGACTAGGCTCAATACATATCCTTGCTACTAACCAATTATGTATCCACTACACATAATGGCAAAGGCTACATTGCCCATCTAATGGCCATAATAATTGGGTTTGTAATAGAGCAAGAGGATGACTCTACACCCAAGATGTAGAGGACTTTGAAACATTGATATTATTGCCAGAATGGGAATGAGACCTTCCACCTACTCTCAATGCGGATATCATGGAAGGGCAACAATCCAAACAGATTCCAAAGAATGACAATGTGGAACTCTGCCAAAGAATACTACAACTCAGTTTAGTCTTGCTCTTGTAATAGAAGGACTCAAGCGTGGAAATCCAAGAAGATACCATGCCACATAATGACTTTGCAAGAGAACCAAATAGTATGCCCCTCTAGGAATCATGTCACCAACGTTGACGACTCCACGACTCTAGAGTTACAACCCCCAAATGTCTTTAGTGGCACCACACAATAGACTGCTATTCAAGAAATAGATCGAAATTCCAATGGGACATGGGAGTCAACTGCATGTTCAATACAAGCAAGGCCATAGCACATTCCAGATCATACAACATCACAACCAACAGTTACAACAACGGTCTCAATTATTTGCTACCATGGCATCAGATGAGCAGGAAAGAAACAAATGCAGCAATAGCTCCTTGCACAAAATGCTCTAGCAGAAAGGATGCCCTATAAGCCACGGTTTCTCTCTAAGAAAAACACCTACAGCTATTTGATACTTGTGCACACCAAAGTAGAATTGGATGCTCAAGAGTAAGAGATACTCCAACTCCGCGTGCTTAATGATTGATTTCCAGGGCATACAAAAGCAGCTCAAAAATTCAATAGTCTAAAGCTTACATACACCTCCACATTGGGTAAGTATAAAGACAAGTGCATGGAGTGGCAAAATCAAAAGGCAATAATTTCCAAGTTGGAAATTCAACTACTTGGTCAAGCCGATGACAATTCGGAGGGGTCAGCACAAGATCTTCTACTACAAGGCATCACTACATTATATCCTCCAGCAAGAGGATCACCTTGAAGGAAGAATACACATACTCTGGAAACACTTGTAGATCAAAATGTTACATGCAGTATCTGGTCTTGATTGGACCAGACCAATAAACACCAAGACTCTCCGAGATCTATGCCAGCATATGGATGAAGATGAGAAGAATGTGTTCTGTCTCTCAGTGCATGCAAATCTCATATAGTTAAAAGTTGATGCAATACTATTATATGAATGCTTGATGGGAAGCCCCCCTCTTCGGGTAGTAGCCAGATTCCTACCTTTACTGCAACAATCACCAGAAACTTCCATGAAATCCAAAATTAAAGCTATCAATGCCTACCAGAAGCAACAAGGATTTGCCAGAGGAATATGTGGTCTACCTTCAATCTAATCTCCCCTATCTTGCCACTCTCTATTTTGATGTAGCTACTCACATCCCTCCCTAACTCCAATACTATCCTCCATACCTTTCCATAAATCCACGCTAATCCATATTCCTTGCCATGCCTCTTTGCCCATGCCTCTCAACACTATCGCCTAATCCAAGAATCTAACTCCTATCATCCAGTTACACCTAACTCTTTTCCAACACTTGACAATCCATCCCTTGAGGATTATCAAGTTGCTAAATCAATTTGCCTTGCTCTCCCTCCACTTTCCACCAACATCCCTACTTCTACCTTCTCAAATTCACTACTTGCTTTGACCTTAAGCTTTCCCCATATAACCTCTTTGTCTCCCCCAAGACCACATGTTCCTCCAATCTCCCTTGAGTTTTTAATAGAAGACTTCATTAATGATTTCATCAATGAGCTTCAAGAATTGGATAATCCAATTTGCACACCCACAAGGGAGTTGCAAGAAGATACAGATAGGATTTCCATGCTCGGTAATCCCATTGGTGATTTTTGGAGGCAATACCCAAACATGTAGTCAAGAGGAGGATGGGACCTCTCTGGAGTTTCAATGAGTATCCACCAAGCACAAATCAATGCAGACATCAACATGAAATTGGAGCCATAGCCTACTTGGCATAGACCAAAGTTGCTAAATGAAAAGTACCTCCTTGAATACATGTAGACTCCATCTTCCTTTCACACGCATCCCACATTTGATGAGGTGCCTCGTCGTCGTCGCTACTGATGGGATGCCAACCATCATGATCCAGATAATGCAGATGCTCCTTGCAATTGGCTGTTGATCAATAGAAACTCTAAAATCAAATGGACAAGCCAGGAAACACTCATCAGAGCCTTGGATAGACATGCATCACTTATGTAAAGCAGTTATGAAAAAACACTCAAGGAAAGTGCAAGATACAATGAAGCCTTAGCAGTTATCCTAGAGGTGTCCCTCACCATTGATGACCATTTGCTCAACCTCAGCTTCAATCCAAATCAAAAGATACATGCTCAAACAACAAGTAGCCTCTTTCAAAGGGCCATATCTCTTCAAGGGCATTATGTGTGTTTGTTTGAAGAAACAGTTAACATTGGCTTCTTAAAAACTGAGCAAGCAATCTATAGTGTTCATGGATTACAAGGAAAAGATCGACAACAAGCTTGCTCCATCTATCACCCCCGCCATCTTTACCATACTCATTGGGTAAAGACAACTGCAACACAATATCATCTGCAGACTCAACCATAACCCGAGGACGGTTAATCAAATCGGTCTAGGGGAGTTGTTAACCCTGTGGCAACAATGGCCAGAAGTGCAGTCTAGGACATCAACTATGAGAGCATTGTGTGTGTAGAGTAGCGGCAAAGCTCCGGTTGTAATATCTTGAGCCTGAAAGATGATATGATAAATCTTAAAGGATGAGGATAGCCAAAATCCTCTCTAAAAAAGATCCAATCATACTTGCAAAGTCAGGATCTAGAGAGAGAAATACTAAATCTAGAGAGAGAAAGATTAAAAGCCTACACTTTCTAAGGTCCCTCCACTTTGTGTAGAGACCCAAAAGAGCCCCTCACTTTGTGTAGAGACCCAAAAGGCCCCCCCCAAAAGTGGAGGGGCTCCTGTCTAAAAGGCCTCCTACAAAAGAGGTCCCACCACGGAGGTACCTACGGATTGTGTAGAGACCAACATGTATAAATATCTCTCAATGGAATGAAGCTCCGACTCTTTGGGGTTTAGTGTTCAAGCTCACTATGGTGTTCATGCGGTTGATCTCCATTATGCCCATGCTCTCTTACACCATCATGTACTAGCATGCCCTTACCCTTGCACTCTCTACCTTTGTACTCCCTCCTCCTCCTCCTTCCTCCCTCTTCCTCCCTCCTCCTCCTCCTCCTCCCTCACCCTTCTGCTCCATCTCCTCCTCCCCCCTCCTCCTCCTCCTCCCCCTCCTCCCATCTCCTTCTCCTTCCTCCTCCTTCCTCCCTTCTCCTCCTCCTCCTCCCTTCTCCTCCTCCTCCCTCCTCCTCCTCCTCCACCTTTCTCCCTCCTTCTCCTCCCTCCTTCTCCTCCTCCCTTCTCCTCCTCCTTCCTCCTCCTTCCTCCCTCCTCTACCTCCTCCTCCCTTCCTCCTCCTCAACCCTTACCCCTCGAATCTGTGAAGGAGACTAGCTCTCCACTCCTCAACCTTGGACTCCTCCTAAACCCTGCAACCCCCTCTAAACCTTGGAACTCCTAGCTAACTCTCTCAATCCTGTCCCCCTTTCGAATCATGAAATCCCCTTCTAAACCCTTGAACTCCTGAGGAGGCAAGAGCCTCCATCAATTATTATAATCAAGCCCTCTTTCTCATTCACACATGCATGAGATCTGCTTTCCACACTTTAGCCTACACCTCTCATCGGAACACGACCCAAGGACCTATTCTACACTTGTGAACACCTATGCTACAACAAGCAACGACATGACTGTAGGTGACCAACACCCTCAAAACATGCATTTGGGTGAAACAGAGACAACAACATTCATTCACATCCAATTGAAAGAATAAATATATCCCTCAAGAGTAATTGTAAGAATGTGACCTTTATCAAATGTAAGAATTCAAATTGTAAAACATTCATTCATGTCTGATTGAAAGGATTAAAAATATTCATTCAAAAGTAAGTATAAGATTGCCAATTCTTAAAAGTTTATCCACATAAAATTGAAAGAATACATATATATTCTTACAATAGTAAGTGTAAGAGCTCAAATTTTACAAAGGTGCAACACATTCATTCCTATAATATTGAAAGAATAAAATATATTCTCTCAATAATAAGTGTAATAATGCCAGTAATAAATAAATACATTTTAACGATTAACCATATTCTTTAAGGAGGAAATGCTAACAAAACTTACAATATAGAATCCGCATACAAAGAAAATTGATAAAAAATATAGCTCTAGTTATTACCTATATGCTACATGTTGTTGATTATCAAGTGTTCTCATGATAGTTAATATACTAGAAAACTCTAGATTCTTTTCAATCTGGGAGGACAACTATGCTACAGTGAAAGCACATGCTTTTTTATCCTACCTTTTGCTCATCCTATAATAAGGGGTAAACAATGGTGAATGCTACAACTAGATGGAGATGTACAAAAGAGGAGATGCCCATGCCTCAAGTTTCAAATAAAATCCCTCATGCAAGCGTATAGCTTCCTTAAAGGATATACATTTTTGTGTACCTAGAATATGGGGATGGAATACTTAAGGTTCAGATAGCATGGTAAAGAATTAGAATAGTGTAACTTCCTACTAGGACACATGTGCAATCTCAACATGTGGATTACTCATTGATTGTTCTCGTTGGAAGTACATGCAATGAGGTGAACTCTCCGATGAGTGTGATTATATCATGAAAAATGATGTATGGTATTTGACCAACTTGCCTTACGGCATGGTTTCGAGGGTGACCCACTCCCTCCACCACCTTAAAAGAGGCCTTATAGATGCCATCCCAAACCTATGGGCCAAAGTTAGCAAATCTATGTATCCAACCCCAAGATGATAAAGCAACCATTTGTAGGAGCAAAAAACTATCATCTGAAAAGGCTGAGGGAGGGTATCATCCACTCTAAGGACAAATCATCACTAGTATGTCTGAGGAGAAGGTTAGTTTAAACTTCATCCTATCCCCACACTTGATCCAATGGCATAACCCTGTCATTCCTAGCCATCAACCAATGAAGGACAACATCTGTGCCTAACAAGTAGATCAAATTCTATGGTGATCACAGCTCATCACCTGCTACTGCTAATGGAAAAAGAAAGCCCCAGTCTAGGTGGTCCTTGTTGCCAAAGGCCCCCCAGGACACCTACTTTCCCGAGGCAGATGCAATGACTGAGACCTCCAAATTATGGGGGTAGTTGGAAGGAACATCCATTAGTTACATGTGCTAGAGGGGAGGATTGAAACTTCTTTTTGAATTTATAAATGTAGTTTTAAAAAAAAGTAATAGGCAGTGTGTTTCAAATTACCCTTTATGGACATCATCCTACAAAGTTGCTATTTAATAGCCCAAATTCCTTTAAAAAATTGTTTGCATTTGCATCGAAAAGTTCTTACTTTACTACTATACTAAAAGGCAATGTCCACATACATTGCTACACTCTTGTTTTATCAGCATTGCCTCCTTAGAGGAGGAAGTGCTGTAGTGGAGGATTGAAACTCCTTTTGTAAATTTCTTATGTAATTAAAAAAAGAAGTTAATTAAGTTGCGTGTTTCAAACTTCCATTTATGGAGATTTTCGTAGCCCAACACCCCTTTGCTTTTCTCTTTTGCATGCAAAACGGCTTGCTTTACCACTATACCAAGAGGCAATGCCCATGCATACTTGTGCATGCTCACTTAAGTTTAAATAGTTTTATGTCAACGCGTTAGCAATTTTGAGTTGCGTTATGTGGGTACTAGATAATTGTTGTTTCCTCGCATCTTGCAATGCTCTCACTATCTCTACGTCAAATTTTTTCCTAGGCTTTGATCTTGAAAGTATGATCCAATATTCCACCTTGAGGCTTAAAATGATGCATGCATGTGTAACCACATAGAAACATGGGTTTTATTGAAGGGATATTGCTAAACCTTGTCTAAATGGGTAACATCCTTGTATCAAAGAGATTAGGCAAACCTAGTTCAAATAGGTAACATCCATGTATCAAAGAGATTAGGCATTTGTTAGAGAGGCTATTGATGGAGGGTATGCTGGATGACCACAAAATGATTATTTGGGTGGAAGTATTACTTAAATAACCTTACAATAGAGAGTGTGTCACCACTAGCACATGAAGGCCATCCGATAGCTTCTACTATAAAGCCCATGTATTTGAAATAAGTAGATAGATTTTGTGCTATAAGGTGTCCCCCCCAACATACACACACCCAATCATACTTATGTACACCTAGACATACTTGACAACATGTAGATTGTGCTGTGAAGCCATGTTGCTAGGCTTTAATGCTTGTTTGGTAGCATAACAGGATATAAAAATTTTCTCCAAAAATCACAACTTGATGTAGATGTGTATTTTGATGATCCCCTCTCTTGAGCTTAGTGGAATCATTAATTTTAAAAAATAGAATGAGCACAAAAAACCATTACATGTGATTACAAAATGCTCACAAATGTATGGTAACACAACCTTTAACCAAGTAGTATTCAAATTTGAAACTTTGTCTAGCATGAAATGATTTCAATGAGGTAGCATTTTTTACAAAGTGTTTATAAGTATATAAAACACTTAAGGGTGATAAACTTTTATTAGAAAATAGTTTTGGCAAGATTGATTTAGCAGATAATGAGTTGTAAGCCTAATGGGTTGTATTATAAGTTGTAATAGCCACAAAGTTTCATATATTAACAATAATAAAACTCTATCATAGGAAAAGGTCACCATATCACAATAAAGACTAAAATTAAAAGAGATTAAGTGCTCTTAATCTCAACTATCAAAACAAGTTGTGCATTAAAACTTGCTTTTATAGTTTTGAATTATCCCATATATAAGTGTTCTACATATAGCCTTTTTTTATTAGTATTACTCCATTATTAGAGGCACTCTATAATTATAATCTAGATGTTTTAAGGATCTTTTAATATCATTTAACTTAAAAATAATGTAAATTATAGCACAATGAACAATCAAAATAAGGTTTGGATTTGGTGTTCTACATGATATTAGGGGCCCCAAAACTAATCCTACTCCATAATATCATATTGAAGACATACACAAAGTATGGTTGAGTTTGGAACTTGTAAGACATGTCAAATAATTTGTAAAAGCACAAATTTTGCCTCGCTACTAGCATCTACTAAAATTAGTAATAAGGATGATTATCTAGCTCCAAAGTAATCTAAACATAGGTATTGTAGTTACTGACTGTAGGACCTACTACCTCTTTAAAAATGCATTCAAATTAAGAAGTATGGCCATTTTATAAGATAATTGAGAAAATGGCTTGAAACTTTAGGTAGAAATTAAAGCAAAAGGTGCAAGTTCCAATCCATAATCATTCCAAGTCTTTTTTCGCATATAAGATTTTATGGCAAATAATAAAAATTTCAAAATACCGTGTCAATGCTTTTGAATAATTCTTGGAAGTGGCTAAGCTAATAGGACATAAAAGTGTCCTAAATTTTTTTCAATGTCCTTCTAACAAACTAGTGTTAAGGCACATAGATTGAGCTATGAGGAACATGGATCATGCATAAAATCCCCCCCCCCCCCCCCCCCTAGACACACACACACACACACACACACAGAATTTGAAATTCTTGCTTGAAAGCACACAGTTCATGCTACAAAGGTAAAAAACTATTAACTCCATCTATCTAGCAATCTAAATCAAATAATTGTTGTAGAATATCATAAAAGAAACAAGCAATGGAAAAAGGTTTAGGACTAGGAATACTAACTTTACAAGATTGGATAGTAGATGCCATAAAGGGCCACACAAAATGATTCACAAATAGATCTAAATTCTTAATTGAGCCAAATGATATCCATACTTCAAATGTATCCATGACTAGAGGATACATAGTAGTAATGTGTACCATATCTATGAGTGATCGCAGAAATGACAATCGAGCTGACTCTCCAAGCACAACAATCGACTCGTAGGGCATATCCGATGAATCACACCAAAATTAGAGCTCTGATCGAATTGAGTAGTGCTTCTAAACCAAAGACCCCAACCAAGGCAATAGGTAGATACAACCCTCAAGGATGGGAAATATTTGCTTTGACTACGATTATGACTATTGACATTCAAGTAATATGTCAATATCTTATCCATTTGCGAGACTTATCTAGGTGCTAATAACTCTCAGATTATAACTCTTTGGGAAAGGAAGTGTGCCGCCTCCCCACCCATACTATGTGTGGTTATAATAATTATATATTACATGTTATCATACAAATATTTTCAATTACTCGTCCATTCAAAAGTGCTTGTTTGCAATCTGAATTCTTATAACATTCCTCTCTTTTATTGATGTGGGGGAGCAAGAATATCCAAGATAGGTGCAAGTTCGGAGTATGAGGACACCTTTATTCATATGGTTGTAGTCCATGTGACAATATTGTTATGGTATCGCCTTATTCATGTATTTGTTGGGCTTCAACTTCGAAAATATGGACATCATGAAGTCTTTAATAAATCACCACCCTTGATTTCAGGGAGGATCGGGTCTTAACGGACCTTGTGTCGTGTCTCATGCTCATATTTTTACTTTTCTTTTAAAATTTTCATAAAATCGTAGGATTCAAGTTCAATTTCGAGTTAGTGTTTACGTGCACCATGATGGAAAGGCTGCTTGCTGCAAATCTAGTTTTTTTTTTTTTGCATTATTTCTTTTATTAGGTACTAAATGGCCCATACGAAGTGACCAAGACGAGGGCGTGAGCTAACCTTGGGGCGTGGACTTAGAATCCGCCGAAACTTACCCACACATCTTTGCAATTGGACTACAAGGAGTTTAACCGTGTTGAAAGAGAGGATTCGGTGGATGACCATTGAGAGAGACTTTCTCTTTGCCTTTACTCTCATTGGTCAAGGATGTTCTCTTTGCCTTATTGTCTTAGGTTTCTTATCCCCTATAGTGAAGTGATGGCTCTAATCACTCTAGACTATTGTTCATTGTAACTCTTGTTTAGAAATATCAAGATCAAGATTGATGTCTGTTCTTCAACTCCCTGCCTCATTTGAATTGACCGAAACAAAAATGATGAGCTAGTTGAAATAAAAAGGAAAGCAATGCCTCCTTACTTGCTCCTCGAGTTGTGTCTGAAATAAACAATGGCGAACAGGGGAAGGCTTGGGTTCTGTAGGCTCCTTGGTTTGATCGTCCTCATGATCATTGGCTTCTTTTTCGTCCAACGAATTTGGACAGCTGAGTCGGACTTGAGAGATGCACGAAGCAACGCGTACGCTTCCGTTTCGAGCTTTTTATCTCATCTCTACATCATTCGATCCGTTCTAAATTGCGCAATTATCGCTCGTCTCTTTCGGCTTATATCAACCCGGTCTGCGTATGTTTGCTGATGCTCTGTGTATGATTCTATGATGCAGGTTTCAATTGCAAAAGTATTACGACGACGCACTGAACGAAGCAGCTGATTGGCGGAACAAGTACGATGCGGATATAAAGAAGGCATGTATAATAATTTCTATGCAAAGAGCACGTGATACCAGGCTCTATTCAGTTTATATATATATATATATATATATCTGTGCGATTCTAAGCTCAGATGTAGGGCTGGTAGTGTAAGATATTATGGAATTCTACGAGGTTTACACTAATTTTAATTGAATGTTGGGATGTCACGTGGCATTTATATAAGAATCATAGACGTACACCCTTGTTTGGACCTATGAAATGTGATGGGGCTTATTCTATCTTCACACGCTGCGATTGTATTTTTCTGAGATCACAAAT
This sequence comes from Dipteris shenzhenensis, assembly GCF_047967505.1. Taxonomy (NCBI): domain Eukaryota; kingdom Viridiplantae; phylum Streptophyta; class Polypodiopsida; order Gleicheniales; family Dipteridaceae; genus Dipteris; species Dipteris shenzhenensis. The sequence continues at coordinate 29,287,023 of NC_141600.1, forward strand.
CCTAACATTGTTTGGACCTATGAAATATAATGGGGCTTATTCTATTTTTCTGAGATCACAAATTTTAACAAGTATTCCACCTCTCTCCCCCTTCCTTCCTCTCTTTTCTCTTCTTTCTGGCTAGCTGGACTCACGTGACAGGTAAATGGCCTGCTCTTTCTTAGCTGTTGCTCTCAAGTTTGGTACAGGTCGACCAATGGTAAAGGTGGAGTTCCTGTTGCTTTAATTCAGTCTGATTCAGAGCTGGTTTAGTATGGACTGATTTAGCCTAGTTCTCTCCACCTTGATTTTGTTGAGGAATGGTACATTATTTCCTGAATCTGCAATATCCTATTTCATTGTGCCTTTTTGAATGAAATTTGGAGCATGCATGAAAAATGACTCGTTGTGGTATCAAGATAGGATCTTTCCCCTACATCATCCTTCAGAGAGTTGGTGTTAAGAGAACTCCCATTCATCACCTAATACAGGGCATATTGGGTTGAACAAAACTTGTGAAAAGGTATCAGACACTATTATGCAACTATACTTTGGCCATTTCTCCTTGACCACTTGAAGCTCCTTCTTAACCTCCTCGAGATCCTTTGTGCAGAAGGTCTCACGTGAAGAAGGTCTCCATAAAGGTCCAAGCTTTCCTACTACTTTCATTAAGTCCGAGGAGGAAGGGCTACAAATCAAATTGAAAGACAAGTCCTCCGTAAAGAATAATTTTCTGCAAAGACTATCTCTTGCAACCACTTGCAAGACTGTACAAGAGATTGTTTCTTGCTCCCATACGTTCAAAGCTTACACCGCTTTAGACTTGCTTCATGTCCAACACCAAAGGCTCCTCTCCCATCTCCACAAACTCACCATCATCTTCTATCAAAACTATTGCACCATCTGCAGCGTCTAACTACTTGCATATTTCTACCACATCAAGTGAGGAGCTATGTAGGGGTTACCATCTTGGAAGAAGAGGGAGAGAGGAGTGAGACACAAGATTGCTCCTAGAAGAAGTGAGTGTATTCATGTATCATAGACATAAATATAGTTGAGGACTAGGTTGAGTTAGGACAAGCTATATATAGCTTCAACAGATATATATAGCTCTAACACCCTTGCCCAAACCAAGTCTTCTGGCTGCGGATGAAAAAACCCTCGGGGAGTTCAAGGGAAAAACCTGAGCCATTACATAGATGTCTAGGAAAAATAAAATTTACAGCGGTGATGTGTGTTGAAGTATGTACAGGGTGGGCTGTAGGCTAAGTGCAGTGCAAATCCTGAGTGCATATCGTGATATAGTGTCAAAAGAAGGAAATATACAAAGATGGCCTTAGGCCAAAATAGTGCAATTTGTGAGTGCACGTCGTTATATTCTATCAAAAGAAGTACATACAGGAAGGAGATCCAATCTTCAAAACGCCAAGTTCATTGCAAAGAGCTGAGAAAGCCTGTGGTGAAAAATTTGTGAGAATATCTGCAATCATCTGAGTTGTTCTTGAGGGGTATCCGAAACATCCTTTGCCTGATTACGTTGATCATCATAAAGCTTGTCGTAGCACCTGGAAGAAGAATGACGAGAATGCCCACAATAATCACATTTCAATGATTGAGTGGTTCGAAGGTGTTTCCTTAGTAAAGAATGTTATGATCGTATTGTTTAGCAAAACAATCGGACTTTGCATGTCCATATTTTTGACAATAATCACAAAATCTGCTTGGCAAAGAATGTTCCTGATTGTATTGCTTAGCAAAACAATCGTACTCTACATGTCGAGACTTTTGACAATAATCACAAAATCTGCTTTTCCGAACCAGTGAATTGTTGCGGTTGCCATGAGACAAGTTTCGAAAATTCTGGTAGTGAGGAGCTGTCCGTCGATTCTTTGAAACCAGGTGAGCAAAAATCTTGAGAAGTATTGGCAGGTAGTGCCGAACTGGAAGACTGCATGCACTGTCAAAAGTGACACCATCGTTGTTAGAAATAATGCTGATGATATTATCATATTTGTCATCTTTGAGAGTGTGAAGAAGATGAGCCACAAGTTGAGATTGAGGTATGGGTGCCCCAGTAGCAATCAATTAGTTAAGAATCTCCTTGAACGACGATATGTGAGTGGTCATCGAAGTAGAAGACCTGTAGTGAAGATTGTCGAGGGTAGTGTGGAGGTATAGAAGCTCAGTGATTGACTTTTGTCGAAGGTAGGGCAAACCTTTGAGAAGAGAAGGCATGAGACCGCCGGCTGTTTCTTATTTGAGTTTATACTATGTTTAGTTCAAAAAGATTAGGGCTAGCTTTGAATTATGAAGGGGACCTCCTTCCTTTGCCAAAGTCACACTGAAAGAGGACTAGTTTGTGGTTTGAAAGAGAAAGGGTAGAGAAGATATGAGTCTTGGTGCTAATTGTAAGGTCAAGTATTCCCTGGGAGAGGTAGATCTGTTCAGTCTAGCCTCTCTCTTCAATCTCCCAAATCCTCTTTGCTAAGGGAATTATTTCTTGTAAAGTCAAAACACTTAACTTCTTCACTGAGCGTTCCATTGAGGTCACTAAGATACTTCCGTGCTTGTTCCTCTGGCATCTCTTCTCGATCGTTTGCACTTTTAGTAACAATGTCCAAAACCTATCAGTGTAGTCTTGAATAGACTCTCCTCCCTTTTGTCTGAAGTCATCCCATTCAAGAAGGATCTTTGTCTCGAGATCTGGAGATAGGAACTGCTCCTTTAATTGTTTTTTCAACTCTTCCCATGTCTTGGCTGTTGTCCGTTGCACTTCTTGAGTCTGGTGCCATAGGGCAGCTGACCCACTAAGAAGCAATGTAGCAAAATTTAACTTGGCACGTTCCGTTGTCTTCTCTTGCGCAAAGTACATGTCCAAGCTCCTGATCCATCCAAGTAGTATCTCAGCTTTTGATTCTCCTTTATACTTCATCATCTGTACATGTTTCCCGCCCAGCTTGATCATCTTTTTAAGTCGATGCTGTCGCCCCTCTGACTCCGAATTGGATGCCTCGAGTGATTCTTGAGCATGATGCCTCGTTGAAGTTATCTGGGGTGACTCCTCTCGTACCTCATCCACTGGCTCCTCTAGGGAAAAAGTCACACTGAAGATGACAAGTGCTATACTGAAGATAGCATGCATGGTGATCAGCCATGAAGAGAGAGTACTCTAAGTTGCAGATAGACATGTGCACATGGTAGCAGAAGATGCCTATGCCTGGATGTGATTCTTGCAATTAGAAATCACATGGAAGAATACACACATGGGATTAGTAATATGAGATCTCAATAATGGAAAATAAAAATGTGGCCAAAAGAAAGAACCATGGTTACAAACTCCGGAGGAAGATTGAGGCTTGCTTCGAAAACGCGTCCCGGTGTTGCTTCCCTCAAATACAGGAACGGCACTGAGCATGCTTATTGCCCACATTAGGTAGACCAAGGACAATCTGTTCTCGGGCAGCGCGATGTATTGCTTTGACATTCAGGCGACCAAAACAAAAATGCCACCGGTCACCTTGAAGGGAGGACGTTATCGAGGAAAGCGCAGATAAGGTATAAATCCCACGATTCATCGTATCAATTTGAACTACTTGGCCGGTAGCTTTAGCGCTGACCTCCACAAAGTGTCCATCGAATAGAGTACCCTTGAAGAGTGCATCGCTCCTTTGCTGTCGGGGATGTCTTTGCCACGAACTTTTATAACATAATTGTTGCCTATATAGACATCTCCCCCCGAAATCACAAAGTCCTTGAGTTCGGTTGGAGAGGCGGTCCATTGTCGATGATCTAGGTCCTGGAATCTTTAGCTTGAAGGGCCACCACCCCCTCTCCAATAGAGGAAGTCAGAGACTCTTAATATGATCAAAGGCAAGAGTAATGGTTGCAGAGGAGGAAGCGGTACCCTTGGTTGTCTGTAGAGGGCACTTCCTCTAATAGTGACCTTTTTGGCCATAGTGATTGCATGAACATTCCGGAGCGCCTTCTTTGCTTCTGTCCTCGTGTCAGAGGTCCAACGTCCTTGATCCTTTCCTTGCTACGGAGCTGCCAAAGCATCAGAGCCATCGCCATGGGAGGAACTCTGAAATCTCTCCTCTTGATCTAGCACCATCAGGGGAAAATCTTTTGGTGAGCTTTTTAATATGAGCTTTTTCACCATTTCCTTTCTTCTTGCGAGCTTTTTTGAAAAATCCATAGGTTTTTTATATATATAAAAGATGGGGAGATTAGAAAGGGGGGGGGGATAGAGGATATGTTCATTTTCATAGAGGTGAAAGAGTGGATATTATGCATAGAGAGGGGGAGGGTCCCGGGGGGGGGGGGGGGGGGGAGGGGCTATAAGTGGGAGCAAGAGGCAAAAAATGTGGAAGGTATGTTTATATTCAAAGTAGAAGGGAGGAACTATGGGAGATATGTTCATTCTCAAAGTGTATAATTTGAAAATTTTGACCTCATATTTGGATTCCTTGTCGAATTCCGGTCACTTTGAGTACCAACATGACCATATTTCGATAAAAATTGAAAAAATGGTGTTTTTTTCATGAATTCCTGTTTGGCCTCTTTTGGGCCTATTTTGAGTCTGCTCCAGAAATGGTCATATTTCCCACTTTCTCTCCCTTTCCCTTCGCATTTGGAAAATGAACATAAGTCTCATATTTCTCATCCTCTCCCTCCTCCTTGCACTCCTCTTTGTATACCTTATATGTTGTCCCTCTCTTGTAGAGAAGGGATAGGGACAGATTTGGAGAAAGGGGAATAGAGGAGCAGAAGGGAGAGAGAGAGAGGGGAAGACGTAGAGGAAAGGGTAGGAGGGAGAGAATGAGGTAGGAAAGAGAGGGAGATGCGGGTTGTTAAATAGGTGCAGCAAACAATAAATAATAATCAGCCCGGTAGGAGATAGGGGTTGCCTTGGATAATGCTCTCTGGCTACCAGGAGTTCTCATCCTCAGGGAGTCCTTACCACTTGATAAGATACTTAGTGTAGACTTTGTTTTGGAGTATGTGATTGTTGAGATATCGAGCTCCACTTGTGATATGCCAGGGTGACCGTTGTGCATTTATGTCACCGACTTGTTAGCTGCAGATGCGGTTGGTACACCGCCCATGAATAATAGCTGGATGACAGCTATCCTTATGTACTCTAGTTCGTGGCTCAGTTAGTATGCCACCTTAGTTAGCTGAGTTTGGTTTGAGACCCACATATAGGGTTCTTCTATTTCTTTGTACTAGAGTTCTTTTGGCTTTCACAACTAAGAAGAGGAAAACTGTTTTCAGTCTTCACCTTTGTGTGTATTCCCCCATTGTGTATGTGAGAAAGTCGTAAGTGAGACTACTTCTTTCTTTCCCACTATCTTCACATGGTATTAGAGCCTTGTTCGTGATAAGGAGGTCAAGAAAGCAAACCAAGTTCGCGGTGTCCTGGTAAGAGGACCATTGTTGCTTTCCTTTTTCGAGTTTGGGAGCAAATCTCTGCAGGTAGCACAATCGAAAGTGCAAGAGTGCACTGTCTCAGATTGAGACGCCCTTCGCAGTGTGGCGAGAGGGCAATATATGCTGCGGGTAAGGGCGTAGCCCTTGGTGACTTTATTTTTCTGATTCGAGGCCGTTTCAGGGCCCGTTTTGTTGGTGGAAGGTTTGCGCAGGCACTGAGAAAAAGGTCTTGTTTTTGCTGTGCGACCACTGCTCTGCAGGTCGGTAAAAAGTTGCCACAGAAATTGCATCGTATACCTGTGCGCAGAGATATTGGGAGTTACAGAATCATCCTTATTGCCTGTTCATGCAAAATTGTCACTAGGAAGTGACTGTGTGGTCAAATACCACTTTGTCAGTTTTGCAGATTTGCCTGTGTGAGGCAGAAGCTGTGTTTTTTGCAGTGACAGAATTTTTTGCAGTGTTCTGTAATGGCGTCTGATTCTCTTTTACAGATTGTCACTGAAAACCTTGACAAGAACAACTTCCAAGCATGGAAGTTTAGAATGACGAATTTTCTTATGGGAAAAGGCTATTGGGAGTTCATTACAGGAAATGAAGAAGAACCAGTTCTTCCTAATGTTCCCAATCAACAGGAAATGCAGGCATTTAAAAGATGGCATGAGAGAGCGAGAAAAGTTATGTATTGGTTGTCTATCAGTATTTCGGATTCTATGATTGTGCATATTCAAGATGCAAGTACGCCAAAGGAGGCATGGGATACTTTGGCAAAAATGTACAGCACAAATACGCAAGCCAGGAAAATGCAGCTCAAGCAGGAGTTGCACAATGTGCAGAGAGAAAATATGAGCATCAATGACTACCTCATGAAGGTGAAGAAAATTGCAGATGCACTTGCTTCCATTGGGTCCCCAGTGGAAGATGATGATCTAGTCTCTGTGACCTTGAATGGTCTAGAAAAGGATTATGCACAGTTCCGGACATCCATTGCCGTCCGTGAAAAATTTCCTGATTTTGAGGAGTTGTTTGCTCTTCTAATTTTTGAAGAGCAGAGAAATGGTGGTGCATCTTCTTCGGGAGGAACCTCGAAAGAAACTGTCTTCTACTCAAATACTGGAAGAGGTAGAGGCAGAGGTAGAGGAGGCCGATCTGGAGGCCGTGGTAGAAATCAGAATATGCAGCAAACTCAAGAAAATCAGTCCTTTGGAGGAGGACGTGGTAACTCTAGAGGCAGGGGGAGCCAAAGAAGTCGTGGTGGATGGCAGAGAGGCCAAAATGCAAACAGCAATGTTGAATGCTACTATTGTGGTAAAATGGGTCATATGGCTAAAGACTGCTACGAAAAGCAGAATGATATTATGAATGGAAAATTGCAGCAAGGCAATTATGCATCTTCTAGTAGACAGGGTGATGACAGAAATGAGCATCTATTTATGGTGCAGCACATGACCAATTCTGTGACAAGTGCCGAAGAAAGAAATGATGTGTGGTATGTTGACTCAGGTGCATCAAACCACATGATAGGTCATGCAGAATGGATGCAGGATGCAAGGAAAATAGAAAGATCAGGATTTGTGGAGACTGGTGATGATACTGCACATCCTATTGTGCAGATTGGTAAAATTCCTTTGTCTATGTAGGATGGGAAAAAGAAATACCTGTTTGATGTATTTCATGTTCCGAACATCACCAAGAACATGGTTTCTGTTGGTCAAATGGTTGAGCAGGGCTTGCAACTCAGATTTAATCCTTATGGATGCTTTGTTGAGGATATGAAAAATAATGGTCGCTTGATAGCAAAAGGAAAGAAGAAGGGCATGATGTTTACGTTGGATGCGGACATGCCTGAATTGAGTGCAGCAATGTTTGCACATTGGACTAGTGTAGTTGCAGATATTGATATCTGGCATAAACGCATTGGTCATGTTAATGTACAGCGACTTAAATCAATGCAGGCTCAAAATATTGTTGCAGGATTGCCTAAATTCAAGGTTACAAAAATGCATAAGGTATGTGAAGCCTGTCAATTTGAAAAACAGGCAAGGAAACCATTTCCTAGACATGTTCAAGAGAGTAAGAAGCCATTGGAATTAATCCACTCTGATGTGTGGACTACTAAAGGTGCATCTATTGGAGGCTGTCATTATTTTGTCACTTTTATTGATGATTACAGCAGAAAAGTTTGGGTGTATTTTATGAAAAATAAAAGTAAGTGTTTGGGCATTTCAAAGCTTTTAAAGCTATGGCTGAAAAAGAAATAGGCCCGCAAATAAAATGCCTTAGGTTAGATGGAGGGGAAGAGTACCTCTCAAATGAGTTTGCAAGGTCCCTGCAGGAGCATGGCATAAAGCAGCAATATTCATGCAGTCATACCCCACAACAAAATGGACTTGCAGAAAGGAAAAACAGGCATATTGGAGAGGTATCTCGGGTCATGCGAAATGAAAAAGACCTACCAGATTATTATTGGACTGAAGCAGTTGCTACAGCAGCTTACATAATGAACAGGACTCCCACTGCAGCAATACATGGCATGACACCAGAGGAGATGTATACTGGTAGGAAATCTTTCTCATTTGAAAATTTTTTGTTGCATTGCCTATGTTCATGTGCCAGATGAGTTGAGGTCCAAGTTGGATCCAAAAGTTGAGAAGTGCGTCTTTATTGGTTATTCTCTGCAGTAGAAAGGGTATAGATGCTATAACCCTTCTACTCGTAAGTTTATAGTGAGCATAGATGTTTTTGATGAGATGAGCAGCTGGTATAAACCAGTAAATGTGATTGATGATATAGATGCACAAAATGGTAATGCTGCACAGAATTCACAGCAGCAATCACAAAATATTAGTGGACCTGCAATGTCCTCTAGCAGTGGTTCACATACTTCGCCATGGACAGATAGATTGAGATCAGAAGAATCTCCTCAAAGCAATGCAGATAGTGGTATGCAGGTATCACGAAAAGGAAAAGAGAAGGTAGATCAGCCCATGTTTGATGTGAATGCAGGTCACTCTTATGTGGATGGTGAATCCAGTGGCTCAGTTCCTTCTGTTGTTACACTTAGAGTAAGGAAGACCAGGGATGTTTTGAGAGCACCTGGAAGTGAGCCTATTTTGCGTTGGTCTACCAGAGCTAGGTATCCTGTGGATAGGCTGAAATATGATGGATTTACAGCCATTCACTATGCCTATATGGTCAAAGCGATACAGGAATCAAAACCCACTTCTTTTGAGCAAGCCATGGGAAAAGAAAAATGGGAGAAAGCCATGGATGAAGAAATGGATGCCTTGGAAGCAAATGCTACAGGGGAATTGGTGCCTTTGTCTAAAGACAAGAATGCAATTGGCTGTAAGTGGGTTTATAAGGTGAAGCACAATGGAGATGGTTCTGTGAACAGATACAAGGCAAGATTAGTTGTCAATGGGTATGCACAGACATATGGCATTGATTATGAGGAAACATTCAGTCCGGTTGCAAGAGCAGTCATCGCTATGGCAACCGTAAGAGCAGTCATCGCTATGGCTGCATCAAAGGGATGGTCTTTACATTAGATGGATGTAAAGAATGCTTTCTTGCATGGTGATTTGCAAGAAGAGGTCTTTATGGAGCAGCCACCAGGTTATATTCATGCTATTCATCCTGAGTTTGTTTGCAGGTTGAAGAAAGCCTTGTATGGCTTGAAGCAAGCACCTAGAGCATGGTCTGACAAGATAGGACAGTATCTTGTCACTATTGGCTTTCAGATTTTCAATGCAGATTTCTCACTTTATGTGAGAAAAACAGAGAAAGGTATTATGCTGCTTGTCATTTATGTTGATGATTTGATCATCACAGGTGATAGTGATGAAGATATTCTTCATGTGAAAATGCTATTGAAGCAGAAGTTTGAGATGAAGCATTTGGGAGAGCTGCGTTATTTCTTGGGCATTGAGATGATTAGATCACCAAGTGGGATACAGCTCTTGCAAAGACAGTATGGATTGGACATGCTGTCCAAATATGGGATGATAGGCTGTAAGCCTATTTCAGTTCCTTTGGAGCAGAATGTGAAGCTGAGTGCAGATACATGTGAGCTTTTAGAAGACCCTACCATGTACAGGCGCATAGTAGGAAGTTTGATTTATATGACTATTACCAGGCCAGATTTGAGCTATGCTGTTGGATTGGTAAGTCAGTTTATGCAGGCTCCAAGGAAACCGCATTTGGATGCGGCTAGACACATACTCAGGTATGTGAAGTCCACATTGCAGTATGGACTATTTTATGAGGCTGGGGTTCAGATACAGTTGCATGGATACACTGATGTTGATTGGGCTGGTAGTATTTCTGATAGAAGATCTACCAGTGGATATGTGTTCTCTTTTGGGAGTGCTGCAGTCACTTGGAGTATCAAGAAACAACCTACAGTTGCCTGGTCGAGCATAGAGGCTGAGTACAGGGGTGCAGCGATGGCTGCATGTGAGGTAGCTTGGTTGCATAAGCTACTTTATGATATGCATCAGTCTATAGATGGGCCAGTTCTCATTTATTGTGACAACATGAGCAGTATACACTTGGCAAATAACCCAGTCTATCATGCTAGAACAAAGCACATTGAGGTGCATTATCACTATGTGCGGGAGAAGGTTTTACTAGGTTTTATTAATCTAGTTTATGTCAGCACAGAGGATCAGGTAGTTGACATATTCACGAAGGCATTGGGCGCAAGTTCAGAGACGTGCTTGGTGTGCAGGAATTGGGATTGAGCTCGAGGGGGAGTGTTGAGATATCGAGCTCCACTCGTGATATGCCAGGGTGACCGTTGTGCATTTATGTCACCGACTTGTTAGCTGCAGATGCGGTTGGTACACCGCCCATGAATAATAGCTGGATGACAGCTATGCTTATGTACTCTAGTTTGTGGCTTATTTAGTATGCCACCTTAGTTAGCTGAGTTTGGTTTGAGACCCACATATAGGGTTCTTCTATTTCTTTGTACTAGAGTTCTTTTGGCTTTCACAACTAAGAAGAGGAAAATTGTTTTCAGCCTCCACCTTTGTGTGTATTTCCCCATTGTGTATGTGAGAAAGTCGCAAATGAGACTCCTTCCTTCTCTCCCACTATCTTCACAGTGATCCTTGAAACCCATGATGCGCTTCGGAACATAGAGTATGTGGCCTTCCTCATCCATAGGTGGTAGCTCAAGAAGGACTTGGACATGCTGTCCGATATGTGGCTTCAGCAAGGACACATGGAAAACATTATGAATCCTGGAGGTCCTAGGTAGCTCCAACTCATACGCCACCTCGCCAACTTTGCGGATGATCCTGTAGGGACCGTAATACCTGTGAGCAAGCTTCGTGTTGGTATTACGGTCCCTACAGGGCATCTTGCATATTCTTTTTAGTCAATTGCAGAAGGGCATCCATACTCTCCAAGTCATTTCTTGCTTGCTGATTTTTCACAGCCATGTCTGCAACTAAAGATGGCATACCCATTGTGCATCCATACATAGCCTTGAACGGGCTCATGCCAATAGAGATGTGCTTGGTAGTGTTCTAACAAAATTCAGCAAGTGCCAACCACTTATCCCAAGACTTCTGTGTGTCATGACAGAAATGTCTCAAATACTCCTCCAGCCATTTGTTCACCCTTTTTGACTGTCCATCTGTCTCAAGGTGATAAGCAGTGCTATGTGTAAGAGAAGTACTCACTGTTATAAATAATTCCTGCCAAAAGTGACCCATAAATTTTGCTTTCTCTGTCGTTGACAATCTCCTGAGGGAAACCATGATGCTAAAAAACATGCTCGATGAACTGCCAAGCAACTTGTGATGCTAAATAACGGGTCTTAGTGGGTATGAAATGGGCCTGCTTTGTCATTCTGTCAACCACCACAGAAATGCTATCCCATCCCCGCTCTATGGAAGGCAACCCTGTGATGAAATCCATAGCAATGTGAGTCTATTTGCCTTTTGGAATAGGTAATGGCTGCAAGAGACCCGCGGGTAACCGGCTGCCGGTCCACTTTATTTTGCTGGCAGGGCAAACATTCACTGACAAATTCAACTACATCTTGCCACAAGCCATCCTAGATAAAGCTCTGTTTGACCTTTTCATATGTCTTAGTAATACCCGCATGTCGGAGATGAGTGTATTTCTTGTAAGACAGCAGTTGGTACTTTGAATCTGGCACCAAATAAATTCTGTCCTTGCACCACAACAGCCCATTATGCAGCTTAAATTCAGCATGCCCCTGGCTCGATGGCCTCTGTAACTCCACAAATATGGAAGCTGCCTTAGAAGCTTGCATGTATTCTTCTTGAATACCTTGACTCCACTGCTGGTAGATGGTAGAAATGGCAGACAAACTGCAAGTCCACATACAGGATAAGGCATCTGCAACCACATTTTCTTTCCCTTTCCTGTACTCGATGTCAAGATCATAAGACTGACAGCCACCTCTTCTGCTTCATTGGGCTGCGTAAGGAAATACCTGAGTGTCCTATGATCTGTCTTAACCTTGATTTTGCTACCATACAGGTAGTGGTGCCATTTTTCGAAAGCATGGAGGATAGCCAACATTTCTTGATCATACACATGATAATCTAGTTCCTTGGCATTCAATTTCCTGCTTTCAAAAGCAATTACCCCGTGTTCCTGTCTTAGCACAGCCCCTAATCCTTTGCCACTGGCATTTGTCTCCACAATGAAAGTACGTGAAAAATCAGGGCATACTAACATAGGAGCATGAGTGAGGGCAAATTTCAGGTCTTCAAAGCTGCGCTGTGCATCTGTAGACCACATAAAAGCATCCTTCTTTAAAAGGTCTGTCAGAGGGGCTGCCCTCCTGGCAAACTTGCGAATAAAGCGCCTGTAGAAGGAAGCAAGACCTAGGAATCCCCTCAACTGAGTAGGGTTGCGTGGCTGCAGCCAATCCTCAATGCATTTCACCTTTGCAGGATCCACTCGAATGCCATCCTTGCTCACAATGTGACCAAGATACTCAACCTCTTGTGCCATAAAAGTGCATTTGCTGGCTTTAGCATAAAGCTGATGCGACCTCAAAATTTCCAGCACTTGCTTGACATGTCTGATGTGCTCTTGCTTATCCTTGCTGTAAATGAGGATGTCATCAAAAAATACCAGCACATATTTGAAAAGGAGAGGCTGCAAAATCTTGTTCATGAGTGCCTGGAAAGTAGCTGGTGCATTGGTCAATCCAAAAGGCATCACCTTGAACTCATTGAGTCCCCTCTGTGTGCGAAAGGCTATCTTGTGCTCATCCCCATCTTTCATTCTAATCTGAGATAGCCGGACCTCAAATCAATCTTAGTGAAAAACTGAGCACCCTTGAGTTCATCCAACAGGTCATCTATCCTGGGAATTGGAAACCTGTTTTTGATGGTGACCTTATTCAAGTTTCTGTAGTCAATGCACATACGGTAAGAACCATCCTTCTTTTTCACCAGGAGTATAGGGGATGCAAAAGGAGAAGTGCTATGAGTGATGAAACTCTTCTGAAGTAAGTCCCTCACTTGAGTTGCCACTTCTTCCCGTTCTACCTTAGAGAGTCGGTATGGGGCCTTATTGATTGGTTTACTGCCAGGTTCTAGGACTATGGCATGATCTACATCTCTTCTCGGTGGCAAAATGTGATGGCAAATCAGCAAACACATCTACAAACTGTGAGAGCAATCTCTGCATATCACAATCATCAACACGGGGAGTGCCACCCTCTTTAGTTACTGACACATTTAATTGAGCTCTCTGGCCAACTGTCTTGCTGAAATGACTTGCAATTTAGGAGCTGTAATACCATGCAATGTAACTGATCCATCCTTGTGGACAAAGCTGAGTGTTAAGGCATTGAAATCCATGCTGATTTTGCCAAGTGATTGCAACCAATCATAGCCCAGGACAACATCTATTGGGCCCATGTCAATTGCCAAGAGATCACCTGCAAAAGTGTAGTCATCAGAGAACGTAATCCTTGCATCTTGGCAACAAGATCTACTGATCATATGCTGTCCATTGGCCACTTCTACTCTCAGCCCATGGTCTATCTCAATAGCAATCAGTCCAACCCTCTGTAAGGTCTTGCAGTTTACAAAACTGTGGGCGCTACCGCTGTCCACCAACATATGCACAATCCTGCCATTAATCAACCCTGTTAATCTGATAGTATCAGCACTTTTGGCACCTATCAAGGCATGCATGGAAATAGTATAAAGTGTTGGCTGGGCATCCCAATAAACCTCATCCTCATTCGCGGGAGCATTACCACTTGCATCTTCACGTGCATAAAAAGGTACCGCATCTTGATTCTCCACATAAAAGAGTGTTGGCCTACGGCCTCTCATGCATCTACCGTAGGATTAGAGGTTGATATATATGATAAATGTGAACAACCTGAATATAGTGGTTTACACATTATAAAAATGCCTCACATTGACTCAAAACATTTCTGATTTGGCAAAGTATGGAGTCATTTCTTCCCAATTCCATAGATTTTCCCACCTTTGTAAACTAAGGAGTGTTTTATCACTCAATATAGTAATTTGATCACTTTACTAATAACAAGATATATAATCCAAGAAAAATAATGAAAAAAGTGTGAACAATCTTACATATGAAGTCTTTTATCTATGGTGTTTCGGCCTTAGGCGCGTTTATGAGTGAACATAAGCTGAAAACCAAAAGCGGGGAGCCGAACAACCTGTTTTTCTTTAAGTTTCAAAAGAGAGTTTGATTGAGTATGCATGAGCTTTCTAAGTTAGGAATGTAATTTTGCATCTTTGTAGGAAGTGGTACATAAGTGTAAGAGGTTCATTTAGTTTTTTATGTTATAAATAATTCATTCATTCTGTAAATTCTTTCTTTCATTCCTACATGAGAGAGAGAGAAGAGAGAGATTGTATTCCTGTTTTTTGATCGATTTTGTTTCTTGATTTGTTTGTTTATTTTTGCTTAGTCACCTTCTTCCTTTCTTGTTTTCTTTCTCTTTTGTTTATTTTGATGTATTTTAGTGAGCACTGGGTTTGCCCAAGAGACTCATATTCTATTCCTATAAAGGTATATTTTGTTTTGATGGTAGCATTCATGCCCAAGAAACTCATATTCTATTCCTACAAAGGTATATTTTGTTTTGATGGTAGCATTCATAATTTATCAACTCTAAAACATTTTAGACTAATAAGAGTCTCCACAGTTGTGAGTCGTAAATCAAACTTAAAAGTGGCTAATGGAGAATTACACAATATTGTCAGTTATTGCTACTATGCAATTGAAGAGAGAACTTAGGTGAGTAGCTTGCCTTGGCCGTTGCCTTCATGTTGCCTAGAGGACCACGTGACCAGGTTCATACATGTGCTTTTCTGTCCAGCACGCACATGCTGAACCAAGAGATATCTTGTAATCTCAATTGTAAGATCTACATGATTTAAGTTTTTATTGCCTGCTTACTCTAGCAAAACAGCATAATGTGTACAACTTGATGTCGATCAAACTATTGTATAATTAATATGTGAAGTTTTGGTTGTGTTAATTAGGCAAGGACTCACATATATCAGACTGTATTACAGATAGGGGAAAAAGAGTTATAGATAGGAATGGCAAGGCAAGGATAAGATTTGATCTTATGAAAATGCATCAGGAGAATGGAATATGCTGCCATATCCAACCTCTCATAGTTTTTTTGCACAGATGTATGTGATGTGCGAGAAATGATGAAGGTACATCTCACAGAAACAAAAACCTTATTGAAGATTACAATTTAAATGATGTCTTTGAGCTTTCCTTTGTGTTCTTTTGAGCCAAACAAGTGTGTTCTTTGCAGGTAAAGTCCTTAGTAAACTGGTTGGGTTTTGTTTCAAAGTTCAAGTAGTGTGTCCAATCTATTTTTAATATGGAACAATTTGCTCTGAATTAATTTTTATCTATCTGAGTTGTCCCAATTTTACCATTTCAGGTCGCTGAATCCTTGCAAGAGAAGATCAACGTCGTTGAAACACTTAAAATGGAGAATAAGTCTCTGCAACGGGTATCTAACGGTTGGGAGTTTGTAAAATAGTCTTTGTTTCATTGTCAGAAAACTGTTGAAGTTCCTTGCAATTAGAAATTTTGTCTCAAACAATGCATTTCAACTGTATGTTTATTATATCGCACTTACATGATCTATAAAGTAAGCCTAGTCAAATATTAAAAGGAGGAGCTTGGTAGAGTGTTGCTCAAACTTAATGTGTACTTGGGAATTTCATTTTTATTCCCTTTGGGTTAAAGTATGTTGCGAGAGGAACATAAGCACACACATGATATCAACAACCACAGGACTATCACAGACACTCAAATGACGGGTAATGTTATAATCAAATATTGATAGCCTTGTGGTAGGTGATTATGTATTTCTAAAGGCGATTCAGAATGTGTATGGTTTCTGTATTGCTGATTCAGGCAAAAGAGAATCTTGAAAAAGAATTGGCAGAGCTGAAGGGAGAGCTCCTAGTTGTGAGGGCAAATTGTGAGAAACTTACTTCAAAAGATATGTAAGGAGATTCCTTCTCTCTTACTTTTATTAGTTGTACGAATCGCTTTTTGTATGGTATGGATCGAATGCTAGATGGTCCTATACAGACATGCTCTTGGGAAAATGCCTGATGGTGTCTGTTTTGCAGTAATAGAGATGATGCAACTTAAGGGCTCCAGTTATCTCAATGCGTGGTTACAGATGAAGCAACCTTGGGAATGTGAAGGAGTTTACACTTCCGTGCTATCCCGTGGCAGCAATGTAAGATTTTGTGACAACAATCTGTTGGCTTAGGTTTTTGCTGCGTGGTAGTTGTGAGAGAGTTGGGATTGGGATTCTTTTTAATAAAGTTTTCTTTTTTTTTTGTGGCAGCAAACAATAAGCATTTACAGTGACTAGTAAGGCACCAGTGTGATTGCAGTTTCCCAAATCACTTTTTACAGTATGAGGAAAGTGACAACAGTGAAGTGCCCATATCGAAATAGCACATAACGCTTAGAGTCCACCAACATAACTTTGCGGTAGTGAATTGGAACAAATTCAGATCCTTTCTAGTGCCACGGGCACATCATTTAATGAATGCCTGAGCAGAAGCATTATTTCTTTATGGTTGCACCCACAAGTGCTCAATAAAAAAGGACACTAACCTGATCTGATCCATCTGTAACTGTAATGAATATTCGTCTTATTATGATTTCACTGTATCACAATATAAAAAATAGTACAGCAGACAATTAATCCAACTTTTTAAAGTGTTGCTTTGTGGACTGTTCTCCGCAGTACAGCAGTAGACCAGCTCATTCTACGCCATTCTGGCAGCCTTTTGATGAAATGTTACTGAATCTTAAGGTGTTCCGCTCGAGCTTAAAACATTGGGTCCTAATGCAACATTAGTTGTTGCAAGGAATTCCCTTATCCTCTTGAAGGGCATCCATGTTCTCCAACCGAGTGAAAGATTGCTTGCATGCCACTGTATACTGGTTTTCTTGAAGAAAGAGCTATGTTTGGTTGCTTCTTGTTGAGCTGCAAGATGGCCCCCTTGACCGCAACAAGAAGTTGCATCTTGTATTAGACCATTAGAAATCCCAAGCTGTAGCCCATCCTCAATCATAGTTTCCATTGTTGGTGCCTTTAAGAGAAATGACACCATACTTCCATGCATCTTTGAGATGCTTGGCTATTATTTTAGCCCGACACAATCATTGGTGATCAAGATAAAATGATGGCCATCCTCTTGTCCATTTGATTTGAAGTAGTCATTGATCCTCTTGTACCCAGCTCTTGAGGCTTGTTCAAGTTTTATACACCTCCAAATAAAAGTATGCACTCTCTCATCTAATCATGGGAAAAGAGATCCTTATGGTTGCTCCATGAAGAATTCCTATTGTACATCTTCATTTAAGAGTCGTTGAAGTGTATTAGCTTTGTACATGGGAAGATTATTGATCTCAAAGTCCTCTTAAGGTTCTTTCTTTAAAGCTTCTTACTCAGAAATCATTGACCTAGGGGCCTTGTGGTTGATTATGCCTTCTAGCATTTAGATCATGCTCTGTTATGGCTACAGTTGTCCTTCCATGACATACCATTTGACAGGTTACCACAAAAGACTCCTTATAGTTAATAATAGCTATTTGGAGCATGATGCATATAAAGAGTTGGTTCTTCATGCCATTGCCCCTCTTTGGAATTAATCTCAGTTTGGTATAGATTGATATTAGTCTTAGATTAATATGGGATGCCTTTGCCATTTGAATACAAACAGTTATATGTGAATATGGCAATAATTATATTGCATGATGTATGGGAAACAGTTGCTAAAGCCAAAAATGTTTGTCAATTTTTGATTGCAGATGCAAGATTTAACTCCAAATGAGAGCATTTCTTTATGCTAGGCCAAGTATAATTTGCAATGAAATGACTACAAAAGAATTGCTAGATGGGAAACTAAGGCCAAACAAAGGGCTTTTGTTAATAAATGTTGCTCGTCTAAAGCACTTTTAAAAGCTTACACCACAAGAGGCAATCTACTAACATTTGTCAAGTTTTTACATTTGATGGAGGTTGAACTTCTTCAAGGCCATAGCTTGATCAAGATTGTGTAGCTCACTTCTCTAGATATTTTGGCCTTTCATCGTCTCCTTCTCAAGAAGTTTTGGCTACAAGATAGGATCTTGTGTCATGTTTATCCTATTATTTCTTCAGCACAGGCTCTAGATCTAGAGACACTCTTCACAAAAAGAGAATTCTCTAATGAAATTACATCTTGTGGTAAATGGAAGTCCCCGAGTTGGGATGGTCTAATTGTGGAGTTCTTTCTTGCATATTTGGATGTCCTCAAGTATGTTTTTCTCTACATGATTAATATTGCTTGGTAAAATCAACAAATGCCAAATGCTTGGAAGATAGGATTGGTCAAACTACTTTTGAAGAAATACTTGTGTGAATCATTTGTTGATCGGAGGCCTATTACTCTTATTCTAGTTGTTTATAAGATGATTGCTAAAATGGTGGTTGATTGGATCAAAGGGTATCTGGATGATGGGGTACATCTTGCTCAATATGGTCTCATCCCTCGTAGACATAACACATATAATATTGCCAATGCTTATGTTGGGATAGAATATGCCAAATACACACAACAAGATGTACTTTTGTTACAAATAGATATTGCTAAAGCTTTTGATACTGTTCAAGGGGAGTTTATCTCGTAGACCATGTGTTGTTTGGGATTTGTAGAAAAAATGCAGCATATTATATATTGGCTTTATTGCGATACTAAAGTTGCTTGCATATTATCTAGGGATGTTTTTGATCAGTGGACTGTCCATTGTTTAGTATGCTAGGGATGTCCTCTTAGTGCACTATGCTTGCTACGCATCCGATACTTTGCTATATTGATCATCTTGTGGATACACATGCTTTGCATGGTTTAGAGATTATGGGAACTAAACCCATGATTGCACAAGCTTATGATGATGATTCCTTTTTCACTCCTAAAAATATTCAAAAGAATACTTACAACTCATGAGTGCTTTGTCTCTATATGGTTTGGTTGCTCACCTACAGGTCAATTTCCAAAAGTCTAAGTTGCTGCCATTGCACGTTAAAGATTGGCATCATCTTTTATGGCTAGGGGAAATTGTTTTGCCCACTCAAATTTTGGATATCTCTTTGGATGTATGATGACTTGCCGCCAGAAAACAGATTGGATACTTGAAAAGCTTAAAAAGAAATTGGAATATTAGAAATTATATACTTGGTCACGTGACTTCGTATTTCTCAATCCATTTCGGCTGCCTATATACAATTATTTTTGCCATTGATGATGTGTGGCAAGAAGGATATTGCATGTTTTATGTCTACTCTTATGTAGACCTTTTCGAAGTCAAAACGTGGTCATAAAAGCATCAGATTACTCTTGATTTAGTGCCTCTGCTCACAAAAAATGCATAGTGGTCTAAATACTCACAATATTTGTATACACATTTTAGCACATCAAGGCAAGATGTTGTTAGAATTTATGCAGGGAAATCAGCCTTGGGCTGCTATGATGTGTCACTTGCTCTCATATTTATCCACTCATGCATTCGGTAGACTTCTAAAGTTTCTCTTCATCAACAAGTTTTCATGTGGCAGGTGATACTCGGTATTATTCTATTTGGTCAACTACTGGCTCACGGACATATTGCTCCTACTATTTGTCATAGATGTCACGCACCCGAGGAATCTTTGGCTCACATTTTTTGGTAATGCCTTGACACTCGTGACTTTCTTTATTTTCTGCAACAACACCTAAGGGCTCGCTTTCCTACATTCCTAGCTATTTGAAATCCACCCAAAGTGGCAAGGCTTTGATCTCTTTTTCACATGGGTTGGTTATTGGGGACACTGGAGTCTTTGGAAAGTCTTTCATGATCCCACTTTCTCCAAGTTTTCCTTCTTCCACGTGTCATTGAGGCAATCTTTCTTTGATTGCTTGCATACTCATCAGATAGATCATACTCTTTTCTTATCTTATAACGAGATTTTTTTACCATGTAATTGTTAGCCCCTTGTTTGGGTACTGTTCACTCTAATATAAAGTATGATGGATTTCACCCAAAAAAAAGCATGCATGCGTGCATGCATGTGTGCACACGCGCGCGTGTGTGTGTGTGTGTGTGTGTGAGAGAGAGAGAGAGAGAGAGAGAGAGAGAGAGAGAGAGAAGCACCATGGAGAATGAGGAAGGAATTAGGAAGGCCTTTTGAGAATGTTGGGACAATCTGATGTATGGAACAATGTGACAACAGGTTGAGTTATGTGAAGATTTATGCTGAAAAAGAAACAAACCTTATATGGAGAAAAAAATTACAGAGCCCTTTGTAACTCTTTTTCTCTCAAAGATTGTTATCCTCCATTTTTGTAAATTGAATGTATGGGAAATATACTCTTACAAGCATGGGATTCATGGAATGTGACTAGTTGTAAGCAACTTTTGTGTTATTGAATCATATATATCAACTACTTAGTCTTGCGCTCTCTATAGTTACTTTAACCTTGGCTCTCTAGAGTGATTATAATGTAAGTATCATTGTGTTTGGATTATTTGCTGTAATGTGAAGGTGATGTGAGTACCTTATTAGCCATGAGTACATGCATCTTTAAAATGATATAATTTTTGTGAAGAAGGGATCTTTTTCTTATTATGAACCTTGCTTTCTTTTGGGGGGTAACTCACTTTTTGCCACTCACTTTTCGGTAATCCCAGCCTCATTGCATAATGCTTATGGAAATATTTGATATCATAGTGGAGCAAAATGGTAAGCCACGTTTGCTAGCTATAGCCACCACAAGGTCAACCTCCTTCAAGGTTTGATTTGTATATCCTTTAAATTATTCAGGAGGGAAGCATTAGAGGGATTTGAAGAGAGAGACAGAGAGAGGGAGGGAGAGAGAGAGAGAGAGAGAGAGAGAGAGAGAGAGAGAGAGAGAGATAGCATGTGTGTGTGTGCACATGCGTGCGTGAGAGAGAGAGAGAGAGAGAGAGAGAGAGAGAGAGAGAGAGAGGGGGGGGGGGGGGGGAGACAAATCATTTAGCCCAAACTTAATACTTTATTGAATGCTAAGACCAGCTCAATTTCAAGCACTCAACATTTGTTCCTTGAAGTAATTCCTTTGCATTATCATCACTATATTTTGAGATAGGTAGTCTAGTGTGAAAGATTAGCCTTCAAAAATATAGTACTCAAAAGGGATGCTTCATTAACATTCACCCAACCGAGTATCATGAGTCATCCATGATTGTGTGGTATTAAACCATATGTAATCCTTTATCCTTTCTTTACAGTCACTCACGATGTGTTTGGTGAGTGGATGCAATAAGGGCATCATTGAATGAAGCCTACACATGTTAGGAATGAGTCAAAATCTACTCCAAACATAGATAAGAAGACATTATTGCTTGTACAAATAAGCGGCATATATATTCTTATATGGTTATGTGTGTGGATGGTCGTTTACAAACAATGTAGGTAGTAGTAGTAAATAAGAAAGGAATGCCATAGAGTGACAAGACAAAGAAAACCAACAAAGACAACCCTAGGATTTGGAGTGTGGTTATACCATCTCCTTCAAAGTTGCTAGTCCAAGGTAGAAAGGAACATGATTTGATCTTGATGGGAAATTATTGATGTGAAGGTTGGGGCAGCTCTTGGATGCTATCTTGGCAAATGAAAGGACATGTCTCCTTTGAATTCACTTAAGAAATTGACCAAATTTTGGTATTAGATGATGAGACCCTATGTTAGCTTGTATGTAAATGCAAAGGCATGCCTCCTAAGAAGCAAAATACCTAGTACAAACAATACTATTTACTTTTCTTTGAAAGGAAAAATTGTACCTTACATTTATAAAGTATATGAAAGAGCAATTTCCAAGATTGGTGTAGCAATAATATTACTACATTAGTAATAGATGATGCATCAAATTATAAGACTACAAGTGATACGATCATGGCAAGGTATCTCATGTTGGCATGGGTGCCATGTGGTGTTGATACTCTCAAATTATTGTTGAAAGATACTGGGCAATTGCCATTTGTTCAACCAGTGCTACAAGATGCTAACAACCTTGTTAATTTTATAAAAAGTCATCAAAACAAGATGCTAACAATCTTGTTAATATTATAAAGAGTCATCGCCAACACTTGCATGTTGTGTTTAGCTAGTTTGGTAGCATAAAAGGACATAAAAGTGTCCTTTTGAGGTTTTGGCAAAAAAATCACAACTTGATGTAGATGTTTTTTTTTATGTTTTCCTATCTTGAGATTAAGGTAGACTTATACAACTATTTTCTAAAAATATAAGGAGCATAAAAGAATATCACATGTGATTACAAATTGCTCACAAATGTATGGTAGCACAGTGTTTCACCTAGACAGTACTCAGATTTAAAGCTTTATCTAGCATGCCTAAAAATAAAAGTGATTTCAATGAGCTAGCATTTTTTACAAAGTTTTTATAAGTATATCAAACACCTAAGAGTGATAGAATTTTGTTAAAAAATCATTTTGGTAAGATTGATTTAGCAATTAACAAGATTGGTCAGCCTAGTGGGTTGCGTTGTAAGTTGCATTTCATAAATAAGCAATTTATGTACTACACATAACAGCCACAAAGTATCATATATCACCTATAACAATATTATATCACAAGGGAAAGTCACCATATCATAATAAAGGTTGACTATTTTCAAAAAAATTACATTAGCAAACTTAAGTCTATTTTCTTTAGTTTGTTAAAATACCTTTGAGAGGTGCATTAGGCACACACTACTTAGGTTGTCTACATTGCGCTCTCTCTCTCTCTCTCTCTACATACATACATACATACATACATACGTAGTTGTAGGATTTTTGAGCTGATATACATGTAAGCAACATCAATATAGAGTGTGAGGAGACCCCCTCATCCACAACCTTGTACGTTGTATCATTCCACCTCTCAGCATCCTTCCAAAGCTCTTCATTATCCATATAATTCTTCACTTACCCCATCATCTCCACTTCACACCGTAATGCCCACCTATCTCTTCCCTATCTACTACTCGTTAAATAGCTGGTCCCTAAAGATTGCATAACCCAACATTGGCACCCCAGGTACATGCTCTCCAATGTAGGATTCCACCCATGGTGAGTCATGATCCTACCTGTGGTTGCACAATGCATGCCCTAATTTCCTCTCCAATGCATGGTGAGTCATGATCCTGCCTGTGGTTGCACAATGCATGCCCTAATTTCCTCTCCAAGAAATCATTAGGACCTAGATTCATTGAATCTACATGCTACCCATAGAAATGGTTGCTTGCTTGGCTCAATGCCAACAAATGCTAGCTCTTCTCTTTGTTCGATAGTCAACACGCCTACACAACTAAAGGAGAGACTTTTTCATTTAAGAAAATGAGTGGGCTTAGACTTCAAAGCATCATTAAAACCAGGCACCAAAGCGTGAGGCTTTGTAAAAGCATGTTATGCATTGGGTTAAAAACAACAACATATGAAGAATGTTTGGGAAAGAAAAAGAGAAAAAGAAAGGGGGGAGATTGAGAGGAAAGAATAACACAGAGCCAAAATAAGGGGAGAAGGGCTAAATAAGTTCACATCTTCTCTGTTTTAACCTCTTGGCTTCTCCTACACAATCCCTTTGCTATAAATTCAAATTTTAGGCTTGCCATCTGCCATCACTGTTAAGTACCATGTTACCTCACCACCTCCGCTCTCAGCTCCCTATTCGTTTGATGATTCAAATTTTCCTTGCTCATTCCCATCCCCCTTCATTGTTCCCCATCCCTCTCCGAGAGAGAGAGAGAGAGAGAGAGAGAGAGAGAGAGAGAGAGAGAGAGAGAGAGAGAGAGAGAGAGAGTTGTCTCCCACATTCTCATCTATGGATTTGCAACAATGCAAAAACTCTCCTATATTTCTATTGTTTTTCCCTCAATTAGAGTGGAGTACTCACATTTTATTTACAAATCTTATTACAAAACAACTTTTAAAATCATGAGTTCTGTTAAGCTGAAGACACTCTTCATAGAAAAAAATTTCTCAACAAATCACAAAGCTTAGGGTTTCAAAAAATTGAAGGTTTTTTTAAAGAATTGGCAAATTTTAAAGCTAAGGTATAAGTAAATTGCCTAAATTTTTGAGGATTTTACAAAATTAATAAAATATTTTAATAGAAAAACGTTTCTATATAGTTCAAAGGTGCCATGTGAAGAAAATGTTGAGAGAGGTGGTTTCAGTTTCTCCTTCTTCCCTTTCCCACACTCAGATAGCCTCACCATTGTTCATAAAATCCTTCAATGTTTTGTTTCCATCGCTTTCTTCACATGATCTCAATCTTATTTTCAAGGTTTCTTGGAAGGGCCTAGCACACCACTACTGGTGAACTTCTTAGAGTCACTCTAACACCTTGGTCCATCTATTCTAGGTCTCTCGCCTTCACCACACGCCCTTCATCACCTTTTCGTATATAGGACAAAATAGCCACTTGCACTAAAGAAGAAGAATCCACTATTGTAGCTACTTCAATTAGTGAGTCTGTTGAGTGCAGATTCCATAATGAGAGTCTGCACTTAGCTAATTCAATGATCGGGAATAGCTATGATAGTGGATTCTTCTTCTTTAGTACAACTCGATATTTAATCCTAGGGAAGTGTTGTATCTACTCCGATCATTGATAATCACTATAACATAATAACTAGAGTTATCACTCAAGAGAGAGCTTTAACCTCTCATAAAACCAATAAACCAGGTTCTCTCAACAACCGAATTGGATTGGTTGATTTTTATGGAACCAAGCTTATCTTCTCAAAACTACTCAAGGCTATGGCTATTTGGGAGAAGGATATGGCTATTTGGGAGAAGGAATACTCCCTTTGAAGTCTGATTTCTTGGCCATGAGCCACACTCCATGTGTCTTCCTTTAGAATTCAAGCTGCCTAAGTCCCTTCCCTTCTCTTGTGGTCCAAATGCAAACTCCTACATACATAGAGATGGATTTCTTCGTTCTTTGGTAGAATCTTTTCTTTCTTTACTATTAACTCTTCCAAAGTCATTCATAAAAGAGTCCATGCCTTCATTCTTAAAATCACCCAATATATGAAATCTTACTTCTCCTCTATCAAGAATTACAAGTTGTAACAAGCATCTTCACAATTGTAGAGGCAACTTGGATATGTGTGTTGAACAAGTCGGGGGAGCTTGCTATCTCCAAGGGTATAAGGTTGTTGGCATAGACCTATCAACCTTAAAGAGGTTATTTAATTTTTATATGGTCTTAATTTATACACATGATGTAGACCGTTTTGGTTTTTTTTCCACATACATGTTGTAGGTTGTTTTTTGGGCTATCACTAACTAGCAAAAGACTTCGAGCATCTCACCATTCCTTGGGAGTCAAAACTCTTACCCTATGGTCTCATTAACAAGGAGTGGTCCCTTCCCTCCTACAGGTATGGGAAGTGTGGGAAGCCTACATCCGTACAACACAATTGGTTCACTCATTAACAAGTAGTGGGCCCATCCCTCCTACATCTAGGTAGACCTACATCTGTACAACATAGTTGGTCACCTCATATGGATGCTGGTGCACCATATAATGATCGTGAGTAGATGAAGTAGATTGATCGATTGTTTCGAGCAATCGATGATGTCGCCTACAATCTAGAGAGCTCAATTTGAAACAACTCTGTGCAAACTCGAGCTCAAAGAAGATCATGCAAGTATCCTTGTCATGTCATTGTTGAAGTCTAAATTGAATTTTGAAAACTATGTATCTTGGTAGTTAAATGAGCATGTATGATATATCAAGTCTTAAATGGAGCAATAGCCATCTTTTTTATGCCTAAAGATCAACGTGTATGTATGCTGGTAGTTAATTGAGCATGTGGGAATTGAAATGATGTGAACACATACTAGCACATGTGTATGTAGGTAGAAACATCATGTCTTATTTTGTGATATGACAACACATACAAGACAGGGTTTTGCCTTAGCCCCATTCCTTCACTTTGGTTATAGCTCCTTTGTTGGAATTGGTGAAAAGTAAACAGCTCTCTAGGGAGATTCAAGGCTCTACCCTTGAAAGAGTTATTGAATTCCAATTATTTGTTGATAAATGTTGTGTTGGTTCTAATAGAGCAAGCTTGATGTTGTAATTTTAGATTTAGATCAATTATGCATTGCTTTAGCTTCTCTACTAAGTCCTTCCAAGTCGTATGCTCTTTGGATATCCAATCTAGAGAATCCCAGATGGATGGAGAAGTACAACTTGCAATGGATTGAGAAAGGCACAATGGTGAGATATTTTGGGTGTTTGATTAGTTTAAGGGTTAATTAGTTTTTATCCAAAATTAGGGGAAATTTTCCAAAGTGTCACGACAATTCCTACATTGGAATTTTGGTATTAAATCATGTTTTTCTATAGTAAGAAGTGATTCATTCCATTCAAAACCAAACTAAATCATGTTTTACGTGTTTGAGCTTGTAATAAGACTCAATGTAGTAAATTAGAGAGAGAATTCAAATCCTTCTTGTGAAGGTGAGAAGATGGAGGTGATTTCTCTAAAAGAAAACAGTGGTTTAGGGTCCCTGACTTGAGGAATAGAGGAATAGCTCTCTAAAAATGGAGGATAAATCCTTTGGACTCTAGATTACCTTGGTTTCAAATGGTAAGATGATTTTTGGAGAGGGTTCAAGAGTTTGTGATGGTAATTGGAGGACAATTGATTGGTGTGATAAGCTTTTTTCTTTTTTTGGTCAAGGTGAAGAAGCTCCTGATTTGGTGAAATGGCCCATTGAGGCTTGGAAGTGGGTTTTGAATCCTACCAATTGGAAGAATAGATCTGGAATTAAAGGGAAATTCAAGTGGTGACAAGGGAAACTAGTAGCCTTTGCTAATATGAGTAGACCTACAACAGGGGGATCCTGCAATGGGGCCAGCTCTAGAACTCTGAAATTTAGTTTTAGAGAGGAGTTTAGACTTAGCAAAAAGGTACGAGGCTCATTTAGGCCTTAGTTTAGTTTTAGGGAGGAGTTTGGACTGGAGGAAAGGTAGGAGGCTCATTCAGGTCGCAATTGCTTTGGCATGATATAATAGTAGTTACTTCCAGCTTAGTAGTTAGCTCTATTTTAGTATTTCCTTTTGTAAATGCTACTTCAAATCATGTAATACCACGTGGCAACCCTTGGCAGTTATCCCATAAGCATTTAGTGTTGCTGGCCGACTTTCCCATAATATAAAAAGGGGCTTCAGCTATACTTCCAAGTACCTTTTGATCATAATACAAATTGGAGTCTACTCCCTTTGGTGATTGGCTCATGATCCCCTAGCAATGGCTAGCTAGCCCATGGAGCTGCAAGTCCATGCCCTCTCATGTGAGAGTGTCTTTAACCCTACCCCTCTATCTTTTGTGTTCTTTTTAGTAGTTTAAGTGACAGTATAGTAGTCTAGTAGTTGCCCTTGTTACATTTGGTATTAGAGCCCTTTTCATGGGAAATTGTGGTGTAAATCATGTCCAAACTTGCTGAAACTTGGAGCATGGCATCTTGAGTCCTATCCCTACTTATGTGCAAAAGTTCATCGTGGTCAGGTGACCCAGTCAGCTGCTGCCATGTGTTGGACTGTGCAGAGACCCTAAATTGCAAAGTGCTCAGAATTTGGGGCTTTTTGCATCAATGGATAGCCCTTGATCCCCTGATCACTTCTATGTGCAAGAAACACAAAATGGTGTAGGTTTGACTAAGAAATTGCTCAAAAATTTGATTGGTGCAGGCGAATTTGACCTAAATTGTGATCTAGCTGATTACTGATCTAATTTTGGTATTTCTTACACCAAACTGGCCGCCATAGGCTCCGAGCAATGCTCTAAGTGGGATAAGTGGACCTACTACTTTTAGAGTCAAAGGGCAAGTTAAGGGCAGAGATGTCTATGTACTTGTGGACATAGGAAGTACTCACAACTTCATAAATTCCAGGTCTATTCAATCATTTAAGCTCCCAAGTGGTGAACTACCTCACAGCTTGAAGGTGAAAGTGACTGATGGAGCCTACACTACCAGCCAAAGGATTTGCAAAGATGTGGATATTAAGCTCTCTTTAGAATACTCTTGTACTGCGGATTTATTTGCATTAAATCTTGGTCCTATAAGCAACTGCTTCAACCCAATAATAATCTGGTAGGTCTTTTTCATTTAGCATGGCCCGAGATAGCTCTCCAATATGCCTGTTTTTCCTTTCTGCAAGCCCATTTTGTTGTGGGGTATGACTGCATGAATATTGCTGCTTTATGCCATGCTCCTGTAGGAACCTTGTAAACTCATTTGAGAGGTACTCTCCCCCTCCATCTGACCTTAGGAATTTTATTTGGAGGCCTGTTTCTTTTTCAACCATAGCTTTAAAAGCTTTGAAATGCCCAAACAGTTCGCTTTTCTTTTTCATAAAATGCACCCAAACTTTTCTACTGTAATCATCAATAAAAGTGACAAAATAATGACAGCCTCCAATAGATGTAGCTTTAGTAGTCCACACATCAGAGTGGATTAATTCCAATGGCTTCTTACTCTCTTGAACATGTCTAGGAAATGGTTTCCTTGCCTGTTTTTCAAATTGACAGGCTTCACATACCTTATGCATCTCTGAAACCTTGAATCTAGGCAATCTTGCAATAATGTTTTGGGCCTGCATTGATTTAAGTTGCTGTACATTAACATGACCAATGCGTTTATGCGAAATATCAATATCTACTACACTGGTCCCATGTGCAAACATGCTGCACTCAATTCAGGCATGTCCGCATCCAACGTAAACATCCTGCCCTTCTTCTTTCCTTTTGCTATCAAGCGGCCGTTATTTTTTATATCCTCAACAAAGCATCCATGAGGATTAAATCTGACCTGCAAGCCCTACTCAACCATTTGACCAATAGAATCTAGGTTCTTGGTGATATTTGGGACATGAAATACATCAGATAGGTATTTCTTTTTCCCATCCTGCATAGACAAAGGAATTTTACCAATCTGCACAATAGGATGTGCAGTATCATCACCAGTCTCCACAAATCCTGGTCTTTCCATTTTCCTTGCATCCTGCATCCATTCTACATGACCTGTCATGTGGTTTGACGCACCTGAGTCAACATACCACTTATCATTGCTTTCTTCTGCACTTGTCACAGAATTGGTCATGTGCTGCACCATAAACAAATGCTCATTTCTGTCATCACCCTATCTACTAGAGGATGCATAATTGCCTTGCTGCAATTTTCCATTCATAATGTCATTCTGCTTTTTGTAGCAGTCTTTAGCCATATGACCCATTTTACCACAATAGTAGCATTCAACATTGTTGTTTGCATTTTGGACTCTTTGCCATCCACCACGACCTCTTTGGCTCCCTCTGCCTCTAGAGTTACCATGTCCTCCTCCATAGGACTGGTTTTCTTGAGCTTGTTGCATATTCTGATTTCTACCACGGCCTCCAGATCCGGCCCCCAGATCGGCCTCCTCTACCTCTGCCTCTACCTCTTCCAGCATTTGAGTATAAGTCAGTTTCTTTTGAAGTTCCTCTTGAGGAAGATGCACCACCATTTCTCTGCTCTTCAGAAATTAGAAGAGCAAACAACTCTTCAAAATCAGGAAATTTTTCACGAATGGCAATGGATGTCCAGAACTGTGCATAATCCTTTCTTAGACCATTCAAGGTCATAGAAACCAAATCATTATCTTCCACTGGCGACCCAATGGAAGCAAGTGCATCTGCAATTTTCTTCACCTTCATGTGGTAGTCATTGATGCTCATATTTTCTCTCTACACATTGTGCAACTCCTGCTTGAGCTACATTTTCCTGGCTTGCGTATTTGTGCTATGCCTCCTTTGGCATACTTGCATCCTGAATATGCACAATCATAGAATCTAAAATACTGATAGACAGCCAGTGCATAACTTTTCTGGCTCTCTGATGCCATCCTTTAAATGCCTGTATTTCCTGTTGATTGGGAACATTAGGAAGAATTGGTTCTTCTTCATTTCCTATAATGAATTCCCAATAACCTTTTCCCATAAGGAAATTCGTCATTCTAAACTTCCATGCTTGGAAGTTGTTCTTGTCAAGCTTTTCAGTGACAATCTGTGAAAGAGAATCAGACGCTATTATAGAACATTGCAAAATATTCTGTCACTGCAAAAAACACAACTTCTGCCTCACACGGGCAAATCTACAAAACTGACGAAAGTGGTATTTGACCACACAGTCACTTCCTAGTGACGATTTTGCATCAACATGCAATAAGGATGATTCTGTAACTCCCAATATCTCTGCGCACAGGCATACGATGCAATTTCTACGGCAACTTTTCATCGACCTGCGGAGCAGTGGTCGCACAGCAAAAACAGGGCTTTTTTCTCAATGCCTTCGGAAATCTTCTGCCAACAAAACGGGCCTTTTGAATGCATTCAACTTGTTGTTATTTGCTTTTTTTTTTCTTTGTTTTGTGTCTTTTGTGAGTGGATTTAAAAGTTGTCATCTTTTGTTTGTAGGTTTCAAGAGATGCTGAGTAAGAATCACAAGTTGAATTTAAAGAGAGATTTGCAGAGCATTTAAGGAAACCTGTGAAGAGTTATGAAGAGATTTAGTTTTTACATATGATCACTTATATCAACACATGCCTCTAGTTGTTCCTGTTGATGACAACTTGTTGTATATGTTCCTGCAGCCATAGTCCTCAAACTGTTATATGTATCTTTTTTTATTGTTTTTTTTGTTTGTGTGATTTGTTAATTTTGTGTTTATTTGTCTCTATAGGTTTGGTAAAATAGGAACCGTGTTGGTGAGAAGACTCTAAAGAATTTGGTGTCGACAATGGTTGAAACTGCGGTTGGTGATTCTAGTGTGAAGTTTGGTAATAGGAGTTTGTGTAGTACTGCTATTACAAGATTGACGACGTGAAATGCAACATCTAGCTGTAATGGTGGGGATGACCCAAACTCAGCATGAATGATCTGGTGAGGAACAGATGGCTTACTACAAATCATCCATGATAGCATGAGAGCCCGCTCTATATCTAACAAGTCTAGTCCCTAGCAAAAGTGTTGCCATACATCCCCGCTGGGCGGACCAAGGAGTCAAAAAGCAACCCCTTGATCCGTGGATTTTGAAAGCACAAGTGGAAGCACTACCTCTCTAGTTTGGCCAATTAAGTGTATCCTCTACCCAAGCAAGCCTACATCGTGGGTATCATAGTGAAGATGGGTTCGGAGAAGACAACCCCAAGATATGTGTATGATGAAACTATCTCAATAGGTGATCCATCAAACATGAATTGGTCCTGACGCATGATGGCTCGAGATGTATTGAAGATCATAACCTTGGTTTTACCTAGGTTGACTTTCAAATCATGAGACTCACAAAAATATTGTAGTGGATCAAGGTGTCTCTAGAGCCCCTTTGTTGAGGAAGACAAAAGAGCCACACCATCTGCATACAACAATATTCGGATAAGTGTGCTAGCAAGAGAACATCATCCCCCCCATGTCTGCATCACTCTTGAGCTCGTCTATGTAGAGGCCAAATAGGGTAGGTGATAAAGGGCACCCTTGTTTGACCCCAATAGTGCTCATGATCTTGTTTGTGCACCCAGATCCTACCCATACTCTACTTGAGACTCTCTCATAAAGTGCCATGACAGCCCAAATGAACTCCTAGTCATAACACAAATCTTGTAGGCATAGGAGAAGGCTGTCTCTTGAAACCGTATTAAATTCTTTGCATAAATCCACAAAGAAATAGTAAACCCTCTGCTTCCGTGCCCTCTCCTCCTCGATGATACACCTCGATGATACACTTGAGTGTGAGAATGTGATCCATGGTTCCATGATCATGCCGGAATCCAACCTGTCCTGCTGCTCTAAGTCCTCGACACCCCACAAATTGACTGACCTCAGAATCAAGCACTGATGCATAAATCTTGGACATGACATGTACAATCATAATGGTCCTATAATTCTCTAGGCTCATGGTATCCCTTACCTTGTGGATGGGTGAAATAGTGCACTTTTGTTGCACTCGACACATGCATAGATCTTCTTCTAGAACATCTTTTTACCTTGATTATAGGAATTAGACTCCTCTGCGACTATCGTGAAACTGCCATAGTTGGTGGGTACTACCCATTACCTTGTAACCATAAAGGTTTTAGATGACATTCACCCATCTGTTGTCAGAGGCCTTCTTTATTTGGCTTTGGCATCACACTGCTTCTTCCTTGGCTTTTGCACCCCCACTATCCTATGCCTTTAAAAGCCTTAAAAGGGGCTCCAAAAGGTGATGTTGATGGCTAAATTTGTAGAGTTAATGCGTCTTCCACGTCCTTTTACCACCCTTTCTAGGAAGTCATGTGGGGGAGTTGCATGTGATTGCTTCATCCCTCACCTCTACACCTTTGTCATTCAATCTGCATCCTTGGTCACACATTTGGTTGCCCTAGGGGGTGCAACATTCTCCCCAACTCTTGTTTGTAAAAATGGGCTTTGACTTCCACTTTGTATCAGGTGGGGTATAGCATTTGATCAATATCAACCAGAGCTTATCGGCCTCTAGTGCTGCTAGGAACCTCTATATCTTGGCCCAGATATCTCATTGAAATTTGAGACTTTGAATCCTTTGCTAGAGCTATTTGATGGAAGTCTTATTGCATCATTTTGATCATTTTGAGAAGGTTGTATTGATGGGTAGAGGCATATTCCCAAACTTTGGTGGCCTTTTTGATTTATTTGTTGATGGTGCATTTCCACTCTTCGTCTATGGTCAATGAAATGGAGATGGAAATGGGTGATGCAATTGTGATTGTTCGAGAGGTTTTGAGTTGATTTGCATTAGCAAGGGAGGTGGTGCAATTTTGTCACCACTAAGGATAATGGGTTCTACCTTTATGGGGAGGTTTTGGGGACACAAGTTTCTCCTTTCATCATTGCTCTATGACCAATAAGAGGAGCCCTTGCTCTTAATGCTTGGGCCTTCAACAATAGCTGGTAATGAGCTTCTTGTGCCACTCACTCATGGTCCCTTTCAACCTCCTCATTGCTTTGGGATTCGTCCACTTCATCCTCTTTTTTGGCCTATTTGGCTGGTTTGAGAAGTCCTATTCCACTTTGGTGAGGTGGGTGGTCACAACTCTTTTATTCTGCATTCCCCACCCCTTTCCATTTGCATGTGTTGCTCCTTTGGCCCTATCTAGCTAGTTTGAGAAGTATTATTCCACTTTGGTGAGGTGGGGTGGTCACCTCCCTTTTGTTTTGCATTCCCCACCCCTTGCCATTTACATGTGTTGCTCTTTTGTTTAAGGATTTTGGCTCAGATTTTGCACCTGTGGCACCTTGGCCTACTGAGTTCATCAATACCCCTATTTTTTTTGTATGTGGGGTTTTTTTGGTGGTTTGCATATCGGTTGTGGAGGATCATCTTCCTTGGCTAGCTCTTATGTCCCCCTTTTTGTAGAGCTTATTGTGTCCTTAGGGCTTGGTGAGTTGTTGCAATATTTCTTCTAGGTGCTGCTACATTTTGTTGCCCTAAAGTTTGATGTGCTCGAAAATCTTAAGGCTTGCTTTGTGTATTTCTCTTCTAACCATGGCCAACTTGCTTCTCCACACCAACACCCTATCTTTATGCTTCTAGCGTGTCCACCTTTGCCTTTAGTGCTATGTATTCTTTGGCAAATTGATTGCTCATGTTAGTGTCTTTCTTGATATACGTTTTGCACCTTTTGTTAGCCTTTGTGGATTTCACCTTGGCAGTCTATAGTGCTTTTGTTTTTCTATTTTTGCTCATTGGGATTGATCCCCTTTATCTACCTTCTTGCAAAAGGTGTCCTCATGTTCTTTCATGTTTACCTAGAGGGTTTTGAATCGACCATTGGCATGGCTGAGGTATTATTCAAACACTCGTAGGGCATACATGTTGACACTTGTTTGGAACAAATTCCTTTGCCACATAGCATAGTATGTTGCAAGCATACTTTACCTTTTAGTGGAACATAATATTGTATTATTCCACTTGTTTATCACCAATGATGCCAATACTAGCTTTTAGTAGGATGGGAATTTGGATATCAAATGGCATAAACCCTTCTAGGTATGTGAGCTATAGTTGGCTGGGGCTCTTTTTTGCATTTTGCATTTTGTACTTGTTGACTGGGCCCCTCATCCTCTTAATTGAGTAGTGGGTGTGGCCCTTTGTCTTGTTCTTTGTCATTGTTGTTGGAGAACTCTTTGGCTTAGTATTGAGGCTAGAATGGCAACTCATTCTGACAAATTGAAGAGGATACTTGCATCAGCCTCTTTGGTCTTGCTTGTGAAGTCCCCTTGTCCTTGTAGCCATGCCTCCTCTTGAATAGTTTGTGGTTAGTGGTGGTGGGAGGATCAATGGTCACCTCTCTTGAGTTTGCTAACAAAGCCTCCATGGCCATTTCTTCATTCAACTTGACTACTTTTTTGCCTACCATGAATCTTTTAAGTGCAGGTGCATAACAATCAATGGCTTCTTTTGCTAGCTCTTGTCATAAGATTTGGCTAATGGTAATTTGTGAAATCCATCTAGGCCCTTCTTTTACTGTCTGGTGGGTTGTGGCCATTTATGCTCCTCTGGAGGCAACAACAATGGTAGACTCTTCTTTGTCTTTCACCTCTTAGGCCTTGATGTCACCCCATCACCCTTGAATTTATGTTTCTATCCTTCAATTTCCATGCTTGGTGATACATAGGATACGATGTGGGAGTATGATTTTTTGGAGCTGGAAGATAGTTGGGGAGTCAAGAGGGTGTAGGAGATCTAATACATTAGGGAGTGCGAATATCTTACAAGCTTTGTCAAATCATTTAGCCTCTCCTTGATGGCTTCTTCTTAGTTGTTCATGTGTTGTACCACCATACACATACTAGGCACTAGGAATTCCATTGGTACCACTTCTTCAATATCTAAAGCTACAGTGTGCATTGTGGTGATCTTGAATGTCATGTACACAGTACTATATGCAGCTTTTGATGGTCATTCATTGCCTGGTTTAGGACCATTTTGAGTACCTTGTTAATGGATTCAGTCTATCCAATTTCCCTCTAGTGATAGGTTGTGGACTTTTTGTGTTGGACAAGGGATTCTTTTGTCCTCATCCTCGTGATGAACAAATTAATGAAATCATTGCCTTGGTCCAACATGATCTCAATGGCACTCGCAAATCAATAAGTGATGTTATCATAAAAGGACCCTGTAGTGCTTTGGGTTTAGTGCCTTTGCTTTGAACCATTTAGCTACATAGTTTGTTGCCATCACTATGTAGCCGTTCCTTGTTGGATGGGTTGCCACACTAAATGGTCCTACAGAGTCCAATCCCCATTTTTGAAATGGCTCCCATGGATATGTTGGTTGGAGTGGCATCTAGCCTAGGAAGATTGAGTTTCTAACACTCTTTGCATTGCTTCACTACATTTGAGTAGATAAAGCTCCACCTTAGCCTCATTGAGAGACTTTTGTGCTATCATTTCTATGGAAAAATATCCTCTAGCTACCCCTTGGTGGGATTCTTTCATGACGATGTGTCTTTGTGCTTAAAGATGCACCTCCACTGGATCATGTCCCCCCCATTTTGATACAAGTACCTACCAATCAATGAGTATTAATACGCTTTGAGTGCAATCCTACACCTTTAATTTTTGCTAGTTATTGGGGGAAACTTGACCATTAGGAGGTACCAAATGAGTCTTTGTGCTCCTCTTTATACATCGAAACTACAAAGAATGATGCATTAGGGAGATCATCATCTATTCCTTCATGTGGATTTTCATCTTTGGTCCTCAATAGAAATCTACACCAAAATGGAACAAATCAAGTTGATGAATTATCTTAAAATCAAATTCCTAAAGTAGCAACATAGACTTGATTAGCCTTGGCTTCATCAACATTTTTCTGAATAGATACAAGAGTGCTTGATGATCCACATGAAACATGAAGGGGTTACCAAGGAGGCAGTGCCAAAATTGTACATGAAACATGAAAGATGAAACATGAAGGGGTTACCAAGGAGGTAGTGCCAAGATTGTACGCCATACCTAGGGATTCTCTTCTAGTCATGGATAAATTCATCTCAGCAAAGTGAACCTTTGGCCGGCATAGTAGATTTAGAAGTCTAGGTCCCCTTTGGCCCAAGCCAAAATGGAGCCAATTGCTATCCAAGATGAGTAGACATGTACATGGAAAATGATGTTCTAGTTTGGCTTTCACAAGATTGGTGCCTTAATTGCCATCAATTTGAATGTCTTGAATGCATCATTTTGCTCATTACTCTACTCAAAATTTGTGTCAACCTCATGTTAGCTACTGGAGTGGTTTGGTGACACCCACAAACTTGTTAATGAAGCATCGATATGGAAGCTCAGTTCTCCTACAAAGGAACATAATTGTTTAACATTGTTTGTCTCTTTCATCTTTTGAATGGCATAAATATTTGACTTTTATGTCATGATACCTTTGTTAGGAATTGTATGCCCCAACAACACTCCTAAGAGCACATAAAAGGCACACTTGTATGGATAAAGAGAAATTTGGGCTTCTCTACATATTTGTAATACATTTTGGAGGCATTCTAAGTGTGATCGTCACTTGCCATAGACTAAGAAGTCATCTAAGAAGCTTGTAAGAGTCATCAACATAGTCCTCAAATTTCTCCACCACCATGAAGCACTAAAACATTGCTAGTGCATTCTTTAATTAGAATGCATCACTTTACTTGAGAAGGCCCCCACTCAATAATGAATGCTATTTTCTCCTAGTATTTTTTAGCCAAGGTAATTTGACTGTACCCACTATAGCCACCCATGAATGAATACATTTCATGTCTTGCCACATTGTTTAAGGTTGCATCTGTGAATGGGAGTGAAAATGACTCTTTGATGGTTTGCTTTATTGAGTCACCTACTATCAATGTAGGCTCAAAGATTACTATTATTTTTGGGTGCAATGATGATCAAGAATAGCCAATCACTTGGGTCCACTTGGTACATAAGCTCTACCTTATGTAGTTTGTCTATTTTGGCCTTTCACCAACTTTGTGTAATTGAGACTCATTTGGTACCACTGCTTCCAAATGGGGTTTGCACTAGGGATCAAAGGGATTTGATGCTAGATTAAGCTAGGTGGTTACCCATTTAGATCTATGTCCTCCTTGAAGAGTTCTTTGGTTGTTGTGAGCAACTCAACTGGGAGCTCATCATTGATTTATATGACCTTTATTCTTCACTTATTCCTACATTGATTTCTTGAATTGTCTATCCTTTAATGATTTGGCCACTATTGGTGACTCGGTTAATTTGGTTTGTAGGCTATTATTTGGATTCTTGTTGGCCTCCCTCTTCATCTATGAAGATTTTGGGGAAAAATCATGTGTGACTCTTTGTGCCTCAAATATCCATTTGGCTAACACATGTAGTGTGTCTATCATGGAAATGAGCACAATATTCATTATGATAGCTTTTCTTCAATGTTTGAGACATAATCTTCTTTGATCTCTAAACACTCTAGCTTGTATTCCTCCTTAATAGTGCCCTTGCCCATCGGTATACACACTTTGTTGCCTTCCTTGGTGATTGTGAGGACTTCCTTGCCCCAAACATGAAGACCTTCATTCCTTTCAATCATGGCCACTGTAGTAGCATTGGGTATCTCCATTCATGCTCCATTTTGACCATGATCAGAGTTATAGTGAAATAGGCCCCTTAGATATTGATGCAGTTTTTAAAGCCTAAGTCAATTTTATGTATGAAAGCGTTTGAGATGCTATTTGTTGGTCTTTCTCCCATATGGATTTCAAAGCTATTAAACTAGAACATAGCTATTTCTTTGCTCTCCCACCACCTTATATGTTTTGGTCCATGCCAATTCTTATCCAACTAATAGAGAAAAGGTATTGGAATTACCTATAAAAGAATCCATTGGTTCCCTATAAGAAACATGTAATTGGTAATTAGTTGATAAAACCATATATGCTTAAGTCTTCATATTGGCACTAATGCCACTTAGACACTGCAAATAGGATCAATAACCGAATATAGCCCATTGTGAGAAAAAAAAAATGAAGATGCATCTTTCACTAGTAACAAGGGTATCTCATCAGTAAGGTGAAGGATGTGGAGAAGCATTGTTTCTTCCTGTTCTTAACTGAGCATATTGGTTTGAAGAAGAGCCCCAGGTATATGCCACATAAGTTTGTGGCCAAGGTCCTCAAAACCTTTGAATACAAGGACTAGCTTGACATCTTCATTGATACCTTCGATAAGCAACTCATAGGCATATGTGTGGCACACCAAACTCACACTTGTGTATGATGTGACATTTACTGGAGTCAAGAGTTGTAGGTTGGCCACGAACTCCTTTTCTTGAAGGGCCGCTATTACCGACCAACACTCCAAGTAGATTGGGAGAGCCATCAACAAGGAGAGAAGAAGAAGTTGCTTTAGGAGAAATGGGTGGCTTGGGCATGGCAACTAGAGCTCAACTACTGAAGATCCAGAAGTAGCTATAGTGGAGTTCTCTTGAGACCTCCACCTCCTCCCATTCCAAGTTTCTTTTATAAAACTGTCTCTGCCATGCTTTCCTTCATAGGAAAACCCTAACCTCTAGTCTTGAAAACCCAAAATCTCCTCCCTCAACTCATACTGCAACCTCTTCACTAGAGACCCACTCTTGGAAATCCCCTCCTACTCCATTAGCCTCCCAAGATACTACCCCCATAATCCTAGGCTTCACTCCTCTCCATCTCAAACCCAAGCCTCACCAATTAACTAGGAAGAAACAAGTGATAGACAGGCCACATCTAGCCTTAATATGACTAACAAGACTACTATCAGCACTGTTGGTGATGAAGGGAAGAATATGGAGTCAAGGGTTACGGATGCTCGAAATGAATCACCAACGAGAATGTAGGAAGGAAGGTCACCCCAAAACCCCAAACATGGTGGGAATACAAGGCTAAGGCAAAGGGAGTAGAAGAAAACTCAAAGAAGTTCCACCACCTTGTAGGTTTTGGCCCCTCTGTTCACAATTTTTAATAGACAACAATACTAGTTTTCTTCTTGGTATAATGAAGCCAATTTCATCTAAACATAAATAACCCAATGCTGAACCAAACATAGAGGTAGGCAATCCTAAGGGGAATATAGGTCCAACAAGCTCAGAGGAAGTTGCAATAGCAGAGGTGAGAAAGATAGCAAACTAAAGCAGAGAAGAGGCCCAAACTACTACCATCACTTTTGAAATAGTAAGTTCAAGTACTAACTTTGTGCCTCTAATAGAGTTTGAACCTGTTGTGGCTTGGTTAGATTATACCATGATGAGTATGGCTATAATAGAGTTCGAGCCCATTGTGGCTCGATTAGATTATACAGTGATAATTATGGCTATAATAGAGTTTGATCCTATTGTGTCTTGGTTAGATTATACAGTGATGATTGATCACACAAATGAGACCAATGTCCCTAGGGTGACGGTGTCTCAAAGATGCCAAAAACTTCTTCCATGCTAGATGGATAGAAGGACAACAAAAGGAAAAGCCAAGGCAGGGTAGTCCCAAGAGGAGGAGGATGATTAGCACTGTGCCCACCAAAAATCTACAACATAACCCATGCTTAGGTTTGCTTGAATCCAATAGGGTTGTGCTTGTTTCTTAGGAAGAACCTGATGATGCCATTACATGTTAAAGTATAGCAGTGTAGGAAGCAAGATTAGTACCTCATTTTCTACTCCACACTCTTGAGGATAGCAAGCTTTTGCACCACTTCCTAGCCATACAAAGAGTGGTAGTAGAGATGCTAAGGATGCCTATTTCTATGAGTCTTCTTGCATAAGTAGCATACTTGAGGCAGATGAGCTTGATAGTTTGGGTGATGCACAAGACAATGTGAATTGTATTCAAGCAATGC
Organism: Dipteris shenzhenensis; assembly: GCF_047967505.1. NCBI lineage: Eukaryota > Viridiplantae > Streptophyta > Polypodiopsida > Gleicheniales > Dipteridaceae > Dipteris > Dipteris shenzhenensis. Next base: position 29,326,930 of record NC_141600.1, read on the forward strand.
AAGGGGAGATTGACTCCATTAAAAAAAACCACACTTGCAAGTTGGTATACTTTCTTGCTAGTAAGAAGGAAATTGGCACAAAGTTGGTGTACAAGCTTAAAATAAAATTAGATGGTTCCATAGATAGGTACAAAGATTGCCTCATGCTATGCACAATAGAAAGGCATAGATATGATGGAACCCTTTTCCCCACTGCTTGTACAACCATCGTTTGGCATGTGGTTGTGTTGACCGCATTTCATATATGAAAGATCCATTACTTGGACATAAAACTGCATTCTTGAATGGGGACCTTGAGGAGGAGGAGGTCTATGTTTCTCAACCCATTGGATTTGTGGAACCTGGCAAGGATGCCAAAGTATGCAAGCTAAGAAAGGCCTTGTATGATTGGAAGAAAGCTCCGCGAGCTTGGTATGCAAAGATAGATTCCTTTTTGACCATCCATGGAATGCAAAATAGTCCACATGAGAGCACCCTCTACGTTAGCATGAGGAAGGGGGATATTTACTCATCATTGTTCTCTATGTGGATGTTCTACTACCTACTGACACTAATGCTACAAAATTTGTAGATTTTAAGGCTAAATTACAATAGTGGTTGAGATGCCATATTTGGGGTTGCTTCACTATTATTCGGGCATCTAGTTATATTAGGATGATAGAGGTATTGAAGTCCAAATTTATTGGCAAGCTCTTGGAATGGTTCAAATTGCAAAATTGCAAACCCATCTCTACTTTTTGAGTTTTACATCAATAGTTTCAAGGTAGTTTCATTGCTTGTACTTTCAATTTGATGTTTCAAATACACTATATGGGTCAATGTCTCAAGTTGCTTCAAGCACTATTTCCAAAAGACAATATAATTACTGACTTAAGAAAGGATGAAAAGAGAATACTTGAATAATTAGGAATGGATTACAAGCCAATTCATGCATTTCCCATTGATTGCATCCTTTATAGAGGAACATACAATCATGCCCATCTTTATCATGTATAATGCAACTATATTGTTATCGATCATTGGATGTACTTATGGATTGTCATCCTCACAATGACTTCATGGATGGAATAGTAAAGATCCTTGTGGATGGAATGGCTTCAAAAAATTTCAAGTATTTCTGGCCTTGGCTTTAGTATACTGAGAAGAGAACTAGTATGATCATTCTTAAAAAATTGCAATAGAAGGAAGACTCATTGGGTAAAGGCAGCCCTTGGTCGACTTGGTAGAGAAGTAGCTCCATCGCTATTGCAAACAATAGTGGAGCTAAAGGGCATCCCTACCAAATTCACCTTTGCAGCCTAAAGCATTGATAATTAACCTTTTATAGCCTAAAGCTTCCATACTAGGCATCCTATTGAAAAATTATTTTATGGCCCTATTTTGTTTTTGTTAGATCTAAGTCTACCATTTTTATATTTTTCAAGTAAGTTATGTATCCCCTATTTAGTATATATTTATGTTATTCTAAGCTCAAATGTAGGGCTTGTAATGCAGGATATTGTGGACTTTATGAGGTTTTGCAAGCTAAACTTGGGTAAAGAACTAATCTCAATTGGTATCATAGTTTGTATATGTTGTGTTAAAACATCAATTTATGAGGCGCCATGGTGCCATCCATTGGTGTTTTACTCGTTCATGTTAGTGATGGCAAGGCTTTTGGTCCTAGTGGTAGCACGAGTGCTAAGTCCAAGAATGATGGAAATAAAGAGTGGGAAATTGAGATCTAGACATCCCATCAAGGTCATTGCTAAGACTCAAGACCAGTCAAACTGACTGAGACATGTGGTGGTCATTTTCAACACCTAGGGAATCAAGGACTAATGTTGTTTGTACTCATAGGTACCCTTGATGGGAAAGAAAGTCCAATGATTGGCTTGTGAGGCTTTAGGCTACCATTGGTCTGGGTAGTCCTCCAAGCCTCCCTCAGGCCTTTCCTTCCAACCATAATGACATGGTAAAGAACATCCCATTCTCCATAAATACTGCTCATATGGCAACCAAGGATGACTTTGTAGGTTGCGGTTAGATCATATATTGAAACATCCACAGGCTATTAAAGGTTATTGGGTCTTGTTTGCAGGTGTGAGTGCTTGAATGGTGGAACGAGTTGGTGGATCCTCATACAACCACCTCAGATGGGAACTCACACGGATTGATGTGCTCAGCCAAATGAGTGCATCTGGCCAAATGCGAGCATTTGTCCCTACATGAAAACACAATCTTGGAGAGCATGCAAATGCAACTACATGCAATGAATGAACGTGATTATTGAGAGCGATGGAGACAATGTGTTGAAATTTCAATCATATTATGTCAAGTCCTATGCTATAGCGGGTTTGTGGAGTTTAACTACATTATGTCAACTCCTATGAAACTTTGGAGATCCCATTATCCCATGCATCTGGATTTTGCTAGTTGTAGGTTGTTGGCTATATCCTTCCCCATCACCCCTATGCTTGAGCCCACCTTTTTCTCAAATTTGCATAGGACTTGACATAATGGATGTAGTACTCGTAGCATTGCGTAGTCGGATTTCTATCAAGCCATTTAAAAAAATATATTAATCATGGCTGTAAATCAGAGAGAATTGAGGAACCATGGCTTGCTCAAGTTTTGCCTCGCTATTTCTCTTGATTCTGCCTGTATTTTTCTTGCCTTGTCTAAAATGTTGTGATCCAAACGGTATTAGGATTGTTAAACCTATGAATGGCAGGCTTCCCCTAACTTTCTTGCTTGGCGACTTCATTTGTAGCTGGGAAATTGGTGAATCTGGAGGATTTTAAGATTCATATTATAGTTGTGATACCACATCTCAGTGGCAAAAGGGCCACTGTGGCTTAATACCAAGAGATCAACATCCTTGACATGGGTTGTACTTGCTTGTGATGTAATACTTACATTCACATACCATTGTGTCACAATGTCATGTTTAGCCTTTGATCAATGACATACTTTAAGTGCCAAGCACGATGTTTTAGATTATGTGCATGCTCTTTGCAATAATGCTACAAAAATTCTCCACACTCAATTCCACATGAATTTATATTAATGTCAGCTCAACTAAAAAATCTCAACAAGATCTTTTATTATTGTTAATGATTTTCGTGGCAATTCATTTGTAATAATTTAGCAATCCATAGAGCAACTTGTGGTTTTTTCTTTACTCTAAGCACTTGTTTTGATAGCGTTTCTGTATATCCAAAATCTACAACATAATAGCATCATGCATGTGGTTCGTGCTCAGTTGTGTAGGAAGGGATCTTTTACCAATCTATAGGTTGGTTTTTGTTTTAAAATGCAAACAATTACCGTGGCCTTATGGAAATTTTAGAGTACCTCAAGGAAAGCATAAAATGAAATCCTCTAATGATCAATAGATTGTCTTGCCCATTCATTTGATCCATAGGTTGGGTGGAGAGTAACGTTTTCCTCAAATCTTCAAAAAATCTTGATTTGAGAAATAGGTGGTATTGCACCCAACCTTTTGCTTGAGCAATTGGTTTGCTCTAGGTTATGTTGCATGCAATTATGGTTGGCTCAATTGCAATGCTACCTATAACTAAAATCTTGTAAATTCTTAAATTATGACAAGTACTTTAGAAATTTAAAAATTTTCCTCAATGTACAAGTAATGTGCACACAAGGCACACACATCTATATACTTATACTAGATCACTTATATATCTATCTACATATATATGTAAGATATGTGTGTATGTGTACATGTCTATATGTCTATTAATATATGGTTACATACATATTTTTTATGTATTAACATATCTATATATATTTATCTACTTGTAAAAATACCCTTAAAAAATGTACATGTATGTATGTATATATGTATAATATGTATGAATATGTCTATTTATGTATGTTTATACATATCACTACATACATATAGATATTATGTACATATTTACATGTCTATCTACACATATTTATATATCTATATATGCATTTTCTTGAATTTTAATTGTTAAGTACCTCAAACATGAAATGGAACATCAACTATTCTTAAAGGTTTGAGACAAAAAATCAAACTTGAAAACTAGCATATATTTTTGCTTTATCAACATTGCATTAATAGTTAGAAAGAATAGAAGGAAGACACATTTGCTTTGTGAATAATCTAAGTTGCATTATTAAAATATGATTTTGAAGCAACATGGTTTAGAAGGCTTTTGGGTAAACTTGATTCAATCCAAGGGCAATATACTACAATTCTTTTCTTCATCTTGATTAGTTTCACTTTGATGATCAAAGACACTACTAGCACTAATTGCTTGCTTGCTAAGCTATGTGATTTTGAAAGAACTTAGTGCAGTGGGGAGCTATTTCTAATAGTTTTCCTATTGAAATGTCTCATTTAATTCATAACCCAAGCTATGTTGAAGTTACCACTAGGATTTCTTCTATTTTCTCATCACTTTTTGGCATGTCTATGCTTTAGTTTTGAGCTTGACTGCATTCTCCCTTCTCATATTTTGATTTGTTAGTTATATGCATTCAAGTTTGTCTCTCGACTCTACCAAGGCTCTTTTGCTTCAATGCCATTTAAAATTGCCATCTTCTTCTCTTGTTTCCAATGAATCCCTTGCTCTCTTAGCTTTGGTTGATTTAGTTGGTTCTTATAGGTTTCTTGCAATGAGCTTACAATCTTGTGATCACATGCCCTAGCTTCTTTTTTCATAGTCTACAATCCTTCTTTTGATCTTTAACCTTCCTTCTTGCAAAATAAACGTGCAATATGGGCATTCTCAAGTTTACCTATGTGATAGGCATTTTCCCCTCCCTTTTTACTCGTTGGACCTCTGTAATCCATTTTCTTTTGTTGAACAAGCGCTCTTTCATCATGTGGCCTGAATGATTGCATATGGTGCAATATTGTCCTATTGACGATCATTTGTTGGTATGCCCATCCAATTTTTCCTTCAAGGTGCACCAAACTTTTGCTTTGTTTATGGCACCTTGTATTCCACATCTCATTGTCTTTATTTGTATTGGTTTGAAAAGCACAATATCATGCTTAGGAGATCTAACATATGTTGTTGTGATTTTCATTTTCCTTAATTCGATACCCTTTACGGTAAAAAAAACAAGCTGATAGGGAAGGGAAGAAGGAGGACAAGATATCTCTCATGATGTATCATGTGCAAGCACAGGGATGGCTAGTACCATTGCCCAGACAACAGCTCTTCTAATAGTTGAAGCACAACCTTTGAACTCTATTCCAAAACAAGGTGAACATAGTGGAGGTGATACAAATTTGGTATCTCTTAAAGGAAAGGGTCTACAAAAGTATGGAAAGGAGATAAAAAGTGACATTTTGCAAGATGTCATTAAGTCTTTTGTTGTGAAGTCTACCAAGCCACCTACCCCCATACCTTTTGAAGAAGGCCATAAGGATGTTATGTTGCTATACTTGGCACCTCAAAATTTGAAAGTGTGGGATATTGTGAGACCATGGGGAATAATCTAGTATCCTTGAAAAAACAAGGGGAACCAAAAATGCACTCCATGGTATAACCTACCCATGGAGATTCTTGAACAATTTGTATTCAAGGTATTTTAATTTGGGTCTTATTGTCTTCTCCCAAGTAAGGAGTCTACCAACTTGTCACGTGTACTTTACTAGCCTTGATATGCTTGCAAGGAGTTCAGTAAGAAATATGAAGAGGAGATGTTGAAAGTCATTGAAGAACAAATGATTGCAAAAGAATTGGAGAAGTCCAAGAGGGTTGTAATCAATAGGGCAGAGGATAAGGTGGGCATGATAGCATTAAGAGTTCCTTTACCCCTAACGAAAACCCAAGTTGACACTATTTATGTGCCATCTTAGTCTTATGCAGGCTGGGGATCTTCCAATGGATGGTTAGAGTATCCTCGTGGGGTGGCAAGAGACACCAGCATGGTAGCTAAAGTAGTGTCTATGGTGGTGGTTAAAGTATGTGGCAAGAGAAACCAGTCTGAGGTATCCCAGTTTGTAGTTAATGTTCTTTCCTTTATAGAAATTCGGTTTTTCATTGGCTTCTTTACTCTTTTAAGCTGAAATATATCACCTAAGATTTCATGAAGTAGAAAGAACAGTGTGTCAAACCTCTCGAGAAAAGCTTTGTTGCCACTAAAAGGAAAATGGAGCAGAGATAAAAGCAAAATGATGATAGGACTTCCAAGAGGAGAATATATTTCCTAGGGTCTGCATGCAATGTTCCACTAATGGACTTGCTTAATGAAGGAGGCAGCAACCAGCAAGGAGGTATAATTATGTGATGATTTGGAGTAGTTTCCTAATTTTTTATGAACATTAAATCTCACCAAATGTGCCACGCAAATGCAGATTTAGAAACAGTGCAGGTCCAATAGGAAGATCTGATAAGGTCTAGTCCATTTGGCAAGAAATTTGTCTACTAACCCTTTCTTCCTCACAAGATAGTTTATCATAACCAAATCATCTTGATTGAAGGAAATCTTCAAGTGTTTTTGGTCATAGTTTCTTTTTTTCTTGTCTTGATGAGTAACTTGAGAGGGAACACACTCACATACTCTCATGCACTTTAATACAAAATATCTAGAATATCAAGATGGATACAAGCATATGCGCTCTTTAGTCACTTAACGTATTCTCATATCCATCCCCTCGCCTGCACCAAAATTGGATATGAGCATATCACTATTCAACCACTTAACATATTCTCATGCACCTTAATAGAAGATATCTAGAGAGTCAAGATGGATATGAGCATATGCACTCTTTAGTCACCTAACATATTCTCTTATCCATCCCCTTGCATGCACCAAAAGTTGACATAGGTACGATGTCGTCTGTCTCTTCCACCTCACTATTCTCATTGAGTAGCTCAAACTTACCCACTTCTTCATTGAAGGCACCCTCAAAAACAACTTCCATAGTTAATCATTGTTTAGCAATTCTTCGTGCATCCACTTGCAACCCTAGCTACAACATTCAACCCTTTTAATAGTCACAAGTTTATGAAACAAGATGGTTTTAACCAATTGTGTCTCTTGGCATGAATAAAATTGAATGCACTCCAAGTTCACTCACAGGCACTAGATGATGCAACAATATAGAGCACATGTGTAACAACATGCTACAACTCTAATGTCTCTCCACTATATTCCTTCCACCAGGTAGGTGCAACAGTTAATTTAATAGCATCAAGATGCCAATGGTCGCCAAATGAACCTTCATAGTTCATGTACTTTACTTGTTGATGGTAGGATAATTTACCTTTCTCTCCTGGAAGAAACTTCTTACAAACCTCTCAAAAGTTGCTTATTACTTTTGGATTTTTCCATTGAGCATACATTTGATGTTGTGGATGTAGTGCCAATGCAGCTCCATGCAAAGGGGTGTGCATTTGCTTCCTTCTCTTATCAGCCAATTGTATGACCTATTTCTTTTCTTTGGGTACAAAGCACATGGATTCTGTAACCACCCGTATTGTTTTTGACATTTTCTAGTACACTTAACCCTAACAAAGGCATCTACATCAACCATCCTTAGCACAAACACAAATGTCTCTACACCTTCATTGATTTTTTCCACATTTCTCCAAAATGCATTTGATTGTACAAGATGTATGCATTTTATTACCCAATAGTATTATGTCTTTTTCTCAAGCCAGTTCACACATCGTCTATTAGAAATAGTCTTGAATAAATCCTGATGCACTTCTAGCAATCTAGCAAGACAGAAAAGATGTGGCAAATCTAGCCTGGCAAAATTGTCACAATTGCTTCATTGAGCGCTCTTTAATTTAACACTAGTTTGGTAGAAGGACATCTTTTATGTCCTATCAACTTAGCCACCTCTTAGAATTATTCAAAATCATTGAATAAGGTATTTCGGGATTTGTATTTTTTTTTGTAATAGCTTATATGCTGAAAAAAACCTGGATTTATTATGGAATGGAACTTGGACCTCTTACTTTGAATTTCTACCTAAAGTCTTAAGGTCAATCTAACATTGAAATTTCAAGTTGTTTTCTCAGGTTTTAGATAGAATGGCCATACTTCTTAATTAGAATAAGTTTTTAAGAGTTTGTATGTCCTAGAATCTAAAGATAACTAAAACACATAGGTTAGATTGCTTTTGAGCTAGATAATCGTAGGTATTATGGTCTATGGCCCTCCTATGTCCTCAAATGTAATTTTAGTGAATGTTGACACATTGAGGCAATTTTGATCCTTTGCAAATTCTTTGATACATCTAACAAGTTCCAAACTCAACCATACTTTATAAATGTCTTTAATAGGATATTATGGAGTAGTGTGATCTTTTAGGAGACCTAGTATCATGTAGAACACCAAATTTAAATCGTATTTTAATTGTTCACTATGTTGAAATTCATTATGCGTAATTCAAGATACAAGGGTTAAAGGATATCATAAGAGCCTTAAAGAGTTTAAATTATACTTATAGAGTGTCTCTAATCATGAATGAGTGATTTCAATTAAAAAAAAGTTATATGAAAACTTATATGCAGAATAATTCAAAACCATAAAAGCGAGATTTCATGCGGAACCTTGTTTTGGTAGTTGAAATTAGGATAAGTTAATCTCTTTTAAGCCTTATCCCCAAAAATTAATTTCATTACAAAATGGTTAGATGAAAAAAGTTGCCTTGTAAGAGAGCCCTTGGGCTCATGACATGGAAGGATAGGGTGAATAAAACTGAGTAAAATATTGGATAGTGGAGGGCAATAGAATATTGGTATTGGCCTGACTTCCTATTTCTTTATTCAATGGAACAAAGTTTGATATAGTCCTCCCACTTGTTGCCTGAACTCTCTCATCACATTTTTGAATTGTAACCAAACTCAAAAACCTAGTTTCTCAACCAAACTTGCACCATTTGTTTTGAAACCAAATCCTCCCATCCAACTATCACACTCCTCTCATTCTCTCTCACTTCTCTTTCTTCTCCCTCATTTCTGAGCTCAATTATGAGTTTCTCTTGCTCCAATCCTATTTTCAAACTTCTTTCTTTCTTTTGAGTGGGAAGTTTCTCTCTCTGTTCTTCCTATCATGGGATTGAGTCTCACATCAAATTCGCATCATTTTCAGTCCCTACATACATTTCCCTCCCATTTCATCTTCACTTGTTTGAAATTCAATCTGACTTCTTCTTGCTCTATTTTGGGTGCTTTTCTTTTAAATCTCACCACTTTTTCTCTCATCTAAGATTCTGTTGTGATTTCAAGATTCTTGTTTCATCTAAGATTCTGAATTTTGAGGGATATTTCAAATAACTACTATGTTTATGGGTGACAAGAGAAAGGAAGAGAGCTATTGTTAGTCATATGGTATTGGAACACACTCTATGGAGACGGAAAATACCAGATATTGAGGTAGTTTAAAATCTATTTTACTGGAAAAATTTGAGAATGAGAATGAGGATACTCATGGCTTCCCCTAGTGAATTATTTGACTATTAGATTTCATCCACACTGGTTCCCATGCCTTAGCAGACCAAATTTAACCTACCTTCTGCAAGCCAATCCATCTTGAGTCAACCTTGAGATCTTTCCTCCTTGTTGATGATCCCTTCCTTCAACATTTGCTAGACTTATCCATGGCTAGTTTGTACCTCCCCTCACCAATGGGTCCCATTGGATATTTTCAGCTCTCTTGAACAGAGTAAAAACTTCAAGATGACTCTAGGTAGGGCCATGGATAATGTCCCTATCTCCCTTTGTGAGTACTCTATAAGCAAAGGAGACCCCTTGGGGACCTTGGATACAGTAGCTCTTGAACCCCTTTCTCTCATGTCCCTCTCAGGACTTTTTGGGAAAAGAGGGAGGCTATAGCCTAGCTATGGGATAGGTTTGGGAGCCTGCACCCAAGGCTGACACTTGGTGCATGTAGACATGCTAACAATTCCTTCAAATAATATTTTTACAAACCAATGTGAAAATTGCCGAGTATTCCACATTGAGTGGAATTCAAAGGGTGGTAGCAAGCTAAGGGTGTCCACTTTTTGTTCACTCCCCAATCCTAAGGAGGTGGAAAAACAAGCTTTTTAGCACACAAAAATGCAAATCTCACCTACTTCCCTATGGATCTAGTCTTTGAAGTCTTCTGACACAACATCACACTTGCTATTGTGCACACAATCGTATAGTCTGATCGAAAATTCGATGCACACACAAAAAATTTCTTTGTGTCACACGGCATGGTTCCAGGGTGGTCACACGTTTGTCATGAACAAAGAGTGTCATATAAAATTCTAAATTTCTCACTCATTTTAGATTAAATGTTATTGAAACTTTGTAAGTGGTCTCTTTGGATTATGTAGAGCTTAACTTGATTTATTGGTAATTTTTTGAATGATTTATCTAATTATAAATAATTATTTATAATAAATAAAGTCATAAAATACATGCATTTTAGTAGCACACCACATTTTTTTAGTATTTTGAATAATTAAGCAAATCCAATTCTCCAACAATTAAATCTCCCTTTTGTGGGGGAAAAAGGGCCACCCAAGCCTAATACCAAGACAAGGTAGGCTTGGTATTAGGCTTGGTGAGGTAGGCTAGGAGCATCACCGATCCTAGTGGCAAGCCTTTGGAGTCTGCATGCTGCCCATGTGGAAGGCTGAGTCATCAAAACCATGCCACGTTGTTAGACCACGTGGTGCCATCTCATCAAGCAGATGTGACATCACTCCTTGCCATGTCACCTTACATTGCCACACGTGCTGCCACATGTGCCACCTCATCATTCCACATCATCAGCCATGTGATCACACAATGCCACCTTGCCATACCTCCTCAACCTGGCCACATCACCAATCCCTCCACCTCAATTAGCCATGTCAATCTACCACCTCATGAATGCCAACTCATCATGCCACATCACCTTTCAATGTCATCGAAGAGGCCCAGTACCACATCATGACCATGCAGGAAGAGACTATATTACCACATCATGACCATGCATGGTGCCACATCAGCCAGATGTATACACATGACGATGTGCGATGCATACAATACCTCGATCGAGGTACATATGATGGGTGAGGCATACAATACCTCGTTCGAGGTATGTGACCGAGGACACATAGAGATACCTCGATCGAGGTTCATACATACATGCATGCGCAATGCACTAAATACCTCGATCGAGGTATAAGGTCTGATCGCGGCTCTGGGCATAGCAGACCTCTCCACCAAAACTAAGCCAATTAGTATCAATCTTAGCACCTCTCCACCAATAATAATGAAGAGCAATCTAAGAGCAATCTAGTGGATGAGTTGAGGCTCTCTATAAGACACCACGTTTTGGTTCATTTCACCCATTCTTAGCCATTCTTGCCTCCTCATCACTTTGTCACACCTTCCATCCTACTTTCATTGAGAATGGGTTCTCAAAGCCGTAGAGCTAGTAGACGTGAAAGATGTAGGAACCCCCCCCCAAATCTCATTGACGAGGAGTGCAAGCGGAAGGCTCGTGAGCGCAAGAGAGCCTCTAGAGCTCGAGCTCGCGCTGCCACCACTGATCCACCTCCAGCTCTACCTCTACATCCCACCTCCACCCCCACCCCCACCTCCATTATCCCCCCATGCTCATCCGCTCCCCTACCTCTAGCCTCCGCCCTTCCCCTAGCCACCTACATTTTGGCCTCCACCTCTACCTCTTCCCCCTCCACCCTCCCCCCTCCCCCTCCCCCTCCCCCTCCCCCTGCTCCGCTTGGCGCCTTCCTTCCCCCGTCCACCCTACCATCTCCCATTGATCCCCTTGCCCCACCTTGCAGCAGCAGTGTTGCTTCACGACATGACTTGCCGAAGTCCACTATCCGTCGTCGTACTAGCAAGATTGTGCAGTCTTTTTTTTGTGACCTCACGCCAGCTTCGCAGTCTTCTCTTCTTACGTCCCTGATTGATCACCCTGACTTGGTAGAGTGTAGGAGGCTTGCTGGTCTTGGTGCACGTATAGATAGGGTTGTATCTAGCGAGGTCCTTAGCAGTGTTCGATGTTCCTATGCTTCTATTAAGCATAGGAACTCCAGTGATGCCTTGGCAGCACGTCGTGCTATTGTGGCTGCCATTAGTAGACCTCATATGATAGGCCATGTGCGTACCGCTTCACGTCTTCTTCAGATTGCACCGCGCACATTGCGAGCAGGCATCATTAGGAGGCAGAGTCTAGAGGATAGTGAGACTGATGCTCTTTGGGCTTCGAGTGGTCGTGCACCTTGCAGCGATCGATTGTTGGATGATTCCACTAGGTCCTTCATACAACAGTTTTGGGAGGAGCATTGCAGAGAATCCCCGGTGTTCAAGAAGGCATTGCGGAAGAGGGTGTCACGCGGTGTGTACATTGAGCATGGTGCATGTTTTTTGGAGTGTACCCAGACTGAGTTGTACACTCAGTTTGTAGAGGCGCACCCGGAGTTCAAGATTGGGCAGAGGTCATTTGAGCGATGCAGGCCATGGTTTGTGCAATGCTCTCAGGAGCGTGACACATGCTGTTGTCGCTACCATGTGGATTTTGGATTGATGTATGACGTATTCCGTTCCCTTGATGGTCATAGGGGAGTGGTTCCTACTAGCCCTCGTGACTTCATTCATTCCATATTGTGTACACGAGATGGTGATGCTTTATTCCACTCCCTTGATTGTGTGGAAGGCACGTGTACTTTGTGTGGTGACTTTGCCAGAGTGCCACGAGTTGCACTAGATACTTGTGATGTGCAGATGGTTCGTTGGCAGCAGTATGAGTATTGTACCTTGACATTAGATAATGGTGCATAGTCGAGGAGGTTGCAGCTTGTGGGGAAGGAGACACCACGTGTTGTATTCATTGACTGTTTTCGAGGGAAGCTGTACCACTACATACGCCACTCGCACACTGCGAAATGGGAGGATCGTCAGTTTCGTGCATGTTTGAGGACATTTCCTATAGGGGTGGTTGTCTCAGTGGTGGACTTTGCGGAGAATTACACCTTTGCACCACAGCATGAGATCCAATCGGAGTATTATTTCTCCGAACAGGTGACGTGTGATTGAGTATTGATTTTTTCCCCGCCTCATTATATTGAATTATTTCAATAGTCATATTTTTTTTTCAATGCCATATTGCAGGTTGCTATATTTGTGCACATTAGCTATCGTCATGCACAGGCTCATGTGGATGGCATTGATAGCACCATGGACTCATGCATCATTGTGCGAGAGTATCACTTCTACATTAGTGATGATCGATCGCATGATGCCCATTTTGTGTAGCATTGCTTCACTTTGCATGATAGTTTCTTGAGGGATCATGGTGTCACATGGCAGCGGCGCTGGATCTGGTCAGACGGTTGCGGTGGTCAGTTCAAATCCGCTAGACAGTTTTATTGGTTCTGCAGATGGCACAGTGAGACAGGCATTCCGATCACATGGAGCTACTTCGAGACAGGGCACGGTAAGGGAGAGCACGATGGTGCAGGTGCTTACGTGAAGCGTGCTTTGCGTCGATACCAGTTGCGTCACAGTGCCGATCGCTTCAAGGATGCACATGATGTGGTGCGGTGGTGCAGCCAGCACTTATCCACTAGTGCTACGTCCTCGTTTCAGTCGCGTGACGATAGGGTGGTGAGCCGGTATTTTTGGTGCGTGGACATTGGGAGTCTTGATCGGTCGAGGCCTTTTGATTGTCGTTTTGTGCTTGGCACTCTTGATTTCCATTCCATCAGGAGCATAGGTGAGTCTCACCCCGCGATCTTTTCTCGACGGTTTGCATGTTTTTGCTCTGCATGCATTGATGATGATTGGGGAGGGTGCTCCATGATACCATGGGCCGATCCATGGGTACGGCGAGTGCTTTCTCCCTTCCAGCCTTGGGAGGAGATACATGATGATCAGGATGCGGGATTCAGTTCCTCTAGAGATTATGACCAGCTTACAGATATTTTGCGTATTGGTGATATCTTCGTGGTTATTGCTTCGAAGGGCAATGAGGAGGGTGTGGATTATTACTTGTTGTGATGCTCTATGCTGAAGAGTGTGCTGAATGAGGATACAGTGGATGGGCATGGGATGCACTTCAATGCTCATAGCATGATCGTAGGTGGCCACTATTTTCAGCAGATACAGAGGCGTGGTCGCTATATTGAGTTCCAGGAGTACATAGCGGATCGGGAGGCATAAATGTATTCTCATCTTGTTGTTGGGATCAAGATTACTTTGAGTCGTGTTCGCACTCGCAAGGCGATGTCCACTCCACGATGGCGCCTTGCAGTGGCGGATCACGAGAGCATACTTGCAACTATTGGCATGAGAGCTGATCCTGAGGAGTAGCACATTACATATCATATTTTTTGGGATCATCAGTTGATCAGATTGATTTTTATTAGGTATCATTAGTTGATTACACTTTTTTGTATTCGATATGTATAGGCTCACTGTGTGACCGTACCATTGTAATTTTCATGGACTCATATTTTGTATTTCACTATGATGGCTGTATACACGTTCATACACATCATTGTATTAGATTCTATTTTTAACATGATGTCCGATGTCTTCTCAATGGGATTTGTTGTGTTTGTAATACAAAAAATTGTTTATTAGTAGTAATGTTGTAATTTGTTTTGTGCATTAGGACATTTTAAAAACGTGACTAAGAAAATTCGCGCACGTACTAACGAAATACGCGTGTGGACTTGCTTGTTGGGGATGAAACTTCGCACGACTCTTAGGCCACCCTAGACATACATCCACGCGAGATTTGGTCTAAATTGATTTGGTGTGCGCCACGTGGAAGGTACAATGCGTACATTTTTATAATCCCTACTAGCACTCGTGACTACGTATGAGCTATGGCACATGTACTAACGAAATGCGCATGTGGACTTATCTGTTGGGAATGAAACTTCGCACGACTCTTAGGCCACCCTAGACATACATCCACGCAAGATTTGGTCTCCAACTTATTTGGTATGCGCCACGTGGAAGGTATAATGCGTACATTTTTACAATCCCTACTAGCACGACTACGTGTGAGAAATGGCGCACGTACTAACCAAATATGCATGTGGACTTATCTGTTGGAGATTAAACTTTGCACGGCTCTTAGGTTACTGTAGACGTACATCCACGCAAGATTTGGTCTCCAACTTATTTGGTATGCGCCACGTGGAAGGTATAATGCGTACATTTTTACAATTCCTACTAGCACGACTACGTGTGAGAAATGGCGCATGTACTAACCAAATATGCATGTGGACTTATCTGTTGGAGATTAAACTTTGCACGGCTCTGAGACTACCGTAGACGTACATCCACGCAAGATTTGGTGCCCAACTGATTTGGTATGCGCCACGTGGAAGGTACAATGCGTACATTTTTACAATCCCTACTAGCACGACTACGTATGAGCTATGGCGCATGTACTAACGAACTACGCGTGTGGACTTATCTGTTGGAAATGAAACTTCGCACGAATCTTAGGCTACCGTAGACGTACATCCACGCAAGATTTGGTGCCCAACTGATTTGGTATGCGCCACATGGAAGGACAGTTGCGTACATTTTTACAATCCCTACTAGCACTCGTGACTACGTATGAAAAATGGCGCACGTACTAATGAAATACGTACGTGGACTTATCTGTTGGGGACGAAACTTCACACGCCTCTTAGGCTACCCTAGACGTACATCCACGCAAGATTTGGTCTCCAACTGATTTGGTATGCGCCACGTGGAAGGACAAATGCATACATTTTTACAATTTCTACTAGCACGACTAAACCCTAAACCCTAAACCCTGGACCCTAAATCCTAAACCTTGTTGGTCACGAAACTTCACACGCCTCTTAGGCTACCCTAGACGTACATCCACGCAAGATTTGGTCTCCAACTGATTTTGTTTACGCTACGTAGAAGCAATCCCTACTAGCACGGCTAAACCCTAAACCCTAAACCCTGGACCCTAAATCCTAAACCCTGTTGGGGACGAAACTTCACACGCCTCTTAGGCTACCCTAGACGTACATCCACGTAAGATTTGGTCTCCAACTGATTTGGTTTGCGCCACGTAGAAGCAATCCCTACTAGCACGGCTAAACCCTAAACCCTAAACCCTAAACCCTGGACCGTAAATCCTAAACCCTATTGGGGACGAAACTTCACACGCCTCTTAGGCTATCCTAGATGTACATCCACGCAAGATTTGGTCTCCAACTGATTTGGTTTGCGCCACGTAGAAGCAATCCCTACTAGCACGGCTAAACCCTAAACCCTAAACCCTAAACCCTGGACCCTAAATCCTAAACCCTGTTGGGGACGAAACTTCACACGCCTCTTAGGCTACCCTTGACGTACATACACGCAAGATTTGGTCTCCAACTGATTTGGTTTGCACCACGTAGAAGCAATCCCTACTAGCACGGCTAAACCCTAAACCCTAAACCCTAAACCCTGGACCCTAAATCCTAAACCCTGTTGGGGACGAAACTTCACATGCCTCTTAGGCTACCCTAGGCGTACATCCACGCAAGATTTGGTCTCCAACTGATTTGGTTTGCGCCACGTAGAAGCAATCCCTACTAGCACGGCTAAACCCTAAACCCTAAACCCTGGACCCTAAATCCTAAACCCTGTCGGGGACGAAACTTCACACGCCTCTTAGGCTACCCTAGATGTACATCCACGCAAGATTTGGTCTCCAACTGATTTGGTTTGCGCCACGTAGAAGCAATCCCTACTAGCACGGCTAAACCCTAAACCCTAAACCCTAAACCCTGGACCCTAAATCCTAAACCCTGTTGGGGACGAAACTTCACACACCTCTTAGGCTACCCTAGATGTACATCCACGCAAGATTTGGTCTCCAACTGATTTGGTTTGCGCCATGTAGAAGCAATCCCTACTAGCATGACTACACGTTAGCGTACCACCAAAGTCAAAAGAAAATAGTAAAATTAAATTGTGGCCTAACAAATGTTTAATGTTTACAATTACTTCACATGGCATTCTTTTTTAAATACCTTATGTATTAAACAAACTATAAACTGAGATAAACAAAATGTGAAGAACATCATGAAAGTACGAAAATGCTCATACATCATAAAAGTGGGAACAATATCATGAAAGTACCAAAATGAATCTGTACATCATCATCATCATGCTGTAAAAGTGCATCCCTATACAAGAAACGTGTGAAGCCTAAACAATCAATCTGAATCCGAATCTGATAACTCTACATATGATCCTCTAGTGGAACGCTGACGTGGCTCCTGTATGACTCGCTGCCCAACCGTCCGCTGTGTGCCCTCAGGCAAAGCCGGCTCAGATGGGCCAGCCTCATCACCTGCATGAGATGGGCCAGCCTCATCCTGATGAAGAGGAGGGCATGCTGCATGCGCCACTGCTGCCATCTCTGCCTCCCTCGCCTCCTCTATGTACGCGCGTCTCAGCTCCCATAGCCGTGCATCTGCGAATACTCGTGCCTCAAATCTAGTGCGAGTAATCGTCTCTACATGTGAAAGACGCTGCCGCCCTAGCTGCTGCTCCACCCACTACTGCAATGATGTCTGCAGCTCTGCCTCTCGCTCAATCCGACGTGCCTCCTCCGCTCGTGCCTCGTCACCTGGCATGAAATCACCGTACGAAAAGCATCGTGGAATGCATGATGCAACCACCGATGTATCCGCACCCTCCTGCATCAGCAATGCTCTCTGTGCCTCCTCCCTGTGGTGCTCTGTCAAGACTACACGGGCGAATGGATCAACAGCCTGACGATGACCAGGATATAGATCATCCATGCCCAGTCCTCTGTATGTCGCCACATCAATGTCAGCAAAGCATACAGGGCACACTGAACGTGCCACCATGTGGCGGGTCATGCAATGGAGATGTGCGATGTGGCCGCACCCTAGTCCAAACCACCCTACGGTGTCAAAGTCCTCGTGGCAGAGGACACAAGTGGCAGTAGGAAGCCTCGCTACGACTGCTGCGTCTATAGGTGTCCTAGTCGGCACATCTACAGGAGGAGCAGGGTATAGGGCCACACTGGGGTCGATCCTATGGCGCGACGGATCACGACTAATATGCCTCAACTGCAAAATATAGTGCTCTGCGCGATGGTATGCTATGCGTGTCCGAATCCTCTGCTCCTCCAAATCTGTCTGCAACAGTCGTACGCGAGACTCCATCTCCTGACGCAATAGATGTGCCTGCAATGCAGACATGTCACGTACATGGTGAGAATTAACCAAAAAACTTCAGTTCAAAACATGCTACAAAAAAATAAACTAACATAATCAAAATAACTAACCTCGTCCCTAGACTCGGCCAACAC
Organism: Dipteris shenzhenensis; assembly: GCF_047967505.1. Taxonomy (NCBI): domain Eukaryota; kingdom Viridiplantae; phylum Streptophyta; class Polypodiopsida; order Gleicheniales; family Dipteridaceae; genus Dipteris; species Dipteris shenzhenensis. The sequence continues at coordinate 29,345,245 of NC_141600.1, forward strand.
AGCCTCCAATTCTGCAATCCGTCTGTCTCGAGCCTCCAACTCGTGCTGAGGCGCCGTAGATGTGGGAGGTGGTGTAGATGTGGGATGCTCCATCGATGATCGAGGTGGGGGAGGTGGAATCGCAATAGATCTCGATAGGGCAGAGACCATGTGCTGCAAGGATGATGCCACTAAATGAACATCCCCCCTAATCTGTCCTCCCACCGCTCGCAATGCCGGTGCAGGGATGGTGTGCAACTCTGGTCCCTCGCATCGACGCTGAACACCTACAATCTGACGCTCCTGACGCCCCACCCTACCATGTCCCGCTCCTGGACGGGTACTGAGGTAGTCCACCCGATGACCAAGGACAAACTCAGCGTAAAGCTGCATGGCAAACGACCTGGCTATCTGGCGGTTGTGAGGCAATCGACCACCATTCGCAGCAAGATATCTTGGATAAATGTGTGCTGCTATGATGGGGTGCTACCGTAAAATATGCAAGGGGAGCCCTGATCGTGGTCGCATCGCCTCGGTGTGACCATCCCAAAACATGTCGTCCAAGGCCTCCCTGTGATGTGACTCCCGCTCAAACAACTGTCGAATGGCTCTTCACCAATCCAAGCCACCACCAGTGATCTCCGCCTCAGCCTGTGCCTGAAAGCTATCCACAACGTCCTCAACTGTGTCCAATCGACTCAGAGCCTCAATAACTGAATCCACGCTCGCAACCAAGTGAGGGGGTGCCCTAGCATCCTGCAGTGCCCTCATCTCAGCTCTCAGCATCTCTATCTGCATACGAATAGTGGTGCTAGAACCTGTGCGCTGGCTGGCGCATGCACAAAAAAAACACATGGAAATTAATATTCTATTTAGGTAATGAAAATAATATTCTATTCAATATGACTTATAATCTATTTACGTAATGAAAACCATTTGTACGTACTCCTTGATGAGGTAGATCCTATGCACCTACCGGTAGATGGGCCAAATGTGTGGCTCAATATTAATCAATATTATTAATAATTCTTAATTTTGATTAGAATTTTTTCACTCTAGTCGTTGCATTTTAAAACTTAGATGTCTCAAATATTTTCTCCTTATATGTTTCCCTTTTTTCACTTTTTATCCAATATGAAACTTTTCCACATGTGGTGTAAGGACCACATTGTCCACTAATGGCCCCTATACTAAGGACAGATAGTGGAGAGGTTTGGTTAATAAGACCTTCTTTGAATGCTTTACTGCCTTGGGTTTGCAATAGATATGGAGGAGATAGAAGGATACCTAATACATTACTTTGAACGATACACAAGCAAGGCGCATCTAGTATTTCTCGGACTACACATTAAAAAAGAGAGCGGGTTCACACTACAGACCTTTTAAAGCGAGAACTTTGAGAAAATAAGTAAGCCTTTTCAATATTATCTATTTTGGTTGGGCAATCCACCTCAACTAGTGGCCATTCCTATAGATCATCACTTGGTTTAAGACATTTTGTATAAGACTCACTCGACTTCTAGTTGTAAAAATAGTTTTGGAATGAGATCATCCACATACGTAGCAACAACAAAGGGCACAAGATCCCTAGAAGAGGATTCAAAAACTTTGAAAATTAAATCCTTGGATGTCCCTATGCAATGGGAAGGGTTGCATACGATAACTAATGTTAATTTTGGTTGAGCTCAAGTAATAAGCGTCACCGTTGCCTATGGTTAGACTAGCAAGAAAGAGACCACCCTTGCTTACAATGAAACTAGCATATAATTCCTTGAGCATGTGGTTGACATTCCATGTGTGACATAGTTTCAACGAGGGAAAGGAGATATGTAGCATCCGCACTATTTTGGTTATGAGGTGGTTCACATGATTATTGATACAAAGTCTTTCTAGGAAAACATCTTAGTCATTTGTAAAAGACAAGATAAATGTTGTTAACATTAGTCATAGGTTTCCCTACGGTGCAAAAAGGGATGTATGTGTGCCACATGGCGAGCTGCCATGTAGCAAACAACATGGAATGGGATGCTTCAAATGTCAACTCTTGAAGGTTATGGAGTTCTCTCTCTCTTAAGTCTCTTATCTATGATCATTAAGGGATGATTAGGAGAGATTCAGTCATTAACAGGCTCTATTTGAACTTAGGTCTATAGTTGATCAAAACACTTGCATATATTAGCATGAATGTGGAATGAATATAGATCCACTAGAGTCCCATGTGCAATGAATGTTAGGTATTCTAGTTAAACTTTCAGTTTCTCTATGGCGTATTTCTTTCTTCTTATACATATAAGAGAAGTAGATGAATTATGGAACTAGACAACAAACATGATCAAAGTGCTAGATCTAAAGCATGCCATAGTGATAGCATAAGAATCTCAAACAGTTTATAGGCACAGACCGTAATATTCGAGTTCTTGAAGACCCATCCAAATATTCTCAATCTTGTAATATTCTTTTTTCAGTTATGCTAGAGTCTATGCATAACTTAGAAGAATTAGACCTTTGCAAACTATTCCATGTCTTCTTAAGGTCTAAGCCACTATTTCATGTCTTCTTAAGGGATATTGAAGATTTGGACTAAGCCACTATCTAGGCATTTCCAAGCTATAGCCTTATCATGCATGCTTAGTCTAATCAATCTATTGACTAATAGGGGACATATGCCTTCAACATATTTCCTAGTAGAATCGATCCTTACTAATTGCCAAATAGTTAAAGGATGATTTATCATTAGTAATTTCCCAATATATTAGGGATGATTACCCAAGCTTAAACCTAGTTTCCTTCTAAAGAACTTGCTTGTCCCAAAGTGTCTAGTCAACTTCAAGCTTTGGTCACCAACCATGTCACTAGTCAATCTTTAATGTCCAACTCCAATAGTTGACTAGTAGGTTTATGTTTGTGTATTAATTTGATAAGTCGAGCGAGTCTTATACAAAATGTCTTATTAATTTGATAAGTCGAGCGAGTCTTGTGCCTCATTAAACGTTTTGTAAATTTAAAATTTTCACATTTTAAATTTTAAATGTCGTAATTCAAAAATAAAAAAAAAATTTACAAATGCATTTCAAATTTATAAATACTTTATAATTATTCCTATGAACGTTTTTTATTTAATAAAAATAGCTCTATTTAAAAAAAAAAATCTCATTTTCACATTTTAAATAAAAAATGTCGTAATTTATAAATTTCAAAAAAACATTAAAATGCATTATAAATTTAGAAAATTTTTATAATTTTCCTTATAAACTAAAATTTAATTAAATTCTACCAAAAAGAAAATGCTACATAAAAAAAACAGAAATATAGAACATCTTTACATTTTGAATAAAAAATGCCTCATTAAACGTTTTTTAAATTTAAAATTTTCACATTTTAAATTATAAATGTCCTAATTCAAAAATTTAAAAAAAATTTACAAATGCATTTCAAATTTATAAATATTTTATAATTATTAATATGAACGTTTTTTTATTTACTAAAAAAGCTCTATTTTGAAAATAAAATTTCATTTTCACATTTTAAATAAAAAATGTCGTAATTCATAAATTTCAAAAAAACATTATATTGCATTTTAAATTTAGAAATTTTTTATTATTTCTCTTTTAACCTAAAATTTAATTAAATTCTACCAAAAAGAAAATGCTACATAAAAAAAACAGAAATATTTAACATTTTCACATTTTTAATAAAAAATGCCTCATTAGACGTTTTTTAAATTTAAAATTTTCACATTTTAAATTATAAATGTCATAATTTAAAAATTAAACAAAAAATTTACAAATGCATTTCAAATTTATAAATATTTTATAATTATTAATATGAACTTTTTTTATTTACTAAAAAAAGCTCTATTAAAAAAAAAAATAATTTTCACATTTTAAATAAAAAATCTCGTAATTCATAAATTTCAGAAAAACATTAAAATGCATTTTATAATTTTTCTTATAAACTAAAATTTTAAATTACGTTTTTTAAAATTAAAATTTTCACATTTTAAATTATAAATGTCGTAATTTAAAAATTAAAAAAAAAAATTTACAAATGCATTTCAAATTTATAAATATTTTATAATTATTAATATGAACTTTTTTTATTTACTAAAAAAAGCTCTATTAAAAAAAAAAAATAATTTTCACATTTTAAATAAAAAATCTCGTAATTCATAAATTTCAGAAAAACATTAAAATGCATTTTATAAATTTTCTTATAAACTAAAATTTTAAATTACGTTTTTTAAAATTAAAATTTTCACATTTTAAATTATAAATGTCGTAATTTAAAAATTAAAAAAAAAAATTTACAAATACATTTCAAATTTATAAATATTTTATAATTAATAATATGAACGTTTTTTTATTTACTAAAAAAAGCTCTATTTAAAAAACAAATTTAATTTTCACATTTTAAATAAAAAATCTCGTAATTCATAAATTTCAGAAAAACATTAAAATGCATTTTATAATTTTTCTTATAAACTAAAATTTAATCAAATTCTACATAAAAGAAAATGCTACATAAAAAAAAACCCTACCTGGACTCTCCCGCTCCTGCTCCATCCATCTCCGTCGATGTCCGTTCGTGGCTCTCCGTCGCTCGCGCTTTTCCGTCGAAGTCCGGCAAATCCGAAATCGGTGGATGAGGCAGAGCTCGAGGGAGCTCGATCGAGGTATGCGGAATGAGGGGGGTCGCTCTCCTTTTATAAGAAAAATTAGGGTTTAGCTACCTTGATCGAGGTATTCTTGACATGCCCATACATCTCGGCACATATACCTCGATCGAGGTATTGGCATGCCATGATACCTCGATCGAGGTATTCTTGACATGCCCATACATCTCGTTGGCATGCCACGATACCTCGATCAAGGTATTCTTGACATGCCCATACATCTCTGTACATCTACCTCGATTGAGGTATTGCCATGCCACGATACCTCGATCGAGGTATTGTGACATGCCCATACATCTCGGTACATCCACGTCGATGGAGGTTTTGACATGCCACGATACCTCGATCATGGTGTGTTGGCAGAAACGGGATGCCAAGTCATGTGTCCAGCATACCTCGATCGAGGTATGTCATCCGCCCTGTTGGCTGCCCTGTCGGATGGCACATACCTCGATCGAGGTATGCTGGACATGCCACCTGACCTCGATCGAGGTTGAGCTGGATTGCCACGATACCTCGAACGAGGTAGATGTGGCATGTATAGCTGGCTTGCCAGCAAGCCTCGATCGAGGTAGAGGCTCGGTCCGGTGAAAAAGCTACGTACCTCGATCGAGGTATTGGCTAGGCTCGGTTGTGCTCGTGTGTGATTTTCATTGGAGCTTATACCTCGATCGAGGTATTGGAGACCGAAGCAAAACCTTTGTATTTTCACTCGAGCGGGTGTCACACTCACCCGAAAGTGGTCCGGAAGTGGACACCCTTAGCTTGCTACCTCCCAAAATATACTTTCTTTTTAACTTTTCATTTGGATTTGAAATATAACATAATGATTATCATTTTACTAATATAATTTAAATGTTTGGTAGGAAGCAACATGAAGACAAAAATAAATTTGTATAGCTGCCCGACTATAGAACGAGTTTAAATGAGGTTGGATCCATATTGTGCTACTCTTGGAGCTACAAGATCTTGTAAAGCAAAGGTGTGATAATGCAAAGTACATTCACCTTCTCTTGAATTCAATCTTTTTCATGTAGTATATTTTAAAGGGGGGAGAGAGAGAGAGAGAGAGAGAGAGAGAGAGAGAGAGAGAGAGAGGCACGTATTGAAGTCCACGGGAGGTCTATCTAGATCTATGGGGTTGAAAAAAAGTATAGACAAAGAGCTATGACTAGGTATTCCCCACCTTGAATATTGGAACCAATGTGCTTTGTTGCCAACTTTTATGTAACCTGTCTATTAATTCTTTATCCAAGAATGTTTTTTTGCTGCAAGCCTTCTCCACCCAATTTGACCCAATTTGACCATTTTAGCAATGTGGCCTTGAGGGTCCTTTGCTTTCCCATTCATGAGGCTTTATATGGCCTTTGAGACATCTTGGATATGGATATTTCTTGGTAATATTTGAATAAAATATGCCCTTTTTAAACTTTTCTATCATATTTGAATCGATATAATTCCCAAATGCAATTCACTAGATGTTTCCATAAGATTTCCATTTTGCTTGAGGATTCTTGGCATGGAGGTCCTTCAAAAAATCACTTGGTTTGAACTATAGTTTTTGAAGAGTTCTTGATGCTTTTCTTGAGGAATTTCCTTTTCTTTATTCTTGTTATATTTTTGTAGATTTTCTCTTTCTTTTTATTATATATACAAGTAAAATATGTTATTGAGTTAAGTTAAAGATAACCTTAACAATGGAATTACATTCCTACTATATTATGTACTTCTTCACTAACTTTCGGGGGTTTTTTCATACAAATCGGTTTACTACATCAATATGAAGTTTGTTTTCTAGTTAAGGTCATTCAAGACCTTTTGAACAAGTACCCATGTTGTATAGTTCTGAGTTGATCTTGACCACATGAAATTTTCTTAGTAAGAATCCTGCTTAAAGTGGCATTCCCATTACTCACCCTTAATGTACCCATTAAATTTCTACATTCCAAATTCTTTCTCTTCATAAAAGTCCTTAAAGTATGTCTTGGGGGGGTTAAATTTACAAGCATTTTATAACAAGTCCCTAAGAGATTTAATTTAAACTGGACTCTCTAAATGCCAATGGGAATGCACATTTATGTGAACAATCCATCAACACCTCACCTAGTGCTCCCAAGCTGGCAGTGGGAAAAGGCCCTTAGTCTTCATAATCCAAGATGCTATGCTAGGGCATGAGGTTTCTATGAGAGTAATTGCTAGCTGGACTGTCCCCAATTCTATGTGGCCTCATAGGCCCTAAAATTGGATAAGACATATCTATATTTATAAATGACTATGAATACATGCTACATGAGATGTGTGATTAAGCATCCAAAACAACTTTATCTTAAACTAAGTGCTCTTTGAAGAAGGTAATTGCTTTCTCTCTTAAAAAGGGTGAATTTCAAAATATTAGTGAAGAAAAACAAAGGTGGTCAATTGCTTCCAATAACTATATTGTAATTGTACATGTTCATGTTTTCCTCTCAGGTTTGACTAGCAAAGGTAGCCAAAAGGAGCATGCTTAAGGGAGTCAAAAGGAAGATCTTTAAGCAAAACATGTACATCATATGGGGTCCTACTACTATAAAGACATAAAAGTTCTCTTTCTCTTTTTTCGTTTTGTTATAAAATTGGTAAGTGTGGACTCCCATGAGGACTCGAAAATCCTAACCTAGAGGGGTAGTAATCACCTGCACCCAATATGAGTGAATCGAACTCCCATTGGTTCCTTTGTTTGTGGAGGAGTCCCCATGGTAGGTGGATGCAAGTGATTCTTCAATGGAGTCTAGTTTTGTGGTTGCTAGGGGGTCCCATAATGAGCTTCAATTTATGATAGGTGTTGCTCCGGAAATCAAGGGTGACCTACAAGCAAGCTTAAAATATATAAATGCACAAGGCTACAAGCATCTGGAGACTTGCTCTAACAGCGCATTCCCATGCTTGGCATAGCCAACAAAAATGCTGGGGAATGCCTGATCGTGTATGGCCTCAAGAATTTAGGAGTGCAATGTAAGCACCTTCAATGCCGCAGTGGAGACGGGAAAAGTCCCTCTCCAATGGCCCATTTGGCACTTTTGCAGATTGCCTGGCATGTGATTTGGACATGGGGATGATTGATGGAGTATGCTGCGCTTTGCCAGGAGGTAGCTAGCATTGGACTACATGGCAATACACTCTAATCCCCCTCTAGGGATGGCCTACAAGCAAGCTTAAAATATCTGGATGCACAAGGTGTATGGGGAGTTGCTTTAATCCCCAACCCCCTTCCCTTCTACTACCCCTACCCCAAAAATTGGAGGTTTCGAGATGTTGTCAAGTGGGCTTTTGGGAAGGCTTGTATCGACACATGGGGGAACACAACACGCGCTCAATCAACCATTTTTTTTACGGCTATGCAGGTGCATCCAAAAGAGGGAATGCGTTGTTGTCGTAGGGGAGTTGCCTTAGGCACACGGCCGTAGGGAAAGGGAGGGCGGACGCCTTTCCCCCTCCGTTTCCCTTCCGTCATCATAGGCATGGGGAGCGCGCCACCTGTCCTATTCTGAAAAACAAGCAGCTGTTTCGGGCAGGGTGCAGATCACCATCCAGAAGAAATCGTAAGATCGAGCGGTTGAGATCGTGCGATGCGCGACTCGAGCCTTTGATGGAGAGGTGCAATGGAAGCCTCCACCGCCAGAGCCCGATGGAAGGAGGTGGGCAAATGTGTGCCTGTGATAAATATGAGCTCTCCTGATATGATCCTCTCTTGCATCCATTCATGAAATCTAAAATAGACGCGTCATATTCTGGAAGCGTCAATTCTCCTCGGTAAATTCAATTAAAAAAACAAAAAAAAAAGGAAGAAAAAGCAATCTCATTCTTGACACACAAAAAAAGTTCATCTCTACAGGCCTTGTGTTCATTTCCCGTCCCTCACCTTTGCATTCGAAGAAGCTTCATCCCTGCCTTGAATTTGCTCATTCTCCTCTTCAATCAGATCCCCAGCAGACAATTCAGGCTTGCTTCCCCCAGCCATTCGCAGTCCCCTCCGCTCACGGCAACCCCACGCTGCTCGATGGCTTCCTGTCTCTAGATTTCCAACCTTTTCTTCTTCGTCTCCTCTTGCATCACATCAGTCCTTTCTGTTCAACCTGCACCGGATGCTTTTCCCCAGCTGCCGCCCCGGAGGAGAAGCTTAGCTCCTGCAGGCTCGTTTCCACGGATCCTCATCTTCTCCCCAATCCGGCATCTGCTTGCAGTGAGCTCCCTTCTCATTAATATCGATTTCCAGATTTTTGTTTCTTTGGAATGAGAGAGATTCCTCATCATCAACCAGTTTGCACGCTTTGGTTTCGCAGCTAGAACGCCAAAGACTTTTCTTTGAACGTGTATCCACTCCGCATTGCCAGTTCCAGATTCATTGTTGCTACGTACAACCACGTCCTTGATGGATTGCTTAATATCTGAACCGAAGCCTCCCACACCTCTTGTCTGAACTCCCTGCACAGCTTTACCTCACAGCTGCCATGGCCGGAGTGCAAATGGCCGGTTATTCTTACGTTCAAACTCCTCCGTCATTCTGTAGCCTCCACGATTGCTCTGCCTCCCTACCGTGCTCTCTGCGAGAACGAGTGTCGCTTCACTTCCCCTTGCACTCCGGGAGTCGCTTACCTCTGCTGCGGCTCACCACTACTTGGTCGCCCATTTTGAAAAGTACGTTACTTAATCATAAGCTAATTCTGCAGGAAAAGTTGTGCCGTCTCCTCGCATTTGAATGCTATTGGCATTTCCATGATCAATAGTAATAACTTAAGTCAACTGGATGCTTCTTGTGGCAAATGAACCTGACATTAACACCATCTCATGCTTTTACTCACTCTCAACAATGACAGCTTCCTTAGCATCTCCAATTGTCGCCAATGCTTCTTTAAACGGAAATGGTGCGGAAAATGCGCAAGATGAAGCGGATAAGGTGGCTTTAGAACGGTTGCAAAGGGTGCTTGCTTCCAAAAATGAGTCTGAGCTCAAGGATCGTATTTTGTCAGGCGAATTCACTGTTGGCTCTACAAAGTAAGTAATCCGCTGATGGTTGCAGATAAATTACGCTTGTGTGTGTGTACTTCAAAGCCTTTCGCTACTCGCAAAATATTTACTAAGTATCCTTGGAGTTTTTCGCAGAAGTAATTTGAGAAAGCTGCGGGAATTATTGCTTGACTTTGGACAAGTTGGACGCGGACTTGCTCATACTATAGCTATCTTGGAGCGGACATACAGATTGGAGAAAGCTAAGCAGTTGCCTGAAGCTAGGGGAGATGTCAAAGCGGTTCTTGGCCAACCTTTTTTTATACCCCTGTATAACCTTTACCTCACGTACGGCGGCATTTTCAGGCTAACGTTTGGACCCAAGGTGTAGCCAATGTTGGCATCTGACACAAAGACTACCTTCTGCTTCATTGAGATATTTTGAAATGGATCCCCTGAAATAATACTAATGCAGATGAACGTTTTGATTCTAGTCGTTTGTTATAGTTTCGAATCCTGCAATAGCGAAGCGCATTTTGAGAGACAACTCTAAGGCATACTCAAAGGTATGCAACTCACATTTTTAAGAAATCTGCTCATGATTAGTTAAAATTTTCCTTCAGTACTTGAGAAAGAAGGGGGTTAGTGTCATTGCAATTTCTCTTCCAGGGCATTCTTGCAGAAATATTGGACTTTGTCATGGGAAAGGGTCTCATACCTGCTGAAGAAGAAATATGGCGTGTTCGTAGGCGAGTAATTGTTCCAGCTTTGCACCAAAAGGTGAACATGGTGTTCCTCTTTCGGGAGATACTACCCTTGGTGATGCACGGAGTACCTTTTTGCAAAGGACTAATGGATCTTGATTTTCGATTCTGCAGTTTGTGGCAGTAATGATTGGGCTGTTTGGTAGAGCAACAGAGAAGCTTTGTAAAAAACTTGATGACGCGGCCAGCAATGGCGAGGATGTTGAAATGGAGTCGTTATTTTCCCGCTTGACACTGGATGTGATAGGCAAAGCTGTATTCAATTACGATTTTGATTCACTGTCACATGACACAGGCATTGTAGAGGTACAACCATTGCTGTTCTTTTTCCATAATTTTTTACTGGAATTTTGCTCATCAGTAGTTTGTAGCATTCAAGTGTATTTGTCTGATAATGTTGTTTGATTTCCTTGTACAGGCTGTATACATCGCTCTACGAGAAGCTGAGGATCGGAGTGTTGCTGTCATTCCATACTGGAATATTCCTATTATCAGAGATTTATCTCCACGACAGCAGAAAGTATCACGTGCGCTTAAACAAATCAATGAAACTCTGGATGATCTCATTGCAATATGCAAGGTACGGGGGGATTATGTACCAAGATTTCTCCCGTCCGCTTGGTTTACAAGCATTATTTTCCATTGAGGCAGAGGCTCTTTGATATGTGACAGGGATATACGTCCATGTAAATTTAATTCCAGGTGTGCTTACACTGCAGAGAATGGTTGATGATGAGAATGTGAATTTCAGTGAGGATTATATGAACGAGCGTGACCCAAGTATTCTGCATTTCCTTTTGGCATCTGGTGATGACGTATGTTGTATAGTTTTGCTTCAAATTACCCATTCAGACTCTCCATTTATCATTCAATCAGTTTTTGGAGCTTGTAAGGGTGACATATTTGACGTCATGGTCCAGGTCTCAAGCAAGCAGCTTAGAGATGATTTGATGACTTTGTTGATTGCTGGCCATGAAACATCTGCCGCAGTGCTCACATGGGCATTCTACCTCCTCACACAGGTGATTTTGCATCTACACTTATGTTCTTGTGAGTGATTTTTGTAAATCATACTTTTATTTCTCTCTTTCATGCAGTTTCCTATATCGGAAGTGATGGTTCCTGTGTGGAAATAGTACCTTTCAGGAAAGGGCTTAGAGGCATGTATTTCTGGAATTGTTTGACATCCAAGTTCCTTCTATAATTTGCGGCCATTGCAAATAAAAGTTTGTGCAGTAATGTATTTATTCAAAACATGTCGTTGACAACAAGGGATTGGGAATTCGCTGCATTGCGAATTCCCAATTCTAGGTTCCCATCTGATGCTTTCTAGATGTTCTTAGGGTGATTTGACAAGTCACTTTAACGCGTGGGTTTGGATTGAAATCCAGTCCATGCAAGGAACGAAGCATGTAATTATGTACCTTCACAAACAAGCTACTCATTTTACAGTTGGAATCTACAGAGCAAAGCAAACTAGCCTACAAAGCCTTCCCATGCATATACATGCACATGTATGTAAGCATAGGCATGCACAAACCTTTAAACATACACGTGTATATTGTCAGCACCAACTTTTCATATTTGTAGTCAGTACATGAGACATGACATTTAGCACTTTAAGTGATCCTAGTGCGCTTTGCCAAGGCAAAACAAAGCTACACAGCTTGGATTGAAGTCATATACCCCTTGCATTTGAGGCCGTGTCAATTTATGCAATACAAAGAGAAAGTCAAAGCGAGCTGCTGATGCTGGGAAAATGGGATTTCAGATAGCAGTTAAACAAATTTCAGCACAAATTTATGCCTTTGGTTGTCTTTCAGTGTTTTATTATAATGACATGCAGTGTATTCTTGGAAACAGTGTCTATAAGACCTTTTAAGGTCAATTTTTTCGTTTTTGTGATGAGTGAAGTAATATTGTACTGGTGTAAAAGTGTGTATAAACTAGCTGAGGATGACATTTTATATTTGATGCAGAATCCTGCTGTCACAGCAAAACTTCAACGTGAGGTAAGCTTTATCACTTCGACAAAGAGACCTGCATTTAATTTGTCTATGTGTGTTGCAGTTGTGATGAGTTTCTTTTTTTAGGTGGATCTTGTCCTTGGAGACAGGTTGCCAACCATGAAAGATATGAAAGAACTCAAGTTTACAACACGAGTTATCAATGAGGCAAGTTAAAAATTTGAATCAAGATGAGCCTAATTGTGAGATCGATTTCATGCTGCTTTTGCATTTATATAAGTTCCTTTCAAAGCGTGAAGGTCCCGTCAATTTGAGAGAGCTTTCTTGGTATGCAGACATTACGATTGTATCCACAGCCACCAGTATTAATAAGACGATCTTTACAAGATGATGTGCTTGGGCAATACCATATCAAGAAGTAAGCTACACACGTCTACTTCAGAGAATATCTACTGTTTTTTTACTAAAAATTGTCATGCTTGAGTTGGCTTAGGGTTTTACATATTGAAAGAGAAATTGATTTTTAATTAAGTGTCCCTTGATATCTTAGAGGCGAGGATTTCTTTATCTCTGTTTGGAATTTGCACCGATCGCCACGTCTGTGGGAGGATGCAGAAGAGTTTAAGCCAGAAAGGTGGCCACTGGACGGGCCAGATCCAACCGAAGTCTCAGAGAACTACAGGTTATTGTTCACACTTGTGCCCTGTTCCTAAATGAAGATAATGCCCCCCTTGCTCCCAGCATGCAACACATTACACCAGTAAGCACCCGACTTTTATTCTATTCATAATGATGAACTGACTCGCAAGCTTGAAAGTGAGAAAAACATTTGATCTTACATTGTGTCTGTGTGCTGCATCATTTATTAAAAGTGCAAAACATTTATTTTTTTCTCTATACATGCATGATTATGCATGCTGCATGCAGTTGCTCTCTCTCTCTCACACACACACACACACACACACACACACATTTTTTTTTTTGGTGAAACCAGTAACTATAAAATTAACATGAAATCAATGTACATGACATTAGACTCCAAAAGAGAGCCTAATGGAAGAACTCAAAAACAGTCAGAAAACACTTCGAGGCTAGTAGCATCCATGTCCCTCGCAGCATAACTATCATATAAAGATTGCTTGAGGGACATTCTGAAGAAAGTATATGCTTGAGGAAACTGTTGTCCCATCCTAAAATGCAATCTCTGTGTCCAAATAGTCCATAGTACCCAAAAACGAGCCCAGTGAAAGAAAAGGAGGAATGGAGACATCTGAGATGAGAAGCATCCAAACATCCAGAAGAGTTTCCCAAATCTGATAGAGGGAAACCGAAGCCGCAACAAATGAGAAACATGAGTGATCAACATCCGAGAGTGCGGGCAAGACCATAACAAATGGGGAACTGTCTCTCTCTCTCTCTCACACACACACACACACACACACACACACACAGAGCACATTTTTTGTTAAGAAAAGTATTCATTAGGAAAGATATACTATAGTGGGAGATAGACTGACTCACTCTCTCTCTCCTGCTCAACACTAACTGCAAACTGCAAGATAATGCACTCAATACACAAAGTGATGCTGTGGATGTGAATGAGAGAATATAGTGGACCTCCGAAGAGGAATAGATAAAACTGAATAATGAATGCTCATGGGGCTGAATACAACTGTATGAAGGGGCTGGAACCCTCACTGCAAAACTGGAAAAAAACTAGACTAACTGGAGGAGGTGAATCCTCACTAGATGCCTAAAGAGGCTGAGCCTTGAGGCTACCCTGCTGGGCTGCTGCGGTGAGGCCTAGCTGCTGCTGTACTGAAGGCTGAAGTGCCCAAGTGTGGAATGGAGAATGAGGGCCAAGGGGGCTGCTTTATATAGGCTCCCTTGGGCCTGAAAATGGACCGACCATCATCTTGCTTCCCACCGACTAGGCTGACCTGCTGTCTGCCCCGACTTACCATGTGGCAGCCACCACGTGCTGCTGATGTGGCGCCGCTTACAGTTGACGTCACCCATTAATGTGGCACCCCTGCTGACATGGTGCCTGAGCTGAGCTGGCTGCTGCTGCTTGCATGGCAGTCCACATGGCTGCTGCTGTGGCTGCGTGCTGATTGGGCAGCCCAACATGCCACGCGCTGAGGATGCCTGTGACATCCCCTTCTGCTGAAACTTGAACCAGCATATGAAAGTGGCCTCCGGTCGTGCTGATGGAGGTGATTGGTTGTGGTATACTTGGCTGATAAATACTTATCTGAATACATGGTCCATGAATCCGGAGATGGTTGCTAATCGCATGAATCCTGATCTGCAGGTATGGAATTCCTGGATCTGCCGGTGCTACTTCTGGTAATGTGGGTTAATGCTCTAGGATGATGCTCCATGTGGTTTTCCTCGGTGCATATAGGTGATAGGGAAAAACCGTATCCTGTTGTAATACTGTGTCTTGCTGGCGCCGGTCTCGGTGCATATAGGTCGAGGAGGAACACCCCTAAGCCAATAGAGGAACTTGGACCCATGGCTTGGGATTATGACATCCAAGCCTTGGTGCTGATAATCTGGTTGGACTTCGAAGTGGTGCCACCATCATGCTCCCAAGATGGCATCCATTGCTTGAGTAGGTGCGACCTGAGTGGAGCTCTGATACCAATGTAGCGGAAGATAGACTGACTCATTCTCTCTCCTGCCCAACAAAAACTGCAAACTGCAAACTGCAAGATGATGCACTCAAAACACAGTGATGTTGTGGATCTAAGTGAGAGAATCAGAGAGAGAGAATATAGTGGGCCTCCAAAGAGGAATAGACATTACTGAATTGTGAATGTCGAGTGGGCTGAATACAACTGTACAAAGGGGCTGAAACCCTCACTGCAAAACTGGGGAAGGACTAGTGTCAAATTTTCCAGGGTCAAGCCCAGGTGGCAGTGACAATTGGCTACCTTGTCAGCCAATGCAGCTCCCTACGCAGCAGACTTGGCACGATTTGGGGCCTCAAAGGGGCACCGAAATGCATAGAAATTGGGCTGGGGGAGGCTGCCTTTTATAGACAGCCTCAACCCCCATCTTGCTTCCCACCGACTAGGCTGACCTGCTGTCTGCCCCGACTTACCATGTGGCTGCTGATGTGGCGCCACTTACGGCTGACATCACCCATTAATGTGGCACCCCTGCTGACATGGTGCCTGCGCTAAGCTGGCTGCTGCTGCTTGCGTGGCAGTCCACGTGCTGCTGCTGTGACTGCGTGCTGATTGGACAGCCCAACATGCCACGCGCTGAGGATGCCTGTGACATCCCCTTGTTGAAACTTGAACCAGCATATGAAAGTGGACTCCCGTTGTGCTGATGGAGGTGATTGGTTGTGGTATACTTGGCTGATAAATCCTTATCTGAACACATGGTTCATGAATCTGGAATGGTTGCCAAGCGCATGAATCCTGATCTGCAGGTATGGAATTCCTGGATCTGCCGGTGCTACTTCTGGTAATGTGGGTTAATGCTCTAGGATGATGCTCCATGTGGTTTTCCTCGGTGCATATAGGTGATATGGAAAGACTGTATCCTGTTGTAATACTGTGTCTTGCTGGTGCCGGTCTCGAGCTCCTTGAATGATTGATATCAAAGGTCGAGGGGGAACACCCTTAAGCCAATAGAGGAACTTGGACACATGACCTGGGATTTTGACATCCAAGCCTTGGTGCTGATAATCTGGTCGGACTTCGAAGTGGTGCCACCATCGTGCTCCCAAGATGGCGTCCGTTGCCTGAGTAGGTGCGACTTGAGTGAAGCTCTGATACCAATGTAGCGGAAGATAGACTGACTCACTCTCTCTCCTGCTCAACACTAACTGCAAACTGCAAGATGATGCACTCAATACACAAAGTGATGCTGTGGATGTGAGTGCAAGAATCAGAGGGAGAGAATATAGTGGGCCTCTGAAAAGGAATAGACACTACTGAATTGTGAATGTTGAGTGGGCTGAATACAACTGTACAAAGTGGCTGAAACCCTCAT
This sequence comes from Dipteris shenzhenensis, assembly GCF_047967505.1. Classification (NCBI taxonomy): domain Eukaryota; kingdom Viridiplantae; phylum Streptophyta; class Polypodiopsida; order Gleicheniales; family Dipteridaceae; genus Dipteris; species Dipteris shenzhenensis. The sequence continues at coordinate 29,361,621 of NC_141600.1, forward strand.
TGCAAAACCGGGGAAGGATTAGTGTCACATTTTCCAGGGTGAAGCCCAGGTGGCAGTGACAACTGGCTACCTTGTCAGCCAATGCAGCTCCCTACGCAGCAGACTTGGCACAATTTGGGGCCTCAAAAGGGCACCGAAATGCATAGAAATTGGGCTGGGGGAGGCTGCCTTTTATAGACAGCCTCAACCCCCTCCTAATCGGCCCCTATGGCTGGGGACCAGTCTAGCCAACTAGCTGATTGGCTGGTCGGCCAGTTCAGGCCAAATCAGCGCTTTCAGCGATGATATCAGCGAGGTTTGGGGTCCTAGTTCTGCAGCATAGTTCCATCACTTGCATGCCATAGTTAGGGGAGTGGTCTCCTTACAGTTTTCTATGCCGATTTGGTAACCATGTATAGATAAAGCAGTGTACTATAGTTAGGCAGATCTCTTGCATCTCTCATCCTTGAGTTCTCCTTGTATGTTCATCCATGTTTCCGCTCAGCTAGTCCCCACACGTTACAACTAGACTAACTGGAGGAGGTGAATCCTCACGAGATCCCTGAAGAGGCTGAGGCTACCCTGCTGGGCTGCTATGGGGAGGCCTTGGCTGCTGAAGGCTGAAGTGCCCAAGTGTGGGATGGAGAATGAGGGCCGAGGGGGCTGCTTTATATAGGCCCCCTTGGGCCTGAAAATGGACTGACCCGCTGACATGGCACCCTGCTGACGTGGTGCCTGCACTGAGCTGGCTGCTGCTGCCTGCATGGTAGTCCATGTGGCTGCTGCTGGGCTGCGTGCTGACTGGGAAGCCCATGTGGCAGCCCAGCATGCCACAGGCTGAGGATGCCTGTGACATATACATTCATAGCTGTCTCAAAATGAGACAGCTACTACTTGGAACTAAAAGCATTAGTAATAAATGGGCCAAAGGAAGGTCTCCAAGAGAATGTGCATCTTGGAGAGATCGATGCAAGGAAGGTCTCTTGGTGCCATTACTGGGCGTTGTGGTCACTATATCATTCTCGTAACATCCGATTGTACGAGCACTCTCAGTTGAATATTTATCATTTCTTCTGTTCCTCCTTGCATCTCTCTCAAACACACGCACACACTTGTGTTTTTGGGTGAAATGAAAATACACATACACATGCATGCTTGTGCGCTCCAGTGTGTGTGGTTATTTTCCAGAATCATCTATATCTCTTCTTTTAACTCTTAACTTCCTGAACCCTTACGTTAAGCACCGTCCCCCAAGGGCTATTGGCTGACAATATGCAACTTGCCTCATGCTTCTTTACCTTTTGCGAACGGCTTTTTTAGCAATTCGGACCCTGCAGCAAATCACTCACGACCTGGGCCCCTTTTCTCTCCTTTGCAATTTGAAAATCTTCTTCCTTCCTGTCTGTCTGCCCCTCCCTTTTTTGGCAATTATGTACATCTCCAGGTTCCAAGTAGTGACAAGTCTCCCACCATGACTGATGATGGCCTGATGTGTGATAGTAAGTCAAAAGGTGACTGTTGAGCAACCCAATAGGTTGTGGGTGTATTCTATCATTTTCTAGTGCTTGTAAGCTAGAGCAGATCTGGGGATACAGTAGCAGAATGGAAGGTAGGGAGAGTGAGAAAGAGCGGAGGAGAGGGTGTGTGTGTGTGTGTGTGTGTGTGAGAAAGAGAGAGAGAGAGAGAGAGGGAGGGAGGGAGACGTTGAGGCTGAAAAGGGAAAGGCAGGAGGTTAAAGTGAATTAGGGGGACATCAATACGCTGTAACAGATGATGGAGGTGGACCTTTTATAGTCCTTTGCCCAAATCCTATTTAGCCCTCTCTAACTCAATGTACCCTTTGGGCTAACCCCCAGTATCTTATTATAATTTTCCCTTACTACAGCCACCCTTCCCAGAGGATTTATAGTCCTTTTCCCCGTTATGTCCCCCACAGAAAAAGAGTCCTTTGCCCCATCAAGTGCTCTCTTAGTTTTATATTTTTTGTGTCAATAACTATCAGATTCTGAGTGACAAACCTAATGGTACATGGAGAGTTGTGCTTAGATGACGTACTAGAAGTAATGCCTCGACTCAAGGTTCTGTGAGATTTACCCATAGCCTTCTATGTGGGTTCAATATCATACACAATATTGTAAAAAAGTATGTGAGCAGGATCCTTCGTGTCAAGTTGCAGACTGCAATGAATCTATGGACACCAAACAATTCTAGCTACATACTGGCCATTCCTCCTTGGTCCTGTATTCCTGGGAACGGTGCAAACAGCCATACCTTTCAAAGTATAAATAGTTTCTTTCTCTCTCGAGGTTCCTCAGTAATACTCGCAACTGTTTCGCTGCGCGTTGAATGCACTTGCATTGGGAGGCAGACAACATTCTGAAACAGTTTGACCACCTCTTGGAGCACAAATGAAGCGATTTAGTTATCAGTAAACTCTCATGAACTCAATCGATTTATTTCAAAAGCGACATAATAAGGATTGACATTATTGAAGAGACGACCTCTTTGAACTCAATCGATATATTGCAAAAGCGACATATTAAGGATTGACATTATTGAATAGACAACCGTTGTCATTTACATGTAAATTCGCTTTCGTTTATCCAATTACCCGCCGCTACTTCACTCCCTACTAAAGATAGTATGGTCTCTCCCCTCCATCTTTACCTTGCATAATGGGATTTTTAAATTGCCTAGAGTAGCCCACCAATAAAAATCAAGGACAATTTTTCAATACCTTTTAATTATACTCTACTTTTTGGGACATGAGTCGTCAGAAAATATAGTCCATCTTTTTGGTATTGGTCGGAATCTATTTTGGTTTCGTGGACCTGTGTTTTCTAGTGTGCTAAGTGAAATGGATTATTGTGATTCTTGAGACACTAATAAATCTCTAGAACAACAAAAAATCTAAATTTGTATGATTGGACTTATTCTAGTCTTACAAATGTATATACATATTTGATTTAATTTACAGATACTTACCCTTCGGAGGAGGTCCTCGAAAATGCGTTGGAGACATGTTTGCCACTTTTGAGGTAAGAGCATGTTTTGTATCTTAGTTGCGGTCTCAAAATTTTTGGGGATGTGTTTTTTCAATTCATCGGCTTGGGCTGTATTTCAGACTATTACAGCTGTAGCTATGCTGGTGCGACGTTTTAACTTTGAACTCGCTGTTGGAGCGCCACCTGTAAGAACGAACCGGTTGTATCTTCGGTTTTGCTTCATTCAATATACCATTAGTTGAATGTTCGCTATTTCGTTTCAAGTTTTTCCTCATACTGCTCGCTTTGTTTCACAGGTGGGCATGACAACGGGTGCTACTATTCACACAACGGCTGGCTTGAACCTGACTGTAACACGCAGGACGCAAGCTCCAGTGATTCCAGTGACAGGGGCGCCAACAATTACCACCATTGAGGAGAACGGCTCAATAAAGAGCTACAAGCCCAGCACTGACACAGTGACCGTTTTTACATCTGAGAAAGAAAGCCAGGAAATCAGAAAGTAGCTCTGAAGATCAGGTTAAAGGGTGGTAATGCCGCGGACTTGAAAGCTACTGTCCAGCTGGGTGATTTGCACCTCCGGTCTTGATTGTGGATGGAATCTTTCTATCTCTGACTGGCACGGTGTGATCTCGTGATTGCTACCTGCGATCTTAGGAGGTGTAACGTCTACATTTTTGGCCTGACCTTGGCTAGCCTTAGCAACTCTTCAGAAATTAGGCATTTTTTTTTTCCTATTGGACAACATGTCGACTCTAGTGAACCTGAATGCAGGCTTTAAAGTGGTTGAACCTCTCTCTCTCTCTCCAGTCCATTTCCAATGCAGAGCATCTTCATGCCCAATTTGATCATCATGTGTGTTGTCTTCTTCGTTCCTGCTGAGCTTACTTTTTTATTAATCAAAAAAACGATCACAAAATTCGAGAATATGACACAAGGAGTAGAATATGATTCAACGAGTAGAAACAAGTATGTCCCCTAATGCAGTCTAATTGATTAGAACCAATGTTTTAGACATTCATAACTCACACACCAGTGGCAAGTTTATTAAAGTAATCTCCCCTTCCTTTTCCATCCCTCTTATTAATAGAGAATATTTGTTTTTAGAGCATCATTGTAAGAGAGCCAATGCCAAATATGCCTTCTCCTTGCCCCCATGTATCTCAAACGTGTCCCTCGGTTGAGCTATGTGCTTTGGATCTTTGCATTGAGTAATTCCAAAATCTAAGGGCACCTCACTAAAACCACTAGTTTCATGAAGTAGCTTGTTGGTACATGTCACTGAAAGAGTCCATAATCAATCAACCACCAAACAACAAAGAAGTAGAAGGTCAAGAATTGTCATTCCACTATTGTCAACAAAGAAGACAGCTTAAAATATTGTAAGAAAAACTTTTAATGGCAAGTATCTCAAACGTGTCCCTCGGTTGAGCTATGGCCTTGGATCTTTGCATTGAGTAATTCCAAAATCTAAAGGCACATCACTGAAACCTCCAGTTCCATGAAGTAGCTTGTTGGTACATCTCACTCAAAGAGTCCATAATCAATCAACAACCAAACAATAAAGAAGTAGAAGGTCAAGAATTGTCATTCCACTATTGTCAACAAAGAAGACAGCTTAAAATATTGTAAGAAAAACTTTTAATGGCAAACATATGAGGACATTCTACAACAATGCAATGCTTATACATGGGGGCCAAGACACAAGCTTTTGCACTCTTGAACACAAACACCAACCCAAATGGCTCTCATCCCTACAAAAGATATCCATTCCAACAACATAAGAATCTATCCAAAGTGTAAACACACCACTATATAAAGCTTCACCTACACTTAGAGCTTATGGTAATGATCTTCTACCTCAGAAAGGTGGCCAATTGAGAGCATAAACTTTCTTTTTCAAAGAAAGTTGAAATCATTTTTTTTTTCCCAAAAGAAAGTTGAGAGCATAACCTTTGACCATTCTTAAGATTTATTTATCTAGCCTTTGAAACAAAGTAATGGACTTTGTGTTTCTTTATGTTGGGTGATTAGTCAGAATAGCAACGTATCAAGTATATGAATGGGCCATTTCCTTTCCACAAGGTAAGCCAAGGGTCAGATGCCCCTTATCGTACATGGGTGTGTGCATCTAAGTGGTGTTATCCATTGGTCATAGAACTAATTTGCAAACATGTTGGGTTTGATTGCTTTGACCTTGATGGTTGTGGCCTACAAGGTGGAGTGGAACCTATAATGATTTGATTTCTTTAGACTTGATGACTTGGGCCTATAAGGTGGAATGGAGCCACTGATGCTACGTTCATGATACAACATGAATTTTGGTCTAGTAAACCTCCAAACGCCTTGACAAAAATGCAATAATATTTGCTTTGTTTTGAACACATAGCTTCCATTTGAGTCCCCCTCTGCTCTGTTATGATGTTTTGGTACCTTGAGTTCTTGTACTTTTGTATTAGCTTTTTCATATTTAAAACAAGTCTCTTTTTTTTCTTGTGTGTGTGTGTGTTTAGATTAAAAAGTCCCATCAATAATTGAGCCAATAAATTCCATCAATTGGATAAAAAGTTATTTTTAAAGGGAAACATAAAAGAAAAAAAATGTTTAAGACATCCAAGTTGAAAAATACAATAATCAAAGTTTGCAAAAAAAATCACCAAAATTAAGAATTTTCAATAATATTGAGTTTGACAAACACGATATTGAAAAAAGATGTCGAATCCTCAAGCAGTCCATGTTCCGAGGTTAGGGTCCACTTACCTGCCACCATCCAAACAAACTAGATGTTAGAGCATCATAGTTATAATTGGGTAGAAAGGTAATGCCTGTTTTCCTTGGCTTGTTATCGCTTTACCTCGGAATATAGACAACCATATGGATTCTTAGATTATATATATATATATATAAAGTTTAAGTCACAAGTTGACTAAGGAACGAATGAGTGCATGGGTTCAGAAGGGATTAATGAAGGTATGGGAGGATTAGTATGCTTGGTGCGTGGGTTGATTAAAAAGATAGTGTAAAGGAGAGATTTCACAAGGGGTTACTTAAAAGAATAATTCATAGTTGGGGAAGTATCCGTGTGTGTGTGTGTGTGGAACTTACTCCCCACCTAGTGATAATAAGTGAATAAAACTGGATCTGTATGATAAGTGTCAAAATAAAAAAATGATTCCAATAGTAAATGCATAAACCACTGATATAAAGGTTAGTAAAAACTAAGACGGATTAAAAAATGACTAGGGATTTTTCATGCTAAAGAATTATCCAATGGATGTGAATTAATTGTATGGTGCTAGTTGGGAAATCAAAGTGTGTGTTTAGATTAAAAAGTCCCATCAATAATTAAGCCATACAATTAATTCCATCAATTGGATAAAAAGTTTTTTTTAAATATAAGGGAAACATATAAGAAAAAAAATGTTTAAGACATCTTAGTTGAAAAATGCAATAACCAAAGTTTGCGAAAAAAATCACCAAAATTAAGAATTTTCAATAATATTGAGTTTGACAAACACGATATTGAAAAAAGATATCGAATCCTCAAGTAGTCCACGTTCCAAGGTCAAGGTCCACTTACCTACCACCATCCAAACAAACTAGATGTTAGAACATCATAGTTACGATTGGGTAAATAGGTAATGCATGTTTTCCTCGGCTTGTTATCACTTTACCTAGGAATATAGACAACCATATGGATTCTTAGATTTCATATATATATATATATATATAAAGTTTTAAGTCACAAGTGGACTAAGGAGCAAATGAGTGCATGGGTTGAGAAGGGATTAGTGAAGGTATGGGAGGATTAGTGTGCTTGGTGCATGGGTTGATTAAAAAGATAGTGTAAAGGAGAGATTTCACAAGGGGTTACTTAAAAGAATAATTCATAGTTGGGGAAGTATACATGTGCGTGCGTGTGTGCATGTGTGTGTGTGTATGCACATGCGCATGTGTGCGTTGGGGGGGGATTTGGAAAAGTCCACCCATTCAACGATTGTCATATAGGCCACTAATCATCATAAGCTGATATTACCTTCTCTAGGGGGCAGGCCCAAAGATTTGATCCTCAATAATGGGACACATGGATGCATCTATATCTCAATCAGTAGTCTCTTATACCAAAAGTTTAAGACCATGGTGAGCTCATTGGAGGGGAAGCCCTTTGGATGGTCTTGAGGGTAGGCCTCAAGATTGAGATCTTGAATGTGTACCCCTCACTTGTGGATAGCATAGTGGATCCTTCAAGTGCAAGCTTGAACATCTACCCTTCACTTGAATGTGTACTGCTTGCTTGTAGATAGTAGAGAGGATCCTCCAAGTGCAAGCTTGAATATGTACCCCTCACTTGAATGTGTAACCCTCACTGGTCGACAGTAGAGAGGATCATTCAAGTGCAAGCTTACCAGTTGCTTGTTCAAAGTTCAATTTTGGGTGGTTTGAGAAGGCTTCACAAATCTAGAGTTTGCTAGGGACAAGCTTTGAGAATCGTCATTTCTAGAAATGAGGGGCCTCTTAAGTAGTTTATTTTCTCCATGAAAGGCGAAAATCCTTAAAGAAGCTAGACTTTGATAGATTATAGTGCAGTCTTAATTACTATGTTGGATGTTGATAAACATTAGTAGTGGAACATTTTTCATTAGAGATTGGACCATGTAGAGACAAGGATCGATGGTAATTCTAGTAGAAGCAAAGATGCAAGGCCACTCCCCCTTTTTCCTATGACTGAGTATTCTTGATGGAGGTCACTCCAATTGGGATTGTCAACTCTAGACTACCTATACCACAATCAAGATACAAGGGACACGATCACTCAGATCTAGATTCGTGAGGACCACCCACTTCAAGATAGTTGGTCTATCATAGCTTTGCCAAACACAAGCAATTAGGTGTCGATTGTCCTTTTGAGAGAGAGAGAGACAGAGAGAGAGAGAGAGAGCTTTGGTGAGACCTTTCTTCCATTAAGAGGCTTAAATTGGAATCAACATGATTAGCAAACCTATACAAGTGCCGTAGGCTACATTCATAGGCTATGCAAGCTTCATCCCTTAGGTGCCAAGTGCATACAATTGGATGACAAGATAACATGGCAACTCTTCCAATTGGGACCTAGATCGACAGAACACAACCCTAGAACCTATGAGATAAGGCTAGCTAGGTGCATATGAACCCTAGATCCTTAAGGAAGTCAACTCTTCCTTTTATTACCAATTTTCCAAGCCGGGAAGATCATGCCTGCTTAAGAAAATTTTGGGCCCAATGTGGTTCTCAGTAGTCATATAGTACATGATGAATTATTTGGAGGTTCATTTCATTGATAGGGAAACAGTTGAGACCCAAAAGAATATTTGATTAACATGCCTAGGAGAGAGTGGACTCTCTACTACCTTCTTGTGGTAGTAATGGGGCTTCAACAACATTAATGCCACACATAATTTCGAGAAGATTTTGGATGCAAAATAGATGCCTCCCACCCTTTTTGTGCATGGATATGCTTAATCCCCCAAGGTGAGAGACAACTAACATTCCTTATTGGAGATTAATTACCCTCTTTGACACATCCTACAAGATCTTTGTCAAGGTCAAGTTGTAATATACATAGACAATGTGCAGAGCATTCTAGGAAACATTTTTAGGTCTTGGGAGACTACTAATTAGTCTCAACAAAATTATAAACGTCTTCCAAACCTTCTCTTAGAATTGAAGAAGGTGTATAATAGGATGGATTGGGGTTGGAGAATGGTCCTCAATAGGGTCGATTAGAGTGGTCTTGGAGGTATGTGCAAATAATTTGATCCATATAACACATACAAGGGAGGCCTCTCCATGCTCATCTTGTCAGGCTTGTCCCTCTAGGATACTTTTACAAGTTACAGTAGAAACGGTTGGGTGGTATATGCCTCTTGATCCAAGAAGAGGAGCTAGTAGGCTGAGCTAGCTAGGAGGGATTATAAACCAGCTTAGAGAGGGTGATAATTATATAATATTTATTATATATCTTCCCATACTAGGATTAACTACCACAAGTTAATGGGACTATTTATAAAACAAAAAGGGTTATCTCATCTAGGGGGATGGCCTTAGCTATTAATGGATGATGATAGGTTAGGATTGATGAATCTATAGAGAATCTACAGAGTGGAGAGTTTTTGTCACAAGATAGCATATTAGTTTTAGTCGTTAACATGGTTTTGTTTCATACACCTTGGTACATTGCATCCTGCTAATGTTTTCATGAGAGTGTATGGGCTAGCATAGACATATGGTACTTACGCTTTAGTGTAAAACTTGGTTACAAAGGCTTTCGATCTCTTTAGTAATAGATTCAACATGAGCATTGGCCAATAAATTGGGTCTACCTCAATGTTTTTCTTTTGGGAGGATCCGTCATGGAATCTATAGGAGAGGTATGACCCTCCACCCTTTTCAACCAGGATTTGTAGACAAATATTGGCCTTCTCTAAGGCTCTTTTCCTACTTCTATAGAGATTCTACATATATTTCCTCTATAAAAGCCATTATGTTTGCAATGACCTAGTCCCCAAACCCCCTCTATTGATCACTTTTTAGGCGACGATGATATGTCTTGAGGGTAGGAACCTTAGCCGAAATCCCTAAGAATATTCCCTCTAAATTTTTATATAGCCAAGTTTTATGATTCACCAAAATATAAAAACATTCCACGTTGTGACCAACTCTTGCCATAGCTAATCCTTTGACCACATTCACTCCTGTGATGTATTCATGCATGACATCTCCTTGGTCCATCCTCATGCTGAACAATTGATTTTTGAGGTTGAGGATCTTTGTAAAGTTATTCATTTTGCATATTCTTTCACAATGTCCCATGCTTGATTTGTGGAATCCATCAATCAATGTGTAGGCTTGCCAAATCTATTTGCCTTTCTAATAATGGCATTGCCTTTGCATACTTTTCTCTTTGCTCTTCCACCTCCCTTTTTGAATTGCCTCTTCCTTTTTAAATTGGGTACTTTATTGGATCTTGAACAAAGATATCTTGGTCCACAATTCTAGCTTTAGATCTTTCTATCATCATAGATATGGGAACACATCATAGCCTCGTCAAAGGTTTAGGGAGGATTTCTTCTCATGTCTACTATAGTGGTCTTTGAGACCTCTCACACGGCCCCTTAATTTTTGAAATTCATCTATGCCTTCACATGAATTCTCTTACTTCTCTAATCTCACAATTTATTACACCATGGGTTTCAAAGATGGGATCCTTCAAAATAAAGACTATATAGAGTACCTTCTTAGAATGAAAACACTAGTACAAAATGAGTAATCCTAGTAGCCAAAAGCATTGTGAAGGAGTGCCCCATGTTATGGCAACATGAATGGGACAACACCCATGGATTGATACTTTTTTTTTAGATGTCACCATACATAATTTTGAGGGCCACATTCTTTGGGAAGGGATCGCTGTAACAAAGTTCTACTCAACTCTTAGATTTCCTTTGCCTCTCTCTCTCTCTCTCTCTCTATCTCTCTCTCTCTCCATCATTCCTCCCTTCTCTCCCACTGTTCTTATGGATGGTTTCCATATCATGAACGTTTTGATGACCCTCCTACCATTCTTTATTTGCTAGCAATTGTTAGCCGTTGGGTCAGGCTAATAGAGCATGGTTCGAAGTGCATTCATTGAGTGCCGACTTACTTGGAAGTAGTAGAGGGTCTTGAACCAAGCACTATTTTGTAGTTGAGATGCAAAAGATTTGTGGTGGATTAACCAAACACAAGTAGTGGCACAACCCACCTAGCACTACTCTCTTAGAAGGCTGTTTTGCTTAGATAGAAGAGATATAGTTGTAACAAGGATGAGAGAATAGAACAAGATAGCAGTGTGCCGAGTTCTCTTCCTCTCACTTGAGCTTGGTAGGTTAGGAAGCATACTGAGTATTCATTGCAAGCTAAAGCAGCCTGGGTTGTAAGCATAAATATAAATACAAGTTGATTCCTTTTATCCATGACCAATTGGTTCTCTTGTGAACAACTCACCTTGAACTTTAAGTGTTAATGTTGCTATCCGTTCTTTCTCCCGAGCACATTGTACTTAGGATTGCAAGAGAGGGAAGCTTCACCGAGCATTGCATAGGGTTGGGGTTAACACCGAGCACCTTGTTTAGTTAGTCATGGGCGAGTGAACTGAACATCAACATTTTGGTGATCCTGCTGGGGAAGGGCCAATTGAATTGCAAGTTGATGAGTTGCTAGTTCGGAAGATCTAGAGAACCGAGGTAGTAAGCTTAGTGCTGAAGTTAGTAAGTTCATATTGACCAGTGACGAAGTGAAACACTTGTGTGAGCTACTACAAGAAATTTCTCAAAATAACTCTAAACGAGTGGTGTAGTCTGGTGGTGTGCTTGAAGACCACCATGTGGATATACAAAGTATTTAGACAGCTACTCGGATACTTTCTATATTAGTCAATCACTGGCACATCTCAAAAAGAAGAAGAAGATATGTAGTAAAGAGCAAAGAGTTCTTGAGCCAAAGGAATTTGTTACATCCTACCATGAGAACTAGAGTCATCCTAGAAATGAGTTCAACGCTCGAAGGAGACTATTAGAAGCATCAATTGTCCAATTGGAGCAAAGAGCGTGAGGAGAGAGACGACTCGGCCACGCTACCCCAGGGGTGGAAGTTGATTACTATGTAGAGTTAGAAGGACGGAATATTGGTCTTAGGCTAAGGCATCCCAGAAGATTGGTAGATGAAGGTCTATCATGGCAAGTGGAATCTAAGCATTCATCAATGGAGAGATTGGATTTCAAGAGGATGGCCATTTCCTTCGTGGAACATCAAAATGAACGTGAAGACCAACTCAGAGAACGAGTTCAACCATACTCAGCTATTATTCTAGAGGAATTACATCAAGAAAGATATAAACGAAGAAGGCCAACTACAACAGATGGCCAAGAGTCAATTGATAGGAAGAGTGGCATGCTTCTGATGGAGAGAGATGCCACCAAAGACTTGAAGTGAACGTGAAGCAGCTTAGGCAATTTACCTGAGTTCTTGTTATGGTGGACAGAAGTTCTACTTGGCTTATAAACATACATCGATTTACACCTCTAAGGCCTAAAGATAGTACAAACAACCTATGGGATAGTAAGAAGCGGCCTCATACACATGAAGGCAGGTATGATAGGTGGAGAACCATTAACTCGGTCCTTTCGAGTGGAAGACCTATCTACTCAAGCTATGGAGTGGAAAAGTCTAAGTCTAGCACCAACATCAAGGTAAATATTTAGAATTTCAAAGGCACTAATGATGAAGATCCATATAGTCACTTGTAGAGTTTCTTGCAAGTTTGTCATATCAAATGATGCCGTGTTAGAAGAGGAGTGCATGGACTATTTCCCGTGTATCTTAATAAAAAATTCTCATATATGGTTCAATCAATTTCCAATTGGATATTTTCCCAATTGGTATGCAATGTTTGAAGCATTACCAAAAAGGTTTAGGCAAGAAATAAATGAAGAAGATGAGAAGCCTTATTGCTCATGCATTCACACAATGCTTTTCAGTAGTCCCAACCCAAACTGCTTTGAGACAATGTATGTTTGGCTTTGTCGAGATTGTGGTTCGATAGGAATCTCCTTGCCTTCCCTCCACCCATGGACATTTTTGCAGGAAGATTCAGTGTTGCCCCAGACATTTTCTTATCCTCCTTAAGTTTGACATGTCCTCCATGGAATCCCATCTCTGATAGCAACTTCTCAACTTTGTACCATGAGGATACTTCTTGTAGAATTAAATTCCAAGCATAAATAAGATGCAAATACAACAACTTATCAAGTACGCACAGTTCTACATGCAAAGTACATATGTGTACTCTCTCTAGTGGGATGGACAAGATGTGATCCCACTTTGGATCCTTCTTGTCGCGATTGGGAGCTTGCGTTTGGCTACAAGATAGAATGCCATTCTCCCATTGTAAGCCCCAGCCTTTTGCTTACATTGTGAAGACATGCAATAAAGGCATGTGTTCATTGCATTTGCCCCTATATCACAACCATGCAAGCACTTGAGGGTTTTCAAATCACCAGCAAGATGCCATTCAACTCGAAATGTTCCATGCCCATCAACTGTCAATGTTTGCCCTTCCTCTTGTCTTTGGATCATCGATGGGATTCCTGTTCTATCTAGAACCCACTTCAATATCTCATGGCACTCTTTTGGAATCTCAAATGCTGCAAGCCACCATACATCTTTCTCTGATTGCACTGAGAAATCTTGCTCTACTTCCTCATTCCCTTGAACAAAGGCTAAGGCTTAATTCATAATGCAAATGCTCACTCTCTCTAACTTGTGCTCTTTCACCAATCGCTCCATTTTCATGAAATACGAGCTTTCCGTTGCAATCTGTACAACAAAAGAGAGAAATCGTTAGAATCAACATGATATAGAAAATGAATTAAATAAAGTTCAATGCTATAATGGATTTCCTCTTACCATCTTCTCTCATGCCATAGAATTTGACCATTGCTTCTTGCAGTTTCTCAACATCTAAGTAGACATTGTTGAAAGCATTCATCTCAAAGGTTTGCAAGCTAGATTTCTTTTTACTCTTCCAAGTCATTGTGCCCCTTATGCAATGGTACCCTCCAAGCATTGCTCTTGCACGTTGGTTTGTTTCTTGCCGTGCACCTCTCATAGACCAAGGTGTGGGTAGGGGCACTATGGACTTCTTATACTTTCCCAAAATAGCAAACTTGAAAATTTTGAAAACAGGTGTGTAAGCTTCACAAGTTACACTAGCAGTATCACAAGCTACAAGGATCTCCTTTGTGTCCACAATATCCTTGAAGTCCTTCATCACCTCCTTAGCAACTTGCACACGTAGGCGCTTGTGTCTTGGGTCCCTTAGTATCCCAATGACATTGCTTGACTTCAATAAACTAGCTAGAGAATATGAACAATCAAGATCATCCCCGTCTGTTCTTCCCATCATATCTTCCATGAAGTTCCTAAAGAAGAACACAAGAAAAACTTAGTCACAAACAGTGTAGCACAAAAGAGTGTTATTTCATTGGAACATTTGATAACCAACCTTGTAGCCCGAACTCTCCTCTTTCTAGCACCACCAATGGGTATCAATGCATCCATGTTACGTAAGTAACTTCTTTTCCTATCCTTCAATCCCAAAGGTGTTTCTTTCAACTTTTGCACTCATTCTTTTGCCTTCTCTCGTTCCTTCTCTACGGCTTGTTGAACTTGATTGTATATAGATCTTTCCACGCTTTTTTGGTTTCAACTAGCTTAGAGAGTGACTCTTCTAATTTATGTTGCTCCAAGTCCAATGCATTTCACTCCAAATCCAATGCTTTGGCTTTATCATGAAGATCCTCACTCTTCCTTTAAAGATTCTACATAGAGTTATGCATTGCAACAATGGTGCTATTTCCTAAATGTGCTAGCATCTTTTCTTGGGCTCTTTGCATATCGCTTGATTGCATCCATTGACTGGCATTGTTTAACCGATTACAATAACCAAGCAACCCCGCATGTCCATTTCCAACAAACTAAACTAGCTCATGCATTGTATAGAAAGGAGGGCTCTTTTGGTTGGCAGGATCTAAAGGATACAAGGACCCTTCTACCCAAAGGTCGAGATGCTTCTTTCCTTGCAAACGAAGACTATGGATTTTGGAAGCTCCCCTCAATCCCAGACTACATGTGCTTGCATATTCAGCCTCCAACTCTAAGTGAACCTGGTACTTATTGGAGACGTCCTTGAATGGTGCCATGAGTTAAGCAGTGTAGAGAAGGAGAAGGTGTAGAGAAGAAGGCTTGAAGCAATAGCATGCAGGAAGGGGGAGGGCAAGGAGAAGGAGGGATGGGGGAGGGAGGACCAACAATTGAAGTGGAGGGAAGGGGGGTGGACCAGCAGGTGTGGAGGATGAGGAGTAGGTGTGGAGGAGGAGGAAGGGAGGAGGGAGGAGCAGGAGGGAGGGAAGAGGAGTAGGCATGGAGGAGGAGGGAGGTAGGCATGGAGGAGGGAGGGAGGGGGAGGGGAGGAGGAACAGGCATGGAGGAGGGAGGGAGGGGGAGGAGGAGGGAGTAAGGAGGGGGATGAGGAGGAAGGGGGAGAAGGAGGGAGGGGGAGGAGGCAGTGAGAAGGGGGAGGGGGAGGGAGGGAGGGAGAGGGGGAGGAGAGAGGAGGAGGGAGGGAATTCAAATTTTGAATTTTGAATTTTTTGGTTCCCACCGAGGAGTAAGAGTTGTGTAAGAGGTGTAAGAGGTGGGGTCACTTTTGGACTTAACCCACCTAGGTGAGGGGGGTTAGGACTTTTTGGGACCTACCTTGGCCCTTTCATTAGGACTAATCCATTTCTTAATCCATTCTTTATGAGGCCCTTTTGAGACCCCATTTCTCCCCTAATGGCTAAAAGTGTATTCTATGTCCGAGTGGCAATGTTGCTCGGTCATGTCATTTCTCAAGATGGTATATGAACCAAGCCATGTAGGATTTGATCCATACAACAAATGCCCGAGCCTCAAAATCTAACTCAATTGTGTTCTTTTGTGGGATTACTGTGGTTTTGGATGATCTTAAGAACTGAGCAATGGCTACTCCTATTCTAAGGCAACCAAGGTGGGATGTTATTTTCCATGTACATGTAGATGCTTCTGGGTACGCCTTAGGCATTATTTTGGCTCAGTCGGTGACAGATGGTTGGCTAGATTATTAAGTATATTATGCTAGTCGGTTGTTGACACCTATTGAGTCCAAATATAGTACAACTAAGTGAGATTTGGGAATGATATTTAGTGTGCAGAAGCTAAGACACTATTTACTGAGCAATCCATTTGTGCTCTATGTGGACCACCAAGCATTGCTTTATCTAATCAATAAGACTGTTATTCAAGGGCGGCTTGTGCATTGGATGCTTCTTGTCTAGGAGTTCAACTTTAAAATCATTCATATCCTCGAGAAGACCCGAGGATACTTAAGGAGTTACTAGTGAACTTCCAAATGCTGAATTCTTTGTAGTTGATTATTGTGAGCATGAATATGCTAAGTTGATGGATTATTTGCCTAAGGGTACATTTCTTGATACAATGTACCTCGTGACCCATGTAGACAATTGCCTTGAAGGCTTGGAAATACACTTTGATTGGTGGACACCTCTATCATTAGTGTGCAAATGGAGTTCTTTGCAGATGGTTTGTGCCACGTGAATGAGCAATTTTTTTGTAGGAAGCTCACTCGGGTCCTTCAGGAGGACATTTCCAAGGGGAGTTAACTGCCAGAAAAGTGTTACAAGAAGGATTATGGTGGGAAACTTTGTTCAAAGATGCTCAAACTAAGAGTATGCATTGTGATATCTATCAACGTACTAATAGTCAATCAGTCTATACCATTACAACCTAGTCATCCATTAGAAGTGTTTTAGAGATGGGCTTGGATTTTGTTGGCCCTTTCAAACCTGCAAGGTTTAGAGAGAATAAATACATCATTATAGCTACTAACTATGTTATTAATGTGGGGGTTAAAGGTCACTATGCCTTTACCCCGGCTATGTACAATACTCAAACACATATATAAATGAATGAAAAAGAAGATTAGGGTATTCTGCACCCACCAAAACTTGTGTGGCTCTCTGTCTCTCTCTCTCCCTCTTCTGTTCTTGCTTCCGTTGAGAGCACTCTCAACTAGTATCAGAGCTCGGGTGATCTAGCTGAGCGTGTGTGAATGCTTCGAAGCTCAGCAGCTTTGTGGGAGGAAGGAGAAGCTCTGTGGGAAGCTTTGTGGGTGACTTTACTTGCATCCGAGTGTGCAGAGACCTTGGAGGAGCCTTTGGAAAAGCCACTTTGGTTTTGCGAAGTGGTTTTGAGAACCTGTTAAGTGTTTTTTAAAAAAAAGTCATTTTTTAAAAGCTTTTCCCTGTTCTGTTCGATGACAGAGACTCCGTATTAACTTGTAGAGGCAACTATTGCTTGATTTTGGTGTCCACTTCACTTCAGGACTTGGAAACACCTTCATTCTTGAATTTGGGATCACTTCATTGGATTTATGACTCACTGTGTCAGTTTTTGCGTTTTTTTGCTCGGGTGTTGGAACTCAAGTTTGGAGCAACCATTTGCAAATCTGTCACTTCCAGTGGACTCAGGAGATCCTAAAACTTCTATGTTGCTCATCATTCACACTGTGGTGGAGTTTACAAATAGTTTCCAAAAATGTTTTTTAGTCCGTGTGTTGGACCCAGTGATTGAGACCACGGTTTCCAAAACCGTCTGTCCCATTCCATTTCGGATGCCCAAAAACCCCTACCTGTCAGTTCTTGTGTGATTCGGTGGAGTATTTTTAGATTTATAGATCTCTGTGTATTCTATTTTGTCTCTCTGTTGTGCATTTTTCATTCTAAGGTTTTGAAACCTTAGATTTATGCCACATGGCAGTGGATAAGTGTTGACCCCCATTTCTCACTCATCCATTGGGATTTTGGAGTTTCGGCAGAAGAGACATATTTGCAGATTTTCTTGCTGAGTCCGATTATGCAATGGCACCCATGTTCTGAGGCATCTCAGGTTCTATTTTTAGTAGCGGTCTTTTCCATGGGACCATGATTTCTTGAGCATACCTTATGCAGATCACTCTGGTTGTAGTTTGAGCCATGTGCGCTCATTTGTGTTGTGCATTGGGTTGCAGTGGATGATTTATAGGCCATTTGGATGCATTGCGATCCTTATTGAATGCGTTGATAGGCCCAGATTGCCTTGTGGGATACTATTTTTATGGACGCTTTGCACATGGATGCTATTTTATGCTGAGGGACAGCTTTGACACATTATAGGTGATGCACTGATAGTGTTATGCTCTCTTGGATGAGATATTATTGATGCATATGCCCATGGACAGTGTTTATGCTTGAGCCATTTGGCACCTATTGGCATTTTGGATTGCCATTGCAGTTGGCATTTTCTTTTGGGCAAGATTTGCTCATATGGATGCATAGTACATGCACATGAGTCAGCTGCATCTTTTGATGCTTTGAGCTTTGAGTTTTGGTGATATTTCAGTCTATTGTGGCATACACATTTAGGTGCATCTGGTATTTGATGTGATTCTCTCTTATAGGCACTAGCATTTGGGATTTTGCTTTATTTGCATCATGGCATCCTCTTCCATGTCTGAAAAGGAGTTTTCCAACATTAAAAAGTTTGATGGGACAAACTTTTCTTTGTGGAAAGAATAGATAAGGGATGTGCTTATTCAAAAGAAGCAGATTAAACCCTTGGTAGGGATTGAAGCTACTGCAAATATGTCTAAGAATGATTGGAATGAGTTAGATGCATTAGCAAAGTCTACTATTAGACTTCATCTGGCAGAGTCAGTTTATTTCACAGTAGTAAATGAGCAGACTACGGAAGATTTGTGGAAGAAACTGTGTGCCACTTATGAGAAGGAAACTGCCTCTAATAAAGGTTACCTCATGAAGAGGTTGTTTGAGCAGCACATGATGGAAGGGGTCTCCATTGCTTCTCACTTGAATGAATTCAATATTATTTTCAGCCAGCTTCAAGCAAAAGATGAATTTTGATGCGGAGACTAAGGCAATATTTCTCTTATGTTCATTGCCATCCTCATGGGATACTGTCTGTACAGCTATCAATAACTCTGCACCTGGTGGAGTACTAAAATTTGATGATGTTGTGGGTAGCTTGTTGGCCGAGGAGATTAGATGGAAGTCTATGGATGGCAACAAGCAGGATACAGCCTTAAATGTGCAAAGGGGTAGATCACAGTTCAGGGGGAAGTCCTAAGAAAGAGGGAAGTCTCGTAGCAAATCCAGGGCACGGAACATTGAGAGTTACCATTGTGGCAAGAAGGGCCATATGAAAAAGGATTGCTACAAGTTGAAAAGAGAGCAAAAGGATAAGAAAAAGAATGCAAATTGGGGTGCAAATCAAAAGGAAGAGAGTCCAAGGGAGGACAAAGGAAAAGTGAAGATCGAGGAGATCAATGCAGTCACACATGATAGTGACAATGATGTTCTCTTCATGTTTAGTTTATCTGCAAAGTTGCTTACCACTTCAAATGATGCATATTCCCAGGATTGGATTTTGTATTCTGGTGCTTCATTCCATATTACTCCCCATAGGGAATGGTTCTCCACTTATGACAGTGGAAAGACAGGTTGTGTGCATCTTGGAAATGACTATGCACGTGACGTAGTGGGAGTAGGTGACATAAAGTTTTCTTTTGCAAATGGGTCTGCATTTATTTTGAAACATGTGAGACATGTGCCTAAGTTGACCAAGAGTCTTATTTCAGTGGGTCAGCTAGATGATGCTGGTTTTCACACCACTTTTGGCTTTCAGAGTTGGAAAATTCAGAAGGGCTCTATGCTTTTGGCCAGGGGTGCCAAGTGTGGGACTTTGTATCCCTTACATGTATCAGGGGTATTTGATCATGTTGTTGCAATAACCGAGTAGCCAAGCACTTGTTTGTGGCATTGCAGGTTGGGGCACATTAACCAGAATGGAATGAAACTCTTATGCCGTTTGGGTTATGTACCGCATTTGAGTTTCTCTGATTTTGAATTTTATGAGCACTGTCTCTATGGGAAGTAGACTAAATCATAAAAGAAGGGGAAAGAAAGAGTTTGAAAAGCTTGATTTGGTGCATTCAGACATATGTGGTCCCATGCCTACAGGGTCATTAGGCGAGGCTGAATACTATGTGACATTCATTGATGATGCAACTAGGAAAGTGTGGGCTTATGCTATAGCTCGGAAGAGTGATGTGTTCCAGGTACTTCAGAAATGGCTAGCCTTGGTTGAGAATCAGTGAGGTAGAACGCTTAAATGCCTATGGACTGACAATGGTGGAGAGTATCTCTCATGACTTTCAGCATTTCTGTGATACACGTGGGATTAAGAGGGAGCTCACATCCCCTCGTACTCCAGAGCAAAATCCAGTTGCAGAAAATATGAATCGCACCATTCAAGAAAGGTTGCAATGCATGCTTTCCAATGCAATTCTTTCTGGTAATTTTTGGGCTGAGGCAATGAAGACTACAGTGCATGTGATCAATAGATCACCTAGTAAGAGTTTGGATGGTGGTATTCCTGAAGAGGCATGGAGTGGCAAGAAGCCCTCTTACTCTCATTTGCGTATATTTGGGTGTGAGGCATATGCACATGTGCCGAAAGAGCTTCGAAAGAAGCTAGATCCTAAGTCTAGGAAATGCATCTTTCTGGGTTATGGTGAAAGTGGAGAGATGGGCTATCGTCTCTGGGATCCAGAAGCAAAGAAGATCATACACAGCCATGATGTACTCTTCAATGAGAAAAAGATGCATAAGGCACCCATGAGGGATGTGGAAATGAGGAGAATCACTTTCCAGGATGTGAATCCACTTGCATATGTTGATAGACAGCAAGTTGTCCATGCACCAAATGTGCAAGAAATGGTACCACCAAGTACTCCCACAGGTACACAATCAAGAGTAGATGATGGATCATCTATTGGTGGTATGCCCTTGAGAAGATCATCTTGATAGGTTTGTTCCAGGGGTAGACTATGTGATGCTTACTGATTGCGCGGAGCCTTCTTGCTACAGAGAGGCTATGATGTGCAAGGATCAACGCAAGTGGGAGTATGCTATGCAATCAGAGATGAGTTCACTTATGAAGAATAGGACTTAGGACTTGGTTTCTTTGCCACATGGAAAGAAAGCATTGCCATGTAAATGGGTCTACAAGATGAAGGTCACAGGTGATGATGTGCCTAGGTACAAGGCCCGTTTTGTCGCTAAAGGGTTCAAGCAAGAGAAGGGTGTGGACTTTGATGAGATATTCTCTCCGGTTGTGAAGATGACCACACTTAGATGCATGCTTGGGCTAGTGGCATCAGAGGATATGGAGCTTATGCAGATGGATGTCAAGATAGCTTTCTTACATGGGGATTTGCATGAGGAAATTTACATGGTGCAGTCGGAAGGCTTTGAAGAAAATGGCAAAGAGCATTTAGTTTGTAAGCTGAAGAAGAGTCTCTATGGTCTTAAGCAAGCGCCTAGAGAATGGTATCAGAAGTTTGATGCTTTCATTCGGTCCCAGTGTTTTAGAAGGAGTGAAATTGATCACTGCCTCTACACTAAAAGGGCTAAGGATAATAGCTTGATAAACCTGGCACTATATGTGGATGATATGCTATTGGCTAGCAAGAATACTTATGAGCTAGATGCATTAAAGGCCAAGTTGCATGAGGCCTTTGATATGAAGGATTTGGGACTTGTAGGTCATATTCTTGGTATGCGCATCGCGCGTGATCGAAGTAGGAAACTCCTTTGGCTTTCACAGAAGGAGTATGTTACAAAAGTATTACAACATTTCAATATGGAGGGGGGAAAGCAGTGAGTACTCCATTGCCTCCATATGTGAAACTGAGTCATACAGATAGTCCCAAATCAGATGAGGAGAGGGCCATGATGGCCAAGGTTCCTTATGCATCAGCGGTTGGGAGTCTTATGTATGCTATGATAGCTACTAGACCAGACATTGCATTTGCAGTGGGAGTTGTTAGCCGGTATATGGCTAATCCTGCAGATATGCTGATGAAGAGTCTACCTAATCAGCGGTTACAGTATTGTCGTGTATTGATGGGCATTGGATAGTATGCTCACTAGTTGTTTTCCCTTAAAGACACATTGTCCTTTAAGTGGGAGGTTGTGGGGGTTAAAGGTCACTGTGCCTTTACCCCGGTTATGTACAATACTCAAACACATATATAAATGAATGAAAAAGAAGATTAGGGTGTTTTGCACCCACCAAAACTTGTGTGGCTCTCTGTCTCTCTCTCTCCCTCTTCCGTTCTTGCTCCTGTTGAGAGCACTCTCAACTAAGTGGGCTGAAGACAAAGCACTCCGAGATAACTCAGCTCTGCTAAGTTCATTTTTAAAAGTATTATCTATAGATATGGATGCTTGTTGCAAGTTGCCAATGACCAAGGTGCACATTTCCTTAATGACGTGGTATGTACAATAGCTTAAGAGTGAATTCAAAATCATGCATATAGTTTGCACTACTTACTATCCTCATGGCAATGGTGAAGCTGAGCCCATGAACAAAACACTTAAGCTTATCCTCACAAAAATAGTATAATCAACCAAAAGTGAATGGGATACCAAACTTCAGTCTGCTCTATGGGCATATAGAACTGCTTATAAGGTCACTACAAATCTTACTCCTTTTTATATGGCCTTTGGTTTGGAAGCAGTCATTCCATTAAAATTTATTGTTCCCAATCTTCGTATTGCTACCGACCATCACTTGGATGAGTAAGAAGAAATCAAGGGGCGATTGCATGAGCTAACCCACCTAGATGATTTATGTCTCTAAGCAGCCTAATCACAACATGTGATACAACGTAGGAGAAAGGCATGTCCATATTGTGTTAGTTCAAGTGAAGATTTGCAAGGCAACGTATTCCCTGATTTATATAATGGGAGCAAGGTGAAGCCATACTGAGGAGTGGGTTCCTTGGTCATACAAGACTCGCATGCAGACCACTCGGTCTCCATAATGCCTTGGTGAATTTTATGCCAACAAGAGTGCCAATTAGCTGTTTAGTGACAGTGGAAGAGATGCATGGCATGTCAACACCTAGTAGTTTAAACATTGTGGGCACATTTATGACAGTAGAAGAGATGCATGGCATGTCGACACCTGGCATTTTAAATGTTGTGGGCACATTAATGCAAGATAATCATGCCCAAGAAAGAGAGACTACACTCTATCATGCATGTAGCCATTTGACATGACGTCCAATTTTAGATCCCGTTTGGCTACATTGGGTTAGGAATTTCATCGTTGTCTCCATTTGCCTTCTCAATCTTCTACTGCTCTCCTATCTCCGTTGTTCACGACACATTCATTGTTTTTGTCGCCTCCATTAGCTTTCTTATTTTCGCCGTGCCCAATTGTTTGCATTGGTTTCCACTCTCCTTCTTCATCATCCTCATCTGTAATCAACTGTTGCTGCTACATAGTGTTTGTTCCCATGGAGGAGTGAAGAGAGTGAATCGATTGACAGAGGAAGTGGAAAACACACTCTCGTGTGTCACCTCCGCACCCAGCTGAGAATTTCAAAAGCGACATCCTCAGAGGAATTTTGAGGAGCAATAAGCTCCTAAAGTTCACAAGGCTCACATGAAAGCAGGTTTGGAACGAAGAGTTGGCGGAGGAAATTTTGGATCCCAACAATGAAGATGGTCACAGTGTCATGATCGATGATATTCATCTCCGCCTTACCTTAGTGTTGCTAGAGGAAGTGTTCAAATTCTGAGCACAGCCAAGGCCAGTAACTCACCTCTGCTGATATATGCAATGTATACATGGACGATGAGGGCTACTCAACCTCACAGGGCTATCTCATCAGCAAGGCGTTTGATGAGAGCTTAAGGATAGCATGCATGCTCCTGATCGAGTTCATCAATCTGAACAAGAGCATGGGCTATGTTCCATGACAATTTGTGGCTCGACTGGTGGTAGCGTTAGAGGGACAACTTGCCTGTGGACTGGTTCACCACCTTTACAAAGGCATTCGAGTCCCGACTGAAGGCAGTGAGCCAAGGGCAGGCGCACTGTAAGCTCGGCCCTCACCTTTGCATGTTGCATCACCGTCTTATGACCGGTGAGGTTTCATGTCCTGATACACTTCCAGCTCAGGTCTAGTAGGCTCGTCAGGATCCAGAGATGATGAGCACTTGAAGGGATAGGAGCACATGAAGCAAGAATAGAGATGGGGACAGGATGGCACTGGCCAGGAGTAGGAACGGGAAAGCAAGGGTGCCAAGGAGAAGGCACAGGAGGAGTAGAATGATAAGGGTGCCAGAGAGAAGGCATAAGAAAAGACATCGAACGAGAACAGCAGTGCGGGAACCTCCAAGCAATAAACACAAAACCCGGAGGGGAAGAGCAGCAAGGGCACCTCCGAGGAGCCAGGGAAACAACAAAACTCGAAGGGGAATAGGGCAAGGGTACCTCCAATGAGCCAACACAGGAACAAAACCCAAAGGGGAACATTAATGGAAAGGGCACCTCTCAGGGACAGTTGGCACAAGAGTCTACTAAAGGAGCAGAGGGTAGTGAAATGCCCAAGGAGCAAAGGGAGGAAGTTGTCGAAGGAGCAGACAAGGGTAATGCCGAGCAGCCACCACAGACACCCACCAAGAAGCAACCCGAGCAACAAAATGGTAACTCGTTCCACTAGCATTGCCTTGCCTTTGCCTCCCTCTCCTCTACGAAGCCTGCCTCATGTAGAGCCATTTCTCCTTGATCCATTGTTGACTCAGAACAGTTCTTAGGATGGCCTGCCACTGAGTCACAGTGGTAGGTTCTAAGAGAGAATATGGTGCATGTGGCACAGGCCCTCGATTACTTAGCCAATCATTGGCTCCCTCCCAAAGTCCTTGAGCACAATCTCTTTCTGCAAGCATGGTACTGGGAGGAGATGACTAAGTTCTTCGAGGAGCAAATAGCTGGGTTGAGACAAGCCGAGGCAGATTTAACAATAGAATGCAAGACTCTCCAAGAGAACTGGACAGCAAGAGGGTAATGTATGACGAGCTACTCCAAATCGACTCCCAGCAGCTGAGCCAAACACATAGCGAGCTGCAAACAGACTTTGGCAATCTCCAATGTGAAGTAGAAAACAAGCTTAAGACGATCACTGCCAAGTCCCAAAGTGAGCTCAGTTGCAGCATGCCGTGAAGAATGCGCAACAAAGGGTCAACCCAAAGCAATACCAGGCAGCAGTGTACTCAGCTATAGGCGAAGTTGAAGCGATATGCCCAACTTCAATCACTAATCCGTCTCCTCCAAGCTCCAGACGAACATCCCAACAAGCTGCCCTGAAGATAGCCACCAGACCACGACGGTTCAAATGGTCAGCTTGGTGTGCGTGAGCTCTCACAACTAAACACCCATGTGGGTACCTCATACTCAAAGTCGGTTGAAGGTGGAGGTATGCTAGAGACTAAGGTAGCAAAGGGGATAAGGGCCAAAGCTCTTTTACTAAAACCAGCGGGCCAAGCGAAGTACAGAAGTATGGCTACACAGATTGGCTATGATTTTGTTGACCCCGCAATTCAAGTCAAAATATTGTTGGACACATGCGATGTGGGAGTTCAGACTGAGCAGGTTTTGGATGCCAAACCAATTTTGCCGAGGTAGGATCTCCCTGAGGCTATCCCCATTCCCAAAGTTTTGCACCGAGTTCTGGGACAGGAGGAGATACCTGTCAGATTTCAAGTATGGTAGCAGATGGAAGAAGTTGAGTTCAATGCTCCCCCACAAACGATGCACCAGGGTGTACTCGAGCCAGTGCAGCTATTATATCAATTTACGACTCGGCTATAAAAGACTTCAACCATTTTGTCGAAGAGCGCACCTTACACCAGTACAACATTTTCATGGCCAAGTGCTTAATCACTGCGCAGACCCGTCAGTTACCCAAACCGACGATGCTCAAGTTACCCTCCTATTACTCCAAGATTTTGCAAGAGCTAGAGAAGCTTATAGTAACCATGTTATGAAATAAGTGGTGATAACGAATAATATATGAGATTTATGTAAGGATCCGCTCACTAAGTGGTAGAAGCTGGTGACCCTAGTCTAACATTATACTATAAATTTTGAGATGGCACTAGAGATCACCAAGCCACATGAGTGGCCGAAGCGTGGACTCTTGATTGGCTCATCAACCTCGAGCAACCTCCTATCAACAGTCAACATCAGCTCCTTGTATCCGTGGCCTCCCCAAGGGAAATAGTGTTTTGAAGTTGAGCATCCAACCTCTCCTCCCTGAGCCTCACCAACAGATGAAGTTGGCCCCTATAGTCAACTAACTAGCCCCAATCCACCGTTCTGATGATGACACCATCGTTCGTGGTGCCCGCATGGTTTCAACTTAGCATTCAAGCAGTGGCTAGTTCTTACCAGTCCGTGAGAGGACATGGCTAACAGCAGAGCTGAGGCAAGATGTTAACCCTCGGGTCATGCTAACATGGAGGGAAGGTTTTGACGATGCTCAGATGCCCTCCTATCATTTTTAATCTGATGGCGACTATTAGTCATTGGGTAACACAGCCGAGTTCAAAGTCCAATCACTGAGTCCTGACTTACTTAGAAGCGGTGGAGCGTCCTGAACCAAGCACTGTTTTGCAACAGAGGTGCAGAAGATTGCGGTGGATTCACCAATCACAAGTAGCGGCATGGCATATTGAGCGCTACTTTCTTAAAAGATGGTGTTGCTTAGATAGAAGAGATGCAGTTGTAATAGGGAGGAGAGAAGAGAACGAGAGAGCAGTGTGTCGAGTTCTCTTCCTCTCATCTGAGCTTGCTAGATTAGAAAGCTTACTGAGTGTTCATTGCAATCCAAGGTGGCTTGGTTGTAAGAAGAAAGATTAATACAAGCTTATTCCTTTTCTCCATACTTGTATTTTATGGCGAATTGCACTCAATATTCTTTCTTAAGTGTGTGTAACTCGATATTCTCCAGTCACCATATGGTTCTCCCCTATGAACAACTAACCCCAAACTTTGAGTGTTAATGTTGTCATCCGTTCTTTCACCCAAGCACATTATACTTAGGATTGCAAGAGAGCGCATCTTCACAGGGTCGGTTTAACACCGTGCACCTTTTTTAAGTCAGTCACGGGTGAGTGAACCAAAGCATCAACAATTCTCCCTCTCCTCTATTTTAGAGACTGCTAGTCAAAGAGGAGAGGGAAGTTGAGTTACAATTGGAGACTTCAAGAGGAAATACGAGGGGGGTGTATCATAGCTGATATAGAAATAGCTTGCAAATGTTATTGTCCATTGATGTAATAAAGGTTAAAGACTTAGCCCTACATGCTGGAGTTGCCATCCACAGCTACAATCCACAAGGCATTTCACGTTATTTCTTTGCCAAAACTCTGTTTCCACCAAGATGAATCTAATCAAGTGGAAGGCTTTCCACATCAGGTATCATGATTGGCATCATCCTTCTTAGAATGATAACATATAAGCACTTCTCTAAACATATAAGCACTTCATTAGAGAATGCAAAACTATATCTCCTTCAAAGGTTGTCACTAATCTTGTGAGCCACCTCAGAGGCAACTCTTCAACAGCATTGTTGAGAGAGTTGGGGTTTGATATAGATTTTTATGTTTCCTACGTGTACGATATTTTCATATTTAAGAATAAATGCCATGTCCATTGTGACAAAGATCAAGAGATGATTTTTTTATAAGCTACTAAATAGCACTTAAAATATTTTGTAAGATTCATTAATTAAAATCACCGAGTGTTACGGCAATGATAATTCTAGGAATTAAAGTGAGCAAGACTAATAATGGACACATAAAGGGACTACGGTCATAAAGGATCATACTTGATAAGCATGGTTGTAAATTAATGTGTGTCCATTCGTTGGGGTTCCATGGGAGCTAGTGTAGTCATCGAGTGGACATGAGTGATATGCACTAAGGTGGTGTTCACACATGTAAAGGAAGGATCGACTAAGTATGGCATGGTTAGCTATATAGAGAGAGTCAGGCCAATTATGGTGCAAAGGTCCATAAGAATAAATTGGAGCTCGACTATATAGTGGCTAGGTGGTGAATGACATGTTGTCACTTATCCTCTCCTATAGGTATTGGAGAAGAGAGAAGAGAGAGAGAGAGGGCCTTGCCTTGAAATAGAAAGAGAGAAAGAGGGAACATGGAAATTAGAGAAGATACAAAAAATGGACTAGAAATTATTTTCGCTTTTCCAAGCTCACCCATCGTCAATAAGGCTACCACTCTAGTGGCAGGCCAAAAACGAGGGATCCCTCACCCTTAGCCTCTATTTCAAAGGAAGTTAACGATGTCAACCTTGACCATAAGTAGTGTCTAAGGAAGAAGACAAATCGCTGACGAGCGATGAAATGTGCGATAAAAGAAATTTTCCATCAAAGACAGTTACTTACTCTACAAAGGTAGAGTCTGTATACTATAGTATTTAGACACCGCATGCCTAAAATACTCTACCTTTGTAGAGTAAGTCAGTGTCTTTGTATACCATCGTAGAGTAAGTCACTGTATTTGTAGAGTATGTATACCATTGTAAGTAACTCTCTTTGTAGACTACGTATATTGTCGTATTTAAACATATCGTGCCAAATTCTTTATGATTGTCAACACATGTTATCCTTGACTATAGAAGACCTATGTGTTAAAAAACAATTTTAGTGGTATGGATTGCATAAGGACGTATGTTATTAAGTGCTAGAAGCGCTAGACCAATAAGACACAACGCCTTAAGTTAGGAAGACTTTTGAGTCGAAGATCCTTGATGGAAACTAGGGAAATATCTCCATGGACTTTTTAGAGTTGGATTACCCAAAACGAACAAGGGCCACAATTCCGTATGGATACTCGTGGATCGATCAATTAAAATGTGTCGATTTATTTTTAACAAAAATACAGTAAAGACTCCGGAGCTAGGTGTGGCCTTCATCGAGAACATCCATCGCTTATATGGCTTATCAACCAATATGATATTATAAGTGATTGAGATGCAAAGTTTAATAGCCATTTTTGGCAAGTAGTATTCGAGTGGTTGGACACTCAGTGAAGTATGAGTATAATTACCAATCTAGAGAGTGACCGGCAGACCAAAAGAGTTATTTAAGTCTTAGAAGTTATGCTTCATGTGTGAGTAAAAAGCAAACTACTTGGAAAGATTGTCTTCCTATATTGGAGTTTGCCTATAACAGCTCCAAGCATTTTGCTACAGGATACTAGTCCCTTTATGCTAATGAATCATTTTCAACCTGAAGCCCCAATGGCCGTTGGTCTTGAGAAGGAGAAAATCCAAAAAGTGAAAGACTTATTCAAGATCTAAGAAGATGTTGAAGATAGTCAAAGGTAATGTTAGACGGGCACAAGACCCTGCTAGACATTATGCCAACAAAGGTAGTCGACAAGTCACCTTCGAGGAAGGTGATAAGGTATTTTTTAGGGTTCCTAAGCGTACAGAATCCTTGAAGTCTGAGGTCTTTCCTAAACTATCACCGAGTATTGCGGTCCATTCGTAATACTGAAAAGAATTGAAAATGTCGCTTATAAGTTGGCCTTACCAGAAGGTAGTAAGATACATCCAGTCTTCCATGTGAGTAGACTTCAAAAAGGTTTAGGTGCTGATGATGACAATGTTGTTAACATCGGCATACTTGTACACCTTATAGAGCCTCTGTCCTTCCCACATGAACCGGACAGGATCTTGGATACCCAAGAGAAGAGAACTAGGCTTTCCGTCAAATGTGAATGCTTGGGTTAAGTGGAAGGACAAGCCCGAGGAAGGATCTAGTTAGGAATAGTTGCGTACACTTCGACAAAGATTCTCAAAATTAGTTTTTGAGGACGAAAGCTCTCAATAGGAGGGGTAATGTTATGACAACGATAATTTTGGGAATTAAAGCGAGAGCAAGGTTGATCATAAAGGGACTTCAGTCGTAAAGGATCAAGCTAGATAGACATAACTTTGTGTATCTATTAGTCAGGTTTCAACGAGAGCTAATATAGTCATCGAGTGGAGATGAGCGGTACGCACTAAGGTGGTGTTCACAGATGTAAAGAGAGGACAGTATGGTGTGGTCGGCTGTGCAAAGCGGATTAGGCCAACTATGGCGCAAAGGTCCACAAGAATAGATCAAAGCTTGGCTATATGTAGCGTGGCTGGGTGGTAAACGACATGCTCTTAGACCTCTCCTACAGGTGTCCTTTCACCTAGTGTAGACTTTGAAACTTTCGTCCAGTCCTCAAATTTTTTGAATCATTGATTTAATTGCTTCTCATTCATTACAAACTAGAATCAAGTTACAGAAGAAGGGCTCTAGACCCCTCAGGTTGATGCACGGTACAGCCTTCTGTTAGTTACAACTTCATAGTAATGTATTGACCCTTCGGCAAAATGTAAGGTTAAACCTACTCTTGACGACACATCATGTGTTTATAAGTGGATAACCACAGAATATCCTGGATTGCAAGTGTGGACAGTTCTAGATATAGTAGATCATACAACCATTCATCCAAAAGCTACTTTCTTGGACTTGGGAGTATTTTTGTGTTGTATCTCACCCCACAAAGGGATGCCATATGCTTTCCGATATGATTCCCAGAGCTACCTTGTTTATTTGCATTGCTTCACTTTGATGAAGGTTTTTTAGAAGTGGCATGCTTTTCAGCAGTTCATTGGGAGTGCTGACATTAATCATTCTGAAAAAGCACCATCTGGAACAAACATTACCAACCAAACCAGTGTGCATGTATGACAAAACTCCAAACATCAAAAGTCCCATGCCCTAAGTATGGAAGCAAGCAGCCATCTTTGAGACAAGATTGGGAGCTAAGTGACACTCTGAACATGCTCTCAGATGAATCAGGGTGACAATCCAAACATGCACTCAGATTTCTTATGGTTCATGAGATTTCTTTAGAGGCATGCTTACACTAAGCTTTTATAGGGGTTAAGCAGATGTGGAGGCAGGCTTTATTGTTTGAACAAAGGCAGTTCTCTATGGTGTGCCATGTAGTTCTCATGCCCTCACAGTAACTGTTCCCTGTATCAAGGTCACAAAGCTAATCAAATGCTTGCCTCATGTTTGTTCCTATAACAGATGGCCACAGCTACCTTCTGGTTGATTTGCGTTGCCACACTTTTAAGATCTTTTTGCAGAAATATGCTCTTTCAGTACCTCATTGGGAGTGCTGCCATTGATCATCCTGATGAAAGGGGACCATGTGGAATAAACAATACCACAATAACTGCCAACTCAGTGTGCATATATTGCCAAACTCCAAACCTGAAAAGTCCCCATGCCTGAAGTGATAGAAGCAGATTGCAGCCATCTTGAGACAAGTTGGCATCTGAGTGACAGTCTCAACATGCTCTCAAATCATCAGGGTGACAATTGAGACATGCCTATGGTTCATGAGATTATCTTAGAGGCATGCTTATGAGTCAAGAAACAATGATATTTTATAGAGGTCGAGCAGACATGGGGGAAGGTTTATTTTTTTGAACGGAGGTGGTTCTCTATGGTGTGCTTGAGGAAGAGCTCATTCATGCCCCTTAGGGTAACTGATCCCCTAATGAAAGTCACAAAGCTAATCCTAATCTGTATCTTGTTCGCCGCATGTTTGTTTCTTTAGATGCTTTCCTGAATTGTTCTTCTCTGCTGTATGAATGTCACAAAGTGTAATCTTAATCTATATGCTTCTGTTGCATGTCTGTTTCTTAGGATACTTGTGCAGAATCCTTATGCTCTGCTGCATTGTCAAATCTGTCAGTGGCAACACAAATGTTTGAAAATAGTACATAAGGTGCTGCAGTCCCTGGGTTCAATTCAAGCATGTGTTCTGCTATACGCTTCCCCCTTTCAGCCTCCGAATGCTTTCTACATGCACCAAGCAAGGTCATCCATGACGTAGCAGTGGGCTGCAAAGGCATATTTTTTATGAAGTCCTCGCCATCTGCAATCAGTCCTGCCCTTCCAAAGAGGTCTACCATGATGTTACAATGTTCCAAGGTTGGTGTGATCCCATGATCCTGGGTCATCGAAATAAAATAGGAATGGCCTTCATCCACAAGTCCTGCATGGCTACAGGCAGAAAGAACGCTAACGAATGTAAGTTCATTTGGCTTCGCACTTTCCTTGCACATTTCTTGAAAGAGCTGGAGTGCCAATTTACCAAGCCCATGCTGGGAATATGCTGCAATCATAACATTCCAAATGATCACATTCTTTTCGGGACTCCGATCAAACACCCTCCTTGCGTCCTCCAGACTGCCACATTTGCTGTACATTTTGATAAGAACACTTCGAACCACTGTATCTGACTCCATTTCACTGCCATCAATGTAGGCATGCACCTGCTTGCCATCAGATAGTCTTGACTGGCTGGAGCATGCATCAAGGACGCTTATGACTGTAACCCTATTAGGAATGACACCTTCTTTTTGCATTCTTTGGAACAATTCAAACGCCTCCTTTGCCTGCCCATGTTGGGCGTAAGCACTAATCAAGGCATTCCAAGAAACCACATCCCTCCCTGGCATCTCGTTGAACATGCTGTGGGCTGCCTCCACACCCCCACATTTACCGTACATATTGATCAGGGCGTTTCCTACAGCAACTTCTGACTCAAATCCCATGTTTTTGACATGGTTATGTATCTGAATACCTTCCTGTAGAGCTGCCTGACTGGTACATGAAGATAGAAGGCTGAAAAATGTGACCTTATCTGGGCTAAAACCTTCCAACTGCATTTGTTCAAAGAGTCGGAGCGCTGGCACGAACTGGTCATGCTGCGCATACGCCTCAATCATGGAATTCCATGTGACTAAGTCCCTGTCAGGCATTCTATGAAAACTCCTCTGAGCATCTTCTAGACTCCAGCACTTCCCATACATATTGACTAGGGCAGTTCCCACCACCACATCTGACTCGAATCCACCACCCACAATATGAATATGCATCTGCCTTCCTTCAGCTAAGGTTAAATCTTTGGCACACGCATCAAGAAGGCTGATATAGGTAACGCTATTTGGCATTAGGCCTTCTAACTGCATTTGAGGAAGGAGCTCAAGAGCTTCCTTGCCATGCCCATGCTGGGCGTATACTGAGGTCATGGTGTTCCACGAAACAATATCTCGTCGAAACAATTTATCAAATATCCTCCTTGCATTCTCCAAACTGCTACACTTGCCATACATGTTTGAAAGGGCATTCCCAACAGAAATGTCTGATTCCAGCCCATCCTTCACAATGAGGGCATGTGCTTGTTTGCCCACAGCGAGAGCGTCTTTGCTGTTACAGATGGAAAGGATACTGAGGAAGGTGATCTTGTCTGGAGCAAGCTTTGATTGCATCTGCTGAAAGAGGTTAAGTACCTCTTTGTACTGGCCACGCTGTGCATATGCTGCAATCATGACATTCCAAGAGACCACATTGCGCTCTGGCATTTCATTGAAAGTCCTGCAGGCATCCTCGAGACTACCGCAGTCCAAACATGCTCTAATCATCATAGTCCATGTGAACACATTCCTGTGACGCAAGTCATAGAATACGGCACGTGCCTGGTCAAGGGCTCCACACTTGCCATACATTTGGATAAGGAAATTTCCTAAAAACCTATCATGCCCGTGTCCTTTCATGATGCGCTTGTGGACCAGTTTGCCATCAGCAAGGGCCTTTGCATCCCCGCAATTCTGCAAGAGTAAGGCAAAGGTATCGACATCCGTCCCACTGCCGGGTCGATGAAGTCGACTGAGAATCTCTTTCCAGCGCAATTCATCGGAGCTGTCCTGCAAGGACTCAGAAGTGCGATCCTGGGCAGGTAGTGGTATTTCCTCAAGGCTTCTCCAGGCGGGATATGTAGACTCACGATTGACTTGGATTGAAAGGGGAGAAGCAGTGCGAAGAGTACTGTGTAGAGGTTCACGAAGGGGAAACGATCCGAGCAAGGCAGCAGGGGGTGAGGAGGATGAGGAAGAAGAAGAAGGACAAGAAGAAGAGCTGCTGAGGAGAAGTGGGCAATCGCCCACGAGCAGCATAGGCTCTCTTAGCATGGTAGTCACTAGTGTCTGCTGACACTGAAGCAAGCAACACTGAAGCAAGCTCTTTCTGGTGAGGAAGGCGGTTACCTCAGTTCAAATAGAGATAGATTGGCTGCATGTTATGTGTTCCAATCAGGGGCACATGCTTGCCTCACTTGCATGTTATGTGTTCTAATGAGGCACTTATCTCACGGATTCATGGGCACTTGCTCAAGAGTTCTCTAAGGTTGATGGTAGCTTTCCATTGGTTGCCAGATCCTTGCTTGCAAAAGTCTGGCAAGGATCCTACCATCATTTGTTACATGAACACTTTTGGCCTTCCTAGCATCATTTGTTACATGAACACTATTGGAGTGAGGTCCATCATGAGGCCACGATCACACTTGAAGTTTTGGATTTTGTTAGAAACAGCTCAATGCCTAAGTAAATGCTACTAGCAGGAGAGATAACTAGGAAGCCAAGCAACACATACACATCAACCATCTACTAGAAAACTTCACAGTGCATCCTTCAATAAGAACAGGATGTGGCTCGATAAGTAGTGTAGCTCCAAGATGAACTCGTGGAAACCCAGCAAGAGTAACCCAATATATCCTCCACTACATCTAGCCTTGAGGATAAACTTGCAATGTTTCAAGTATTGCTATGTAAAGCATTGATTTGGAGAAGCACTCCAAAGCTAACACATTGTGAAGAAGCAAAGAACCACAACTCCATCAGATCAACAAGCAAGGGAACACTAATTTATGTGCCCAATGGCTGTTGACTGTCTTTTCCCTTTGCTCTTTGGGCTCGGATGCTCCGGGTAGTCGTGTGCTTGCTAAGATACCCTCTCCTGCAATCCTAAGTAGCTAGCCTATCATCGTCATACTGGTGCTCTAGGTATTTAGCGAGGCTAAGCGTCTAAAGTGCATGTTGTTGTAACGTGGAAAGTGTTGGATAAATTGATGTTTAGGGGACACACTTATGGACATGGTCATGTGGTTTGTGTGTGCCAGTGTGCTAGCGCTTGTGTAGGGCATGGTGTGAGTGCTGGTGAGCACCATGGTAGGTGTGTCAAGTGACTCATCACTTAGGTGTCACCCATCTAGGTGTGATTGAGAGATTCATGGAGGTGGTGGCTTGATTATAGGATCTTGGTGGCTTTTGTTGTGACATCACATACGATGTACACTGGCTATAACATGGTGCCTATATAATGGCCCTCTATTCATAAATAGATTGCTCTTGCCTTTGCTTCTATCTCGTGTACTCTCTTCCTCTACCATTATGCTCCAGCAAGTGGTATCAGGGCCATACTACCCTCCATAGCCTCCTTGGTGCCACATCATAACCCTCTTCATCTCCTCAGCCTGTGTGCCTTGAGCTCTTCTCCTCCATCCTTCCTTCTCCTTTTAAGGAACCCGTAGTTTGAGCTGCCTACGTACATCAGCCCGCCATTCTCTTTCTTCAGCCTGCCATCCTTGTGGAGAAAATCCTTGGCTTGCGTCTCTTTCACTGCGACATTCCTTCTAGCAACCTCTTCATGCTTTCGCTCCTTCTACTGGTCGCCATTCCACCTTGATTCCTCATCCTTGTGAGGCAGCATACATCCAAGAAGAGCCCTGTTTCAGCTGCGTAGAGGTTCCGGCACCCATTACCACATGGTTCAGCCACCTTTGGCCTGGAGACAACATCACCCATATTCAGCAAGCAGTAGCAAAGCTTTCTTATGTTGCCAATTGGAGACCACTTTGAACTACTGTAGCTAGATGAGGAGAATCTAAAGAAAGGTGGAGTTGACCACTACGTTGAAGAAGTTGTGGGGGTATGTACTGTGGCGCCATTTGTGGGAAACGAACCTACGTTGACGAAGCTGTTGACTCTTGCTGAAGTTGCCTCCCTGGTTGCTGCTGGAAGTCGATCCTCTCTATGTTGAAGCTACTCCATCGTGATAGCTTTTGTGGGCTTCGTCTCGCCATTGCGGATCTTCACGTTCCGTCGTTGCTGTCGTCGTCGTCCGTTTTTAATTAGTTTCCTTGTTTTATCATAAGGTTTCTAGACCTTCCAGATTGCTGGCACATGGCACACAAGTTTCTTGCTAAGCACAGTGCCTCTTAAGCACAGGTTCTACATAGAAACAGAACTACCACATCATCAAACTTTCCAAGCCTCAAAACTCATCTATTAAGAATTTGATTGAGGTACAAAAAGCAAAGTTGCTCAATTTCTTGAGCTCTACATGGCTAGAATCACGGATTCTCCGCTCTTGAAAATGGTCATACCTTGTGGAAAGAAGCACTATGGTACCAAACATGGACTTTACAATAACAATGGCAAAGAGTCTACATCGACATGGGCACGATCGACATCATCATCCACATGGACGTCATCGAATATTTTATTTTACATATATGGAACCGACACCATGGTGGCATGGAAATGAAGACACAAAAGGACTTCCATCAAGGGGGGAGTTTTCCCCATATATTCAAATTAGGAATATTTTGTCTATGTGGTCAATAATGGTTCTCTACCATGGATAGTCCATCCTAAAATGATATGTTATTTCCATTTTAGTTAGTCATGTTTTCCTGCTTTGAGTCAAATGTCCTATGGCGATACCCAAAGACACATATTCCAAGTGCACTCTCTTGTTGTAAACTGAGGTAACTAGATTTGGAGTGACACCATGGTGGAGCTAGGGTGTCCACATGTGCCTATTGCCAATGCAACTGGAGTGAGACAGGAAGGGCTACTACTAGGGTAGAAGGTCATCAATTTAAGGGGGGGTGTTGGATAAATTGATGT
The DNA here is from genome assembly GCF_047967505.1 of Dipteris shenzhenensis. Classification (NCBI taxonomy): domain Eukaryota; kingdom Viridiplantae; phylum Streptophyta; class Polypodiopsida; order Gleicheniales; family Dipteridaceae; genus Dipteris; species Dipteris shenzhenensis. The sequence goes on from NC_141600.1 coordinate 29,398,022, forward strand.
TTAGGGGACACACTTATGGACATGGTCATGTGTGCCAGTGTGCTAGTGACATGGTGTGAGTGCTTGTGAGCACCATGGTACGTGTGTCAGGTGACTCATCAGTTCACCCATCTAGGTGTGATTGAGAGATTCATGGAGGTGGTGGCCTGATTATAGGATCTTGGTGGCTTCTATTGTGTCATCACATATGATGTACACTGGCTATAACATGGTGCCTATATAATGGCCCTCTATTCATGAATACATTGCTCTTGCCTTTCTTCTATCTTGTGTACTCTCTGCCTCTACCATGATCTCAATTATGCTCCAACAGAAAGAAACTGTATGAAGAGTAGCAACTAAGCACGTGCCAAGTAGAAACAAGATCATCGTGGAAAGAGCCTTGTATTATAGAAGATGGGGTTGAGGCCTAATTAGAACAATTCAATGCTTCTTGAGTTTGCGCATAAAACAGTGACTTTGGAGTATTCCAAGACTTTGAGTACAAGAAGACTAATGCTCTCTAGCTCTCTCTTTCTCTCTATATAGCTCCAGTCCCAACCCCTCCATCTCACGACTGTGAGTACAGACTCTAAGGTTAAGAAGACTCCTCTCTCTCTCTCTCTCTCTCTCTCTCTCCCTCCATCTCGCGAGACTATGCCTTATATCATTGAATCTTGGTTATCATCGGCCATCACACCTCCTTGTCCTTGCCTTCTCTTGCTCCTTGTGCAATTGTTCTACTGACTCTTGGTTTGGCTCATCGTCATGCCACCTAGCTACCAACTAGGTCACATCCCTTGTTCTTGTGGCTATTTGGGGTCAACACTCGGCGAAACATATCTTTGATCAAGTCCTCATGGTCTGAACTTGAGAGGATACTCGAGATAGGGGCTTCCCAATTCCAATCAAGCTTCAAATTCTACACATTAGTTCTCATGGGGGTGGATGCCTTGGAAATGCAATTTGCCATTTGTGAGTTGGCAAGGTTATGCCTTCTGGGTGTACATCCTTGGTATTTGTGTTACTAGGAGGCTGCATTTTCCACCAATTGTGAGTTAGGGAGAACTAGAATGATGGTGATGAGTGATAAAAGAGTGGTATAAAAACCGACCAAATGTCCAGAGAGGTGAGAAAGATGTAGAAGATAAGGGAGAGATAAGGATGAGATGAGATAGGAAGACACACGGCATGATGACGTATAAAGGTGATCTTGAGGCTATCTATATATGAAGCCTTCCATTGTAATATTGAACACAGGTTGGAATAGATTGGAATGAGTGTGCCCATCTTGTCTCTCTCTTGCTTTCTCTCTCATGGAGTTTCTTGTGTGGTTTGATCCACCGTAGCTAGTACATCTATCATTTTTGCACTAGAAGAGGCTAGATGCATTGTTGCATTTTGTCATCCTCGCCACAATGCCATTGACCTCAAGTCACAAAGATCCTTCATAGTAAGACACATGGTAGATAGGATCAACTTGTGGTTGTTAAGAATGGTGTAAATTGCATAATAGGGTTATGGGTCATACCCTAACCCTAAGGGATCCATGTATATATTCCTATTTCCATGGAATACAAGTTATTGTACAGTTAGTAATCTTGTGTGCACTCCTCTCTCTCACTTTCGATTATCATGGTATCAGAGCCAATGGTGCTCACAAGCCCTTACTTCTTGTCCAGGCAAGAAGCCCTAGGGCCCTTAAACCATCCTCCATCTCCGGTCATCTGTTTTGAGAGATTGTGAGAGATCTTCCAAGAGAGAGAGAGTTCATTGAAAGCTTATACTTCATTGAGAGAAATAGTCTTCCTTTGAGATTTCCATCATTCTTGAGAGATTGAGTGTTCTTTCCATTTGGAGAGAGATTTCTGGTTGTGAATGTATCCTTCTTATCTCGCTTTGAGAGAGTTCTTTCTTTTCATTCTTCAAAGTATTGTAAGAGAGAGGTCGTTTGTTCTTCATTGTTTCCTTCAAGGAGAATGAGAGTAGATCCTATTGAGGATTCACTGGGTGCTCTTCTTGGAGAGAGTTTTCTTCTCTATGATAGAGATAATTCTTCTCTATGAGAGTATAGATCCTATGAAGAGAGTTTTCTTCTCTATGACTGAGATAATTCTTGTGCAGCCTTTGTTGTGCTGCTTCTTTTCTCCTCTTCTAGCAACATAAAGCACTACTTTTACGACCTACTACAAGGCAGAGAAGGACTCACCACTACTTCTGTGACCTACTACAAGGTAGAGAAGGACTCAACCACGGCAAGCAGACTCAGCAAATGAAAAGCATAGCATCTATCTAGAAAATCAATGAGTCTCCTAAGACCTCTAGCAATAGCGCTAGCGGACTCCAAGTAGGTCCGACCATACTAGGCAAATTATTGAGAGTGATATGGAAGTAGTCTTCAACAAGTATGGATGCATTGTGAGAGAGCTCAAGAGTCCCAGATCAATTATTACTCAGGGTGTCAAGATTGGAAGAATGTTCAAGCTTTCTTCTGTCATTCCAATCTAGAGAGCCTTGGCAGCTCATCATCAGAATTAGGATGCTTATTTGAGTACATTATGGCACAAGAGGTATGGTCACCTCAATTTTGGAATCCTTATATCTTTCAAAAGGAAAACATGGTACATGGGCTTCCACAGTTGTACTTTTTCAAAAAGATTTATGTGAGGCTTATTGCATGGTAAGCAACACAGGTAGCCCTTTCCAACATCTTTGACTTGAAGTACCAACGTCCTTCAGATCATGCATTTAGATCTACGGGTCTAACTTCTATACCGTCTCTTGGAAAGGCTTTGTACTTCATCACCTTCATCAAACATTACTCATGGAAGACTTGGATCTACTTCCTAAAATAGAAGTCTGATGCATTCAACACCTTTAAAGACTTCAGAGCTTAGTTGTATATGCTCATTTGCAATTTTTATTGTTGGAGGGCCAATAAGCTCACGTAGAGTGAGGGCATTGCGTGTTTGCTATGGGTTTCAAGCCAAGCATTGTTTTGTGAGGTTGTTGTAGGTCGAGCTAATAGTAGAGAGTCATGTTGAAGCTGTAGTTTGTTGTAGAGTCATATGTAGGTAGAGCTCATTGCTCTACTTGGGGAGGCTCTATTGACTAGTTGTTACTTGTGTTAGTTGTTGTTGAGCATGCCTTTAATTGTAGAAACCAATTGTAAGGATCGACTTGAAGGCACATCTGTGTTGCTGAGCACCTCCCTTTGCTATGTATAGTTGTGCCTTAGCTGAAAATTGTTATGAGCATGAAACTATAGATAGGCCACCTTAGGTCGTGTAAGTTGAATGCTACCTAAGGAAGAACAGGACACTAAAGCTTGTAGGAGCTGCCTAGCTAGCTGTAGAGGTTGCTAGGATATCACAGACTCTTTCACAATACAACATAAAACAATCTCTCCCTCTGTCTTCTCTCAGAGAACAAATAAGGTTGGAATTCTCACTCTCTTTTTCTCAACTGGAATTCTGTCATAAATAATAGCAACAACTCATGATGGAATGAACACTCACACAAGACTCTTTCATTCTCAATGGAATGAAGTGAAGAATGAATCTCTCTCTCACACACACACACTCTCTCTCTCTCTCTCATGATGAAAATCTCTCACCGATGGACGGGCATTCTCAACAAAAGAGAATGAAACGAACACCCACAAATGACTAACTGTACACTGGATTTAGTTGAAAATAAAGAATATATGCAAACCCCTTTAGGGTTAGGTTAGGGTTTCCAACCCTTTCCTTTTTAGCACTCTATGTGTTAGTGCTATGCACATATGATAACACATGATGTTGACACATGATGTTGAGATGGATCCTCAATAGGTTGTTGACTCAAAGAGAGACCAAATTTGTTACTACCATGTTTGCTCGACTTAGGCTGGATGGGCTTAGGAGCAATGTGGTATGGTGACCTTTGGACTTACATGGGTGGATCACTAATTTAGGGACTTATCTCTCTTGGTTGGCTCGGCCTACCAAGGTCAATGTTTGCTTGGGTGTAGCCAATCGCGAAACTATTTTCGGGGCCGCAACGTGATGTGCTCCTGGGTGAATATTTGAATTTTGCAGGGATCTGCGCTCTCTCCAAAATTTTTTTTGATGTCATGATGTTGCACTGGCGTACTATTGAGACACAATCTATTTATTTTGAACACCACATAGCTCAACGCACAGCAGCTCTACACTACATCATGCATCTTTGCACTACTTCATGTAGCGCAGTCTCTAGCCTGAGCTGCCTGGCCACTTATCATTGAGCAGCCTTTTGCCGTAGCTTCGCCACCTATCACTAGGTAATGCACCCATGCAGATCATTAAAATTGAAGCTTGGCTAGGAGAGACCACCATGCTAGTTCTTGGCATGATAATGAGACATAATCTATCATTTTGAACGCTGCTGCAACGTAGTCTCTGGCCTGACCACTTGTCATCGTGCAACCTTTTGCCGTAGCTTTGCCCATGCAAATCATAGGTTGGCTTGGAGAGACCACCACATTGGTTTTTGGCATAATAATGAGATGCAATCTGTCATTATAAACATCGTCTCAGCATAGTCTTTGGCCTGACGACCTGTCATCATCGCCCAGAATTCAAGGTTGTCTTGGAGAGACCACCGCATTTTTTCTTGGAGTTATAGCTTCATTACCTATTTTTACATATTATAAGAGGAGGTCTATGATGACCAGTGCGTTGGCAAATAGAAGGAGATCTATGATAGCCACCATGTTGGTTCTTGGAGTTATATATTTGTGTACCAAGGAAAATGTATTTCCTTATTCAACCAAGCAAAATGCAATTGACGATAAGGCTCTTAAGGGGTCCCCTTTAGGGGCAAGGTCCCCTCTAGGGACAAGGGCTATATCAACATGCATTGTTCAATAGAGGGCAAGCCCCCCTATCGTGGCAAGGGCCATATCGACATGCCATTTTTTTCCAATGGCATCCTGGATATTGTATAATGCATGTTGATATGGCCCCTGCCCCTAGAGGGGACTCCTCAAGGGCCATATTGTCAATTGCATTTTCCAAAAGTTTAATTGTATTTTTCTAGATGTCTCTCCATGCAACCACAATGGTGGGTTGTTGGAACTATTTTAGTGCTATTTTGGTCATAAATGAAGGAAATTATAGTCCTTCTATACTGGTATTTTAGTCCTTGTTCTAGTAAATATAAATGAGGAAAAAAGTACAATTCATCGAGTGAAAATTAAGAAAAAGAGATTACAATGTACATCTACATCTAATAACAGGTTATATAAAAATTAACAACTTATAATGAGCAAAAATTGAACAGAGAATCTTACATTTATAAAAACTCGGCAATTGCTGAGAGCCTTGAAGACCAAAAGATTACAACTAGTGACCATAACCATTCAAATATAAAAGTTGAGAACAGTGCATACTTAGAGCCTCAAATTGAACAAAAAGAGATTACATAAATGTAATAAAAACTCAACAATTGTTGAGAGCCTTAGAGACCAAAACATTACATCTAGTGAGCCAAAAGATCATTGAGAGCCTTAGAGGCCAAAAAATTACATCCAGTGATTGCTGAGTAGTTATGAGTCTTGCTTGAGCAAAAGGGAATTTGTATAACTCAATATTTTCACCAGTCTAGCTTGTTGCATTAAAATTTTTTAGGGAGCCAAAGGAGGAGACGATGGAGAAGCCAACGACCATGCACATTGCTAGGACTCAGATTACGGCCCCCCTAACAAGTCGAGAGTACTCTATTGTGAAAATACTAAGGCCTTCATCTAGGGGGAACCCATACAACATAGCCATAAAGAGGCCAGAGGTGAGCATGTCATCTAAGGTGGTGACATGCAGATATGGGGGGACTCGACTATGCAAACGAAAGGTCTCCATTGGCGCTAGCATTTCTACTCTAGGTGAGTGCAATGCAATCACCTTATATGAGAAGGCAAATAACATTAGGATCATAGTGCATCGAGGGGGGGTGGTAGTAGGCATGGTGAAGATGAGTGGATGAGCAATAAATGAGCAAGGAAGCAGATGAGTGACGAGAGTTGAAGGAGGAAGCGTGGAACAAAGTAGAGTAGGGTGAAAAAGAGCTAGAGGAGGGGTGCTTGGGGGGTTCAGCTCCAAAAAATTTAGTGTACCATGTGCATTCAAAAGGAGGGGCATTTTAATCCCACTTTTGGAAAATATTTAACATGATTACAATAATAGGGGGTATGTTTTAATTCATCTTTTTTTAAATATCCATTAGTTCATAAGTAAAGAGGGGTTGTTTTATTGGGAAAAAAATTTTAGTTGAGGGTTTTTTAAAATACTCCTTAAACGCACGGTACCTAGGGTTTCTTAGTAGTGCATCCCCCGAGGAGGGGTGTGGAGAAAAGTAGCAGAGTAGGGGTAGATTAGTAAAATGTCAAATGCCACAGATCTTATATATTATAAAGTTTGAGCCACCATGGTGACTGGCACCCGGGGTTCCATCCATATTAATTGCAGGCCACCGCAGTGGAATCTTAGGTGCCAGTGGCCACCCCAGATGGGCTGGTAATCATAAAGTAGACACCATGTGGTGGGTAATTAACTGCCAGCTTGGTGGAATTTTATCCATGACAAACATGGCTGATGAGAGCCAACACCACCGGGCAGTAATTCCCACAAAAGTAAATCATGAAGCCTAATCATCTCTAATCACTTAGTACTCTACTGAGAATGCAAGCTCGGTGGATGGTAATTTTTATTGTACTCGTAGTGATCATGCATACTTAATCCCAGTGGTGGGTGAGCAGGCCACTGCAGTGACTGATAATTAATGGCTAGCCTGATGGAATCGTAGCCACGATAGATGTGGTAGCTCATGAGAGCCACCACCACTAGGCACTAATTCCCACAAAAGTAAATCATGAAGCCTAATCACCTCTAATCACTCATTACCATGCACTCTAGTACTCTATTGGGCATGCGAGCCCAATGACTGGTAATTTTTACTGCACTCGTAGTGATCATGCATGCTTAAGCCTGGTGGTGGGTGAGTAGGCCACTATGATGGCTGGTAATTTTAACTGCCAGCCCAGTGGAATCATAGCCATGACAGATGTGGCTGATGACAACCACCACCACTGGGGCAATAATTCCCACAAAAGTACATCATGAAGCCTAATCACCTCTAATCACTCATTACCATGCACTCTAGTACTCTACTGATGAGCATGCGAGCCCGGTGACTGGTAGTTTACTGCACTTGTAGTAATCATGCATGCAAGCCCGATGGTGGTAACTGGAAGGTGAGAAATTACAGGCCACCGTGGTGGTTGGTAGTTAACTGCCACCCTAGTGGCTCTTAGCCACCACCATAGACGAGGCTAGGAATCTTAGATGCCACCACCTCTAATCACTCATTACCATGCAAGGAAGTACTTCCTTCTTGAATTAAACAAAATTCAGGCCAACCGCTGTGGTGGCTCTCACCTTGACAGTGTAGTCTAGCCACAAACTTAAGCCTCCGCTATTCTATTCCCTTAACTATTTTGTCTTCTATCCCTTTCGATCGTTTCTTTCACTACTACAAAACTAGGTAGAAATGGCAGCCCAAAAGTGACATTTCTACATGATGAAATGGCACTTTCTTGCCGCCATTTCCACATGTGCCATTTTTTGGAAATGGCAACCAAAAGTGCCATATATTTTTGCCATTTCTATGTCCATAATGGCAACCAAAAGTGCCATATATTTTGCCATTTTTACATATGAAATGGCAACTAAAAGTGCCATATAGTTTTGCCATTTCCACATACAAAATGGCAACCAAGAGTGCCATATATTTCTGCCATTTTTGTGTCTAAAATGGCAATCGAAAGTGCTAGAAATTTTGCCATTTTTACGTATTAAATGGCAACTAAAAGTGCCATATAGTTTTGCCATTTCCACATGCAAAATGGCAACTAAAAGTCCCATATATTTTTGCCATTTTATGTCTTAAATGGCAACCAAAAGTGCCAAAATTTACCATTTTTATGTATGAGATGGCAACTAAAAGTGCCATATAGTATTGCCATTTCCACATGCAAAATGGCAACCAAAAGTGCCATATATTTTTACCATTTTGATGTCTGAAATGGCAACCAAAAGTGCCATATATTTTTGCCATTTTGATGTTTGAAATGGCAACCAAAAGTGCCATATATTTTTGGCATTTCGATGTCTGAAATGGCAACCAAAAGTGCCATATATTCTGCCATTTTTACATATGAAATGGCGACTAAAAGTGTCATATAGTTTTGCCATTTCCACAATCAAAATGGCAACCAAAAGTACCATATATTTTTGCCATTTTTAATTCATGAAATGGCACTACAATATAGACCAACTGTGAAAGAAATGGCAAAAGGTGACATAAAAATTCACTTATTATATTCGAAATGGCAAAATATGACTTAAAATTTGCAAGATTTCATGTTGAAAATGGAAATAAAGTGGCATATAAAATGCCGGCTATTATGTTATAAATGGAAAGAAATGGAAGCACAATTTTCATTTCTTCTTTTATAAACAATAGCATTCAAAATGGGCAAAAACATTTAACTTCTAGTAGCTTTTAAAAATGGGCCAAAAAGTTACATGGCATTGGAATCTTAAATGACTCAAATTTTAAATTTGATACTTGGTATCCATGAATGAAATTTATTGTCTAAGTGTGAAAGATCAATCAAAAGTCTTAAGTGCATCAGTACTCATATTACACAGTGCAAAGAAGTCATTTAAAATTCTAAGGATAACTTTTACCTTTTATAACACACACATTTTACTTGATAACAAATATTATTCGATAGTTGATTGAGAAATAAATAATTTAATTTTTACATAGCAAAATAAAATATAAAATTATAATGACATTACATGAAGAGTTTTCCAAGCAACATTCAAGCCTACGGCTTGACCCAATGCCTGAATCTCATCATTTGCTTTGAATATACAAGCATCCTTAATGATTGCATCATCAACTTGTACTACTACATAACCAACTCCTATTGGTATAGTATGAAGGATCCAAACTAATTATTGTTCCTATTCCAACTATGTCTTTTGAGTCCTTATGTAAGATCTTTACTCATTGTCCCCTTTGAAAAGCATCAACCTACAAAGATACATTCAAGAGAGCATTAGTAGAATATTTGTTTAAAATATCTCTATGAAAAATATCCAAAAACATTATCATCATTGCCATACTTATTAAGAAAAATAAATAAATTTAACTTACTTGGAAAACACATATGTCATTTGTTAATAAATTTAACTTACTTGAAAAACACGTATGTCATTTGTTTGTGTTGCTATCTTTTCTACTCTAATTTTTGATTGATGAACCTTTTTAAAATAAACTAAATATGATACTTAATAATGCCTCATGTGAATGCTTTCTACTCTACTCAAAGATCCATTAACCTTTTTAAAACAATATTTACAATACACGCACGTGCGCATGTGTGTGTGTGTGTCTGTGTGAGCATGAATCATCTTTTTTGTGAAAATTATCATAAAGTAGGCATGAAATTTACCAAAGGTAGAGCAGAAATTATTTTCCTCAAATCATTAAGTTGTTCTTGCAAGGCATCCATAGCCTTATCCTTGTCATGAAGCTTTCGTTGCAACTCAGCAGTCTTCTCATGTATCACTTGGTCTTTTTTTTTTTTCCACAAGTAGTCTTTTTAGTAGGTACAACCAATCTTGGACCAGAAATATTATTATCCCCATTGTCATTTGTATAGGATCCTACACAATAAAAAACATGAAATATATCAAATTGATATTATATTTCATTTATGAATAATTTCTATTCATAAAACAAAGAGAACATGAAGTACATCTAATAGTTAGATAGTTTCCTCTTTCTTTCATCCCATATCCTGTGGAGGTGTGAGCTTCTAAAAACACCTCTCGATATGAAGGAAATCTTTGAAGTTTAGAGATCTACATGTTTAAAATATTTTTCATACATATGGATTTATCAAAGAGTACTACTATAAAAACATGAATTATGAAAAGAAAGAAAACTATTAAACTTACAAGTTCTTGTTTCATTCCAACATAACCTTTTCGACCCTAAATTTGTAATGTTTTCTTGGGCCTTTCTATTTCTCTTATTTCTTTCACTAGATCTTTAAAAAACAATGTCAAAATGTAGTTAAGTTAAATAGAATAAAGAAAGTATTTCTCTTATTTCTTTCACTAGATCTCTGAAAAACAATGTCAAAATGTAGTTAAGTTAAATAGAATAAAGAAAGAACATATGATACTTGCAATAAAGTGTGTGTGTGTGTGTACCTTGAATTTCTCTGAATTTACCAGTGTCTTTATTCTTTCCCATACATCATCTGGTAGCCATGTTGGTTTTGTGCATCATCTCCATCCTATAAGTAAACACTATAAGCCTAGCATTAACTCATAACAAACAACACGTTAATAAAAACTCAACAAAATCAATGTTAAAGTAAACAAGTTTTTAATAGAATACTTAAAAAATTCACATACAGCCTATTTATTCACTCTGAATGCTTTTAAGACTTTAGTTTTCCAGCATTTGTCATTGATATTACACTCATATCGAGCCTGAAAATACAATCAAATATACACAAAAGTATTCATCGATATAAAAGAAATTTTTAATACTAAACATTTAAACGTAAGACCATCGAAAGATATCAAGAAAAAGTCAAGCCTTACATTAACATATCTTCTCAGTGCCTCCTATTGAATGATCGGTACAACTTTAATTGATTGCAATGAGAGATCCATATGCCTATGAATGGATTGAGTTATTGTCTGAGCATATGAATCTTTGTGTATTCCACAAGAAAATTGTTTCTCATTTACATCCACCTTAATACGATGTCCCAGCTCAATAATTGGCCTCTCTAGATGCCCTTCTAAGATATCTTTCTCTTTCTATCATTGCATCATCCTTTAATATTCTTCCTTTTTTGGTTGCCACTGATGTAACTTCTTTATCATGAACATTATTTGAAAAAATTTCTAGAAAAAAGTACTAGTACAAATAAGAAAAATCAATCACACAAAGATAATGTCAAGATATTGAAATCAAACAAAATCAATCCAAATAATATACAAATAAAGAAAGTATGGAATGTTAAATACTTGATATATCATTATTCTTTGAATTATTAGCCTTCCATGGTATGTCGTTGGTCATTTTTATATCCTAATAATGATGACTCGAGGGAGTCACTTAGTGTAATATGTCTATCACGTGCGTTCAAGGCATGTTTTCTAAATCCCTATGTAACCTATTTTTAGCATTTCCTCATATCCCCTTTGTAAGTTTTCTCAAATTTTATAAATCCCATAATGTATTTTTTTTTTCTTAGAGGATTTTTTAAAGTCCTTATGTGAGAGATACATTACTACTTTTAGAGTCATTTTAGAGAAACTATGAGAGACTTAGAATATAAGATATATGCATCGTGTGTGTTATTTAAATTTATGCACTTGAAAGAGAGGTACCATTTGCAATAATGGACAACATGAACGTTTGAGCCCTAGTGATAGTGCTAAAAGACTGGCAGAAACAAAGAGTATACAAGACAAAGCATATATATCAAAAGTAAGGGAAAGAAATAGCAAACATGATAAAGCATGTGTGCCATACACACCAAGTTTCAAGACTAACAAAGTGAACAAAGTAGCTTAAAATATGCAAAGATCTTGTTCAAGCCAAAATGAACAACATTCATAGAGCTTCTTCATCAAAGATTGGGAGCTTTTATAAAATGACATATATCCTTCAAAATGTTACAAAAACCATATGTATGGATGTTCAAGCTCAACAAATTTCTGATAATCAAGTTGACAATATAATTAGTAATTATTTCTTGCCAAATACACACATCTCGAGGTTTTCTATGTCAAAGATTGGAAACTTTATGACTCATGAGCACCTTATCCTCTTCTTTATGGTGATTTCATCATTACAACAAAAGATGATTTAAAATGATTTGCCTTCTATTACAATTAACTACTTCACAAGGGTACATCTCTTCAATGATTGGCATAGCCAACTCTCTATTACAACCAAATACCTTGAGTTGCCGCATTGCCTCATGAGATGTAAGCCAACCCGATGGATTTTTTGTCAGCATATTATGATCAATGTGTGTTGACATGACTAGAGTAAAATAAAAACTGGACACCTCACCATTTCAGTGATGATCCAACCAAGGGAAAACACATTAGATTGTGGACCGTATCTCCCTTGTTTTGCAAAAACTTATAACTCTGGTGTGAGCTAGTGTTTTCGAGCATGGTCTTGTTCGCGATAGCGAATCCATCACGCCTATTCTTCATTACTCTCATCCTACAACTACTTTAATTTTTTGAAGGCCTTTCTACAATCCTATGAAATGTCTTGTGCCATTCCCTAATCAATGATTCCAACTCAACATGCACCATTTGGAGTCAAATCAAGCAAGATGTTACTAGGGTACAAGTCTATATGAAACCATTGGGCCTCATGCAAGTGTGCCACTAGCTAAAAGAGCATGGATTAAATTATGCACATTGGTATAAAAGAAGTTAATTATTTCCACCACATCTCCAAAGCCTTTGATTGCATCTTCTAGCTTGCCTTCTACATGCACTCTCTTCTTCACACCTCCCTTGAAGTGTGTATCAATGTAACACCTAAAGGATCTTTCATGAAATGGCAATTGGAGAAAATTTTGAAACAAGCTCCCATCATTGAAGTATGATATGATTGTCTAGAGAGAGTAGGCCATCTGCAGGTCGCAATCTTGTGAGGTGCTGCCCATGTGGCAGCCCCCTCTCTTTCTTCTCTCTTGGGCACATCCTGCCCTAGGTCTCCCTCCCCCACGCACTCCTCATTTGGGGGCTTACAGATGGGGAGGTGACCTTTCCAACACCCCCTCTCACCGACACATCTTGGCCCAATGCCAACACGTCGATGACGATGCTCCAGTAACTCCCTGGTCGTAATCCTTTGGAACCTAGTAGTGTCGAAATCTTTTCCTGGCTTTTCATCTAGTGGCCTCTACTCCACCAGGTCCGGTTCCACTTCTGCACACCATCCTGGTACACAGGTCCATCTTTGGTAGCACCTCCTGGTACCACCTCCTTTAGTCATGTTCTCGCCCCTAAACTCGAGCAACACTTCGATGGTGGCCGATAATTAACTGCCAGCCTAGTGGAATCTTAGCTTCCACCACAGACGTGGCTGGTAATCTTAGCCGCAATCTCGATGGAATCTTAGCCGCTACCACTAGCGAAAAGTGACAGTAATTACCACAAACATAAATCATGAAGCCTAATCACTTCTAATCACTCATTGCTATGCAAGGTAGTAATGCCGCCTTGAATTAATTAAAATTTGGGCCAACCACCATGGTGGCTGTCACCTTGATAGTTCCATTCCCTTCATTGTTTTGTCTGATATCCATCTCAACCGTTTTCTTCTCCCTTGCAGTCGGGCTACAAACTTAAGCCTCCACTATTCCATTCCCTTCACTGTTTCATCTTTTATCCCTCTTGATCATTTCTTTCGATCTTCCAGTCGTCCCCCTCATAATGAGTGAACAACCTAGAGTCTTCCAGGCAGCATGCTCTGAGGGTTTTTCTCAATCCGTCCTTCCTTTGGCAAGGTCTACAACCAATGAATATTTCCAGATAACTTGGACCATGAACTCTCGCTAAGTTCTCAAGCAGGTACTCTTGTGGCTTCAGTACTCTTTGTCCATCACCTTCTAGCAATCTGCGTCTAAGATTTGAAGAAGCAACAATACTTCCCCTTCTGCCCTCGAAGAAGGCCAATTCCTTCGAATCTCGTATCACTTGAGACAAATGAAGAGCAGAGTCTCTCCACAGCATGCTATAAAGGCTTAAATGCAGAATATCAAATACATACCAGATTGTTGTACTGCTTGAATGTTCGCTCTGAAAGCAAACTCTCATTGAGGCACCCACCAAGCGCTTGTGTAATCCTATACTGTCCCCTTCTAAACTCCAGCATCCATCTGACCATGAGACCCCAGGGCCCTCCATGGAATCCACCCTCATGTCAGTGTCAACAGCCACGCACCTGGAAGGTACCAAGCGCTCCATGCTGTCCTTTACCTTCACAAAGGCATTTGACTCCTCATCGACCCACATCTCTGTGTCAAACATCCTCACTGTAATTTCTGGATCAACATATCTGACCTCGGTAGCACTCGGTGATGTCACCAGGAACAACTCTTTGATTACCACATTGCTTTGGCCTTTCCCTCTGAATCCGAGTCAGACTCCTTTTTGTTTTTCTGATCTGCCTTTTTCTTTCTGCAGTCCTTTGCAAAATGTCTTGGCGTATCACAGTAGAAGCACTTCTTCTTCTGCTTCCTCTTAAAAGTCCCCTCGTCAACAGAGTCGTCTTTCTTGGACTTGCCACCATTAGGCTTGCCCTTTCCTTTGCTAGCGGAATCCTTCGCCAGCATTGCCTTGTCATCTTTGTCCTCGTTGTAGAGCTTCTCCTGAGCTTCCTTCTGTAGCAGTAATGGACCCAACTCCTCAAACGTCAGAGGTTTGGTCCTCTGTCCTGCTGTCACAGCCGTAACAAAGCTCTTGAAACTCCAAGGCAGTCTCCTCAGTACCATCAAGGCCAAATGGCATGAGTCTGTCTTCTGACCATTTGTTGCCAGCTGATCCCTCACCACCTTGACCTTCGTCAAATGGCTATGTACCGTATCTCCTTCCATATCAAGATTATAGAGTTGATGCTGAAGAAGCACAATCCGGGAGGTGTTGTCCGTCTCGTACAGATCCTTCAGGGTGACCCATGCCTCTACTGACGTCTCGGCCAACTAGATATGCGAAAGAACAGAGTCCACCGTAGTCCCTATGATTATTGCCAGGGCATGGGCATCTTTGTCTTCCCAAGCTTCAAGCTCCTCTCTGTTTACTGCCATGACTATCTCCCCTTTCCTGTCCACCATGTCCTCTGGCTTCGACTCCACTCCCGTGGTCAGCTTCCACAACTTGCGAGCCATTAAATGACTCCAGATCTTCACTTTCCAGATTGGGTAATTAGTCCTATCTAGTTTCCCAAACTCTCCAAAGTTAGGGATAGTGAAAGAGAGAAAACTAGGGGAGGAGAAAGGGAAAGCAAGGGCTGAAGAGGCTGTAGAGGTCGACATCTCTGCTATTTATACCACACAGCAAAGTCAACCAAAATTAATTTTAGTAGACCAGAATTTTGAACGCACCTGACTGAACCTGAGTCACCCTCCTTCTCGCAAGGGCACAATCCTCTAGTCGTGGAAGTCGATTCCCAAGAGCTTCTGAATCAGGGTCGTCCTTCAGCAAGGTCCTTGCCTATAGCTCCCAGACTTGTGAGCCTCCTACTTGGGCTTTGATACCATGTTAGAAAACACCCAACAAAGAGAGTACACACACTCGAAGACTTATAGTAATGCCTAGGAGCTCACACAGTGTGCGGTGTGGGTATGGAATCACAAACTTCTTTACTTAATGTGCGTCACATAGATGTGCAAACTCATCAATAGACAATGAACCGGCCAGATAGAGAAACCACCAAAATATATATTTCCGTCCAAAACTATGAACACAATACAAGAGAGATAGATCCAGAGTCCCACCAATGGTGTGGTCCTTTGATCTTACCACAAGGTCCTTCTCCTATCAACTGGCTATCTCTAGACTCTCGAGCCCGCGTGCTCCACCTGGAGCTTCTGTAGACTTTTCATCCTTTGACCTCAGTTCCTTGCTGCCCTAGAAGACAGCCAAAGTCTCAGCCTCACACTGAGCTAAGTCTGCAGCAACATTGGTACTCCTTTAGCTTTTGGATGTAGGCCTTAAGGGTTGTGCTCTGCTGGAAGCTGCACTGCTGGATGCTGAAATGAGGTAAGAGCCTCTGCATTTATAGGCCCCAAGGCATGGCAAAAATACCGACCAATTTGTCCTAATCTGGCGGACTAGACAGACCAGGTTGGCTGGCCCAACCGACCTAGTTGGCTCAGCCCAACCAACCCTTTAAGGGCTCCAAAACCGAGGCCTTTTGCTCCACACTTCTAGGGCCTTTGGCCCTCTAATCAAGGCAGGGGCCCAGCCTATATAAGGCATGCCTACTACCCACTAACAGCCCCAATTTGGTGCTCCACCAGGCCTGCTGGTTCTGCCCTCTGCCAGGCTCTTCCCAACCACGTGTCTTGCACCGTACTGTCCCGTACATCCTACTGTCCTGACCTGCCTATACCGTGCCATCATCAGGGTCTGTTGCAGGCCCTTTACCTACCCACTACCCTCGCCATATGGCTTGCCATGATGACGCCATTTGCAAGTCGCAATCCTGTGAGGTGCTGTCCATGTGGCAGCCCCCTCTCTTTCTTCTCTCTTGGGCACATCCTGCCCTAGGTCTCCCTCCCCCACGCACTCCTCATTTGGGGGCTTACAGATGGGGAGGTGACCTTTCCAACATGCTCTCTATCATGATCTCCATCTGTCTCTTGTGCAAGCTATTTATTTGCTCTAGCATGTGCTCTCAGAATGCCTGGTTGACTTGCTTCTGTTATTTCAAGATTAGTGCACGCTTGTGCTTAGAGCCAATATAACATTCCATCTCAAAGAAAACATGCTACAAGTCAAATATAATATCTGCATAGACACAATTCACGTGTTAATACAACTTGTGGTATACAATGTACAGTGCAAGATACAAAATGCATGGAAAAAATAAAAGAAACAAAGCCACCTCCCCCTTCGAGAGAGTCTATAGACTTGACCTCAAGAGTGGTCCCATCTAGTCCCATCACCTTGTGAGCATAGAGACCAAGAACCAATCTCTTGGCCAGGCACTAGATGGGGCTTATAAAAAATTAAGTATCAAGTGCAAAGCAATGAAAAAGGAGCATGCACACTTCTTATGTAGGAACAAAAAATTCGTTATCCCTCTCTTTGAAAGAATCCAAGGACTTGATCTTAGAAGTGATAGACCATCTAACCCCATCACCTTGTTAAGAATCATTCCTATAGGAATCAAGCCTTAAGTGGGACTTAAGGGAAAAGAGAAAAATTATGTCTTAAGTCTAGTGGGTGATATCCTTGAGTTATGTACAAGGGATAGAGATTGATTGTCACTACTTTGTGGCATATTATAATCTCATCTGTATGCCTTTGGAAAAGCTTCTCTCTCTATCACTTACTTTTAGCCTTATTTCAATGCAATGCCTTTGAGGAGAGTTGGTGTGGATCTTACAAGTTAAACTACATAGAATCTAGACCACTCGAAAGAAACCTAAACAAATTTAAATGAAAGAAGGCCATATGCAAAGTTAATATTATTTCTTAATGATTGATGATTAGTAATATAGAGTACATGTATACAATGGAGTTCTAATAAATATATGCTTGTGACTCAATGTGAATATAACATCTATGATCAAGATGGTGGTTCTCTCTCTCTCTCTCTCTCTCTCTCTCTCTCCTCTTTTCTTTTTTCCTTCCCTTCCTCTCTCTTACTAATTCTAGTTGCTTCTCCTACTATGCTAGATCCAAAGCATATCTTATTGCAAATAATTTATGATTGAAATGTATAAATAAAAAACATACATACTAATCATATTATACAAGCTTTTTAATCTAGATAAAATATGCAACTATTTTATATGATAGCTACGATGACACCAAAAGTCTAATAAACGACTAAGTGTCAAATTATAGCTAATTGCATTCAACAATGTAAAGTACAACATATAAAGTCGAATAAATGACAAGGTGTTGAAACTTAAACTATTATATTTTGTGATAAACTACAATGACACCAAAAGCCAAATAAATGATGATGTGTCGAAGCCTAAATAATTATTCTATGATGTATGCTATGACGATATCAAAAGATGAATGAACGACCAATTGTTGAAGACTAGGTTTTTTGTAAAATATATATGTAAGAAAACAATACTGAAAGCCAAATAAATGACCAAGTGTTGAATCCTATTACTCATCTAAGAGTCATCAACAATACATGTAGCTAAATGGTATAATCAAATGTCAAGCTTGTTTCAAAACAAGAGAAAGGAGCCCTTATAACGACATTGAAAGTCAAGTGTTACAACCAAGTGTCGAAATGCAAACTTACTTATCTAACTGTACCTATAGTCGAGTGATATGACCCAATACAAAGAGAGAAGCACCATACAAATGATGATCCAAAAGACAACTTAGATATTACATGACAAATCAAGCGATTGACATATTGTGTCAAAAGGCCAAATACAACACTACGTTGATACCTGATCGTCATATAATATTTATAATTCAAAAACATGCAAATCTTGTATGTCCTTATGACTCTATAAAGCCAAGTGATCACAATAGGATGACCCCGACAAAGCTTGTGTAAAGCATTAAGAATGAATATAACACATCATAAATCATGATTGGTGACACACTCACCCAAGAGCAAGCATAGTTAATGCTTTTGAGAATGGCAGATGAAACAAAGTGGATGTGTTGAAAGGAGGAGGAGGAAGAGAAGGTGATTAGTGCTGAAGAAAGCATGGGATTTAAAGATGATCCAAGTGAAGTAGTCACAAGAGACGATAAGGCATGAATGTAGAACAAAGCAACTCCTTGTGAAATTCAATTGATGCACAAGGGACGGCCTACAAAAAAAAGATCAACAATACAAGATATAAAATTAAAGGTGACCAAACATGTGTTCAAGCTTCCTGAAGATAAGCCTTTAAAAAAGCACCCCAGATAGTATTAAATTTAAGTCCTAAAATAATTGCACACTATGCAAAATCACAATTAGACCCACTAAATAGATTTGTAGAACTTTGCAATCTGAAAACAAGATTTCTCTTCATGTCATGTTATAAATTCTAATCGTACATATGTTCTACAAGTTGTATCATGAAACTTGTTATTAATCACCCAAAAATACACCTCTAAATTCCTTATACACTCCATCTATGTCAAGTAGATGTAGAACTATTCACAACACCTACTAGCTTCAACCTTCAAAAGAAGGGGAATTAATATGTAAATACAAGAAGGCCATACTTCATGGCTCACTGCAATGTGTGACAAGATTGTTTACCTTGAGCATACAAGAGTCTTGCATACAAAAACGAGCATGTAGACATATATAGATGACCAATTTAAAAATGAGCAAACAAAATTGAGCACAGGTTATGAGCACGTTTATGATCATATGTTTATCGGCATGTTTAGAATTAAAAACATATGCACAAGAAAATTTAAAAAATGAGCATGTAAGTATGAAGAGATGAACACATAAGCATATAGACATGAACATATAAACACATAAGCATGTGCATATAATCAAGATCATGCAAACATAATAATGAGCATATAAACATGCAAAACATACGAGAGCATACAAACATGATCATTTTAACATGTGAGAACATATAAGTACATAAACATGAGCATATCAACATAGGAGAGCATATAATCATTTATATGAGAGCATCTCAATTGAGAGTACCATAAAAATATGTCTTTCTTTTGTTTATGAACATGTAGTTGAGTATCCCTAAGCTTGGACACAAAAGAATCTTGCATATAAACAAGATCATGCAAACATATACACATCAGCATATAAGTCTATAGACATGATTATGTAAGTATATAACTAAATACGCAGCCGCAAAACATGAGCATATACATATACGCATGAGCATATAAACATGTGCATGTAAACATATATGCATAAAATTCACTTACACATGAGCATATGTTTATAATTAAAGACATATACAACATATAAACATATAAACATATAAACATGTGCATGTAAACATATATGCATGAAATTCACTTACACATGAGCATATGTTTATAATTAAAAACATATACAAATGTGCATATGACATGCATGTAAACATATATGCATGAGGATATTAACATGGTTGTGCTCATGTCTAGCCCCAACCATGGCCTCATAGCTGCCACATATCCATGTAGCTTGGTATCGGAGCAGATGGCTTGAAGCTGCCCATCTACTAGCTCTACATGCTACCCATTTGCTACCCATTAGGCAGACTTTCTTGCTGTGAATGCTGCCTACATGGCAGCCTATTTTCTTCCCATGCCCTACTGTGTTGTTGCATATGCTTTCCTTTAGATAGCCACGTAAGCTTCCCATACTGCCCACATGGCAGCTCTTGGGCTACCTTCATGTGCCCATGTAGCACCTTCGTGCTGTTCCCACATGGCGTGTCTCATACCCTACAAACCCTGATTACTCTTATCTGCTAGCCAACCAATTACCTTGTAATACTATTGCAAAACACGCCAACTTCCCCTTGCTGTACCTGGCCTAGATAAGACTACTCCCCTCCACTCTAGCTCTACCCACACTGCTAACATGAAGCCTAAAACTGCAAGCAAGAGATGGAAATTAAAGGCACATGAGGCCCCTTTAGATATCCTACAAACCATGCTCTCTCCTCTCTGCTAGCCAATCAGTTGCCCTGTAATGTGTTGGTTGTTGCTGCAAAATGGGACAAATTCTGCCTGTTGCACCTGGCCTAGATAAGGCTGCTCCCCTCTGCTCCAGCTCTGCCCACACTGCCACAATAATTATGGTGAAGGAGCACACAAGAAACATCATGTTCACTAAGGAACACACTAGAAACATCATTCACAAATGACTTAAAGTTATGATAAAGGATGCTCTATATACGACTACACATCAAGAGCTTGACTATTGATGGATTTGACCGGTGTAATGATGACTGGAGGCTATTCCCAAAGCTTGGTCTTTGCATTCCTAGAAGGATTCTAACCTAGAAGACAGCCTAGGCTCCAGCCCTAAGTGAGCTAACTCTGCAGCAACTCTATCCCTGCTTTTCCTCATGGATGTAGGCCCCAAGGTGAGGCTGGTGCTGCTCCTTCTGCCCCGTGATTGCTGGCTTGCTGGATATGAATGCCCCCCAAGAGGCTCCTTTTATAGGCCCCAAGGGGCCTCCAAACTGACCAACTTAGCAGGCCCTCCAACTGACCCCACACCTCCCCATATATGGGGCTGAGGGCTGCCCTTTTGGGACTATGCACTAACTGACTTGGTTGGCTAGCTGACCAGCCTTGTAGCTCTCTATAAAGGGCAGGGTATTGCTCACTTGCAGCCCCTCCCTTTGCTGCATCACCTAGCCCCTTGGATGCCCTGCTCACCTACCCTCCTGCTAGCCCATGGTCTGCCCACAACTACAGCATCTGACAGATCTCTCTTTCCAGATCTGCTCCTGTGCCTTCTTGCTCCTCCTTAGTCACTTCTTGCCAGGCTAGATCCAAGGCAACATGCCCCGCCATCTCTCCTCCACATCTGCTCCTTTGATGTATCCTCTGAAGCTCCAGGTGGATCTCTTTATGTGATGCCAACATGGCATCTGTGCTGCTGTCCATGTGGCAGCCACTTCTCCTCTCTTGTGCTATGAGGTGCTGCCCATGTGGCAGACCCCTCTTTTGTTAGAAATCAACCAACAGAGGGTATGCACAGCAGAAGACTGATAGAATAAACCAAGAGCTCACACACTGTGTGTGGGGGAGTGGAATCACAAACTTCTTTACTTAATGTGCATCACATACATGTGCAGATCCGAAAATAGACAGTAGACATAGCCAGATATAGAATCGACTAAAACAATATATTTCCTTCCAAAACTATGGCCACTACAAAAGAGATACATCCAGAGTCCCACCAATGGTGTGGTCCTCTGATCTTACCAAAGGTCCTTCTCTATCTGCTAGTCTCCTCTAGAACCTTGAGTCTGCGTGCTCCACCTGGAGCGTAGTAGACTCTCTATCCAGATCCCTTCCACCTTGCTGTCTTTGCACCAGCCTAGGTGGGCAGCACCCTCAGCTAAGTCTGCAGCTATTGTATCCTCTCTTCTCCTCCAGTGATGAGGCCCAAGACTAGCTCCCTACTGCTCCTTTCTGATGGGGCTTTTCTGCTGCTCCAGAATGGCCCCCTTTTATAGGCCTAGGGCTTGCTCCAAAAAACCAACCAGGAGAGGGGCAATAGCCAACTCAGTCAGTCCCTACCTGGCTGACTTGCTCTGTCCGAAAACCGCCTGGTTGGCTTCCCCTACCAGCCCAACTAGGGCCCTATATAAGGGTCTTTCTTGGCCCTTTCCATGCCTTTTTTCTAGGGCATAAAGCCCTCCATTTCAGCTATTGTATCCTCTAGCCCCTCCTTGGCCGACTTGCTCTGTCCAACCAGGCGGCTCTGTCCAAAAACCGCCTGGTTGGCTGCCCCTACCAGCCCGACTAGGGCCCTATATAAGGGTCTTTATTGGCCCTTTCCATGCCTTTGTTCTAGGGCATAAAGCCGTCCATTTACTGCAGGGTCCGACCCCTTGTGTCTTGCCCTCTTCTAGGCATTGTAGGCTGGAGCCAGCCCTACCAGCCCTATACCTAGGCAACCAGGCTGCTGGTCCATGTTGCGCCACATACAAGGCTTGCTCCAAGTTTCTTTCCCACCCCACCCGCTACCACGTGGCTCGTCATCGTTGTCCTCGCCATGTTTCCTTCTTAAGGTCGCAATCTAATGCAACCATGATGGTCCTTCTTGGTACATCTCTCTTCTCTCTTTGATTCTTGCCCACAATGCAGCCATGCTGCTGCTCATGTGTTAGTCTCTCAAACCCTAGGTTCACCACCCCATGCTCATATCATATGGGGGCTTACAGATGGGTTGACCTTTCCAACATCTTTTCCTCTTCTCTAGGCATATGCCCTTACTATCCCTCCCCCGTGCTCACCTCATTTGGGGGCTTACAGATGGGGAGGTGACCTTTCCAACAACTAAAACAAAGCACAAAAACATGGAGATCCAGCAAACTATAGGCTTGAGCAAAAGGGTGATACCAAAACCCCCTCTTAGCTCGTGGATGGAACAAAGATGCCAAAGATCTAGGTGTGCTGTTGAAACAACTAGAGGAACCTGTTGTGTGATTCTCCACCACTGAAGACAGCCATAGGTATTGTCTAAGAAGCCCCCTCAGGACATGAGCCACCTCATCACGATCACTAGAAACCTCGAACTGTTGCTCCTAGGCCACAGGAGCTAGGTACACTCCTCTGGTCGGGTAATTGGTACACTGGGTCATTTGGTACCCGCATCGATGAAGACTTCTTGGGATCCAACAACCTCATCTGGACCTCCAATAAAACCCTCTTCAAGTGAGAGGTTCGGTTATACATGGATGCCAAATGGTCCCATATACTTTTCGCCACTGTCATGTGCTTCACATGATTAATCACCGGAGGAGTACAATTAAGAAATATAAATGAACTTACCTTGGCATTAACACAATAGAGAGGGTCTTGGCCTCCTTTTGCTCCAGGATGCCAAGGTCCTTTATCAAGGGGTCTCGTCGGGCAACACCTATCAAGATGAAATATGCCAGGTCATATGACTATAATAGACTCCATCATCACCCGCCAGACACCGTAATTGAGTCCATCCAACTACCAGTCAACCAAGAACGTGGGCAACACTGGAATTCTCGTCTTCTTCTCTGCCATCTCTTCTAGGGTAGCCATGTGGAAAAAACAGGAGAGAATACAAAGAGGGGATGGGAAGAATACTGAGAGAAAGAGATACAAGCAAGAAGAGAAGAAGGGGTTGTCGAGGTTGTCGGAGAAGGAAATCTACAGCAACTCCAACCCCTTGTCCCACCTCTAGATCTCCTAAGGCTGAGAGCCTCTGAATCACTCGGCGTCTCAATCTTTGACACTCCCAAACAGTCCACTGCTCAATCAATCTTGCCTCGAACACCACACTCTACTGGTCTGCAGAGATCTATATAAGGACGGAGGATACAGGGTGGAAAAAGAAGATGTTTTTGGCCGAAAACAACAGCCTCCGTACCACCCCCTCTTCACCTAAAACAGCCCATGTCTCCCTCACAAATACTTTCCAAGATCCACCTTGAAAACGCCTCGTACTCCTAGCCTATAGCTTCACACAGCTTGCTGGCTCTACGACCTCGCCATCCCTCTAGGATCCTGATCCAATATGTGCTCTAATACCATGTGAGAGTGCATAGTGGAATGGACACCTTGTGGCTGAGAGAGCACTCAAGAAAGAAATGCTCACAAGGAGAAAGGGTGAAAAAGGAAGAAAGATTGCACGAGTGATCTCCTCTGAAAAGCCCTCTATATCACTGGGCAAAAACCACCTGAGAAGATAACAAATGAGGGGAGTGGGCCCTATCTATAGGGTCAGCCCCAACCTCAACCAACCGACTAGCAGGGTGGCATATAGCCAACGCCTTGCCCTAGAAAAACTGACCCCTATATTAGGCCCACTAGGGGCTAGCCTCCACTTGCCCTATAAGGGGCTGCGCTCCGACCTAGGTGGCTAACCAAGAAGTCTGCTAGATAGCTGACCTGCAAGTCAGGCTATCTGCCCCAAAAGGGTGGCCAAACCTGGCCCCTACACAAGCCCATCCATGGCGCCTCAGAAGAGGCATCCCCATGGCAGCAAAGTAGGCATGAACAGCCTCGTACATGGGCAACAACCCCTCCAGCACAAGGTATCGTGCTAATAGACCCAGAGGGCCTTAACCTATGCCATGAGCAATGCCAAGCCCGACTCTACCTAAGCCTCACAAGAGGGGCAGGCACACCCACAACACTAGCCCTCACTCATCTACCCTAGCGGGCAAGCACACCCACAAACAAGTCTAGGTGCAAAATCAAAGGTTTAGTCTTACAATTACCCAAATTTGGCCTCATAGACTTGTATTGCAAAGAACTTGAACTTGTCAAGATAGTGTTGCAACTGATTGATCCATCCTTAGCAAGTTCATTCTATAATTAAGAATAGGAACATATGCCCTTACTACTAAATCGTTCCTTCTAGCTTGAGTAGTGTGACGAATCACATTTTCTAAGCCATGTCATGTTTTTTGTTTTTTGGAATTTAAGTGCAAAGTACACACTATTGTGTATTTTGGTATCTATAAGGGAATCTCTAGTACAGGGACTAACGGCCAAGTCCTCTAAATTTCAGCCCACTATTAGCATTTTGCTTGATAAGATCTTGTAACAAAAGCAACCCTCGAGTCTCTACTATCTAGATATATAAGATTCAAGTTGCTAATGGATTTTCAATCCACAATAGATATTTTGTAATGTCAACATCGGCGAGTCAGAACCAAACTTTGCAAGGGTCTTAAAACAAGTTTTTGTAATGTCCTTGCAAAGTGTAAGGTGCATCGGATGCCGTATGTGCCACCGGGGAACAAGAATGCTCATATTCGCATGTGGATGCTATGTATATGAAGGAAACAAGTGCAACGGACACCAAGATCCGTATACCACACCGTTGGATCAGCACCAAATTTTGCAAGGGTATTAAAACAAGTTGTTTTAATGTCCTTGTAAAGTGTAAGGTGCATCGGATGCCGGATGTTACACGAGGGAACAAGAATGCCCATATTTGCATGTGGATGCTATGTATGTGAAGGAAAAATGCAGAATGGACATCTGCATCCGTATATCCCACCGTCGGAACCAAACTTTGCAAGGGTGTTGGAAAAATTGGTTTCAATGTCCTTCCAAAGTATCAAGTGGATCGGATGCCGTATGTTACACCATGAAACAAGAATGCATATATTCGCACATGGATGCTACGCGATATGAAGGAAAAATATGCAACGTACATCTGCATCCGTATATTCCACCATTAGATTAGCACCAAACTTTGAAAGGGTCTTAAAACAAGTTGTTTTAATGTCCTTGCAAAGTGTAAGGGGTATTGGATGCTGGATGTGCCACTGGGGAACAAGAATTTTCATATTTGCAAGGGTCTTTTTTTCATGGCTAGAAGCACACCGATGCATGTATTTTCATGGCTAGAAGCACACCAATGCATGTATTTCAATGATCAGGCATGATGCATGGTGAACAACTAGGAAATATCCAAGCTATGCAATTGACATTAGATGGGCATGATACTTTGCATAGGCATTGAAATTGCCTTGTTTAAGGTTTGTGCAAAATATTACTCCCAAAAAATACAATTTCTATGGTTAGAAGCACACCAATGCATGTTTTTTAATGCTCATGCATGGTGCATCGTGAGAAACTAGGAAATATCCATTCCAAGCCATGAAAATGGCATGAGATGGCAATAAAACTTTGACCAAGCCATGAAATCACCTATTTTATGGATTTTACAAAGTTTCATGTCCATAAAATAACACTTTCATGGCTGTTAGAAGCACATCAATGCATGTTTTTTAACACTCATGCATGATGCATGGTGAAAAACTAGGAAATATTCATTCCAAGCCATACAAATGACATCAGATGGCTATGATACTTTGCGCAAACATTAAAATTACTGAGTTTAAGTCTTGATCAAAGTATTTTGTCCATCAAATACCATTTCAGGGCTATAAGCACACCGATGCATGTTTTTGAATGCTGATGCATGATGCATGGTGTAAAACTAGGAAATATCCATTCCATGCCATGAAAATGACACCAAATGGCCATGATACTTTGCACAAGCCTTGAACTCACCCATATTACTACTTGCACAAAGTATGATGCTTATCAAATGTCATTTTCATGTGGCTAAAAGTTGCCACATGCATGTTTTGCAATGACCATGCATGATGCATGGTGTGAAACTAGGAAATATCCAATGAAAATGACATCGAATGGCCATGATTCTTTTCATAGGACTGAGGATTTTGAAAAATATCATGCACATCTAATACCATATGCATGGCTAGAAGTACAATGATATATGGTTTAAAGGGTGCAAGGTGTGATAAAAAAGGAGATATGATAAAAAAAGTCAACACGCACCCTAAAACAAGGCCTCCCAGGCTACAAGATTTTGTAATCCAATACAAGTCATCATTTATTAAACCTAGTAAGAAACTAGAATTGAGAGAAGTATTATAAGTTTTAGGAAATGCAAAAACAAAGGAAAACTTTATTTTCGTTGGTATAGGTGCTGGTATATATTGATGCCTATACCGACTTAGATAAATTTTCAAAATGCAAACCCAAATGCCTCTTTTTTTGCCACACCTCTCTTGTTTGAGATCTTTCCAACTTTTTGCCTCTTCCTCATGACCTTTCCACTATCTCTCTACCCTCCCCTGCCATCCCTACACCACCCACACCACTGTTGGCCCACTCCCCTCCACTCTAAGCTTGAAGAAGAAGATTTCTATTTTGGGAACTAAAGAAGTGGATGATATTTTGAGTGGTTTGTCTTCGAATTTCTTCTTTTAGGTAAGCTTCCCAACCCTTTCATCTACATTAGAATAATCTTTGGAATCTGCATTGTGTGTTTACACGTTTCTTATGTCTTTGTGGTTGCACAAAAGGCAAAAATGAGATTTTTCTACGGCCCAGGGGAGATGCTACCAAAATTTGAATCCAATTACTTGCTTGCTTGATATGATTGCATCTTGTTGCTTGCTTGACTTCATTGCTTTCTTGGTATCATGCTATCTTGTTTGTGTTCTTTCATTTCTCTTGTTTGTTTTGATTACTTTGTTGCTTGACATTGTTGCTTTTTACTCATTGCTTGATTTGTAGCATAATTTTTAGCACTCATGCACAATGCATGGTAAGAAATTTGAAAATACACATGCACAACATTGAAATTGATGCCTGATCCCCATCAAACTTTGAAAGCACAAGGGTTTTTATCTTGTTGAAGCTATGTAAATTATCATGCCTATCAGACACACATAGATATGCTAGAAGCACTCATGCATGATGCATATTTAAGAATTGTGAAAATACACCTGCCCAACCACGCAAATGATATCCTATTAACTCAAAATTTTGCAAAGATAAGGGTATTATTGGTATTAAGACTTGTATAAAGTATCATATCCATCAAACCCACACACATATGCTAGAAGCACATTGATGCATATTTTTAACACTCATCCAAGTTGCATGGTAAGAATTGTGGAAATACACATTCACGACCATGAAAAAGATACCTGGTTCACATAAAACTTTTGCAAGAACAATTCTATTACTTTCATTTAGGCCTATACAAATTATCATACCCATCGAGAGTGTTGATGATGCAATCATTAAGGATGCTTGTATATTTAAAGAAATTATGAGATTCACACATTGGGTCAAACCATAGGCTTGAATGTTTCTTGGAAAACTCTTCATGTTATCAAGTAAAATGCGTGTGTTATAAAAAAAAGTTATTCCTTAGAATTTTAGATACTTCTTCACACTATGTACTATGAGTAATGATGTACTTAAGACTTTTGATTAATATTTCACACTTAGACAATACAGAAATAGTGACAATAATATCAATGTTGTGAATGGTAGTACTGAATCTTTGGCAACGATAAGATACTTTGCAGTAACTGAATGGTTAACCATTGTGTAATTTTACTCCACATATGCATTTTGTGCTGCCATTTCTTGGTAAGAATGGCAGTTATAGAATGGTTGCCATTTCTTCGTAAGAAATGGCAGTTAAGAGATAGTTGCCATTTTGTGCTGCCATTTCTTCTTAGAAAATGGCAGTCAAGAAGTGCTTGCCATTTCTTTGAATGAAGTGGCAGTCAAGAAATGGCTGCCATGTCCGACCAAGAAATGGCAATCAAGAATTTGTTGCCATTTCTTATGAAGAAATGGCAGTCAAGAATTTGTTGCCATTTCCTCATAAGAAATAGTAGTCAATAATTTGTTGCCACTTCTTCATAAGAAAGGGCAGTTAAGAATTGGCTTCCATTTGAAAGGGCAGTTAAGAATTGGCTTCCATTTGGTGCTACCAATTATTGCTAAGAAATGATAGTCAATAAAAGGTTGCCATTTTTTGGTGCCATTTCCTCCAAAGAAATGGCAGTTCAAGAACTAGTTGCCATTTCTTACTGCCATTTTTACACAAAATATGGCAATTTGAGAAACTGTTGCCATTTTGTACATAAGAAATGGCAAAATTGGAAATTATGTGCCATTTGCTATTGCCATTTCTACCTAGTTTTGTAGTAGTGTTTCTCCCTTGCACTCGAACTACAAACTCAAGCCTCAACTATTCCATTTCATGGTTTCATCTTCTATCCCTCTCAACCATTTCTATCTCCCTTGCACTCTTCCTACAACTCCAATCCCCTCTCGTAGTGGACCCTACACAATCTAGGAGCTCCTCACCCAATCTTCCCTCCCCCTCTGTAGGACAATGCGAGAGCCTCTCCTCCCCTGATCTTGAAATCGTGACATATGGGAGCTCCTCTCTCACTCTTCAAAAGCCCAATTTGGATGCTCTCAAAAACTTCACTAGGTTGGTATAGGAGGTGAATGTGAAGGAGGGGCAACTAGTCTCTCAAGGTCAGAAGATTACCATCATTGAAAGCGTGATTGAAAATATGCTAGGCATTCCTAGAGGAAATGCAAGCACACTTCTTCGAGAAGTAGTGGAAGAGACATGATATCCTAGATGTATACCCCAACACTTAGATTAGTAAAGATGGTGGAGTCAAGCTTTCTAGCTTGCCAACAAACCTCCAAGATGTGCTGAAGAAGACCATTCACTTCTTTCTTGATACAAGAGGAACCGTGAAGTTCTGGCAGGTTCAAGTAGCAATAGAGAGATTGAAAGGACATGATGCATCTTTCTCAAGGGCGATCTCCAAGAGCGTGATAACCAACCTGAAGAATTCAATGGATGGCAAATCCCAATTGTCATCTGAGTCTGCTGGAGTTGCAATGCACCTGATGGCATGTACCCTTAAAGGGATTTTTGAGCAATACAATAAGAAGATGTCTCATAAGGAGACTTTTCTACAAGAGAAAGCCACTGATGCAGCAAAGGTAGCGCAACTTAAGAAAATTGTCAAAGAAGGTGCAGAAGCTAAGGTAGACAAGGCATAAGCGAGGGCCTTGTAGGCACAAGAGCAAGTTGGGGCCGCTGCAAAAATGGCTGACATGGAAAGGCATAGAAGAGAAGAAGGAGAAAAGCATATCAAGGAGCTCTGAGATAGGCTTGAAGAAGTGAGAAGTGATGGGGACATCGCGGACAAGGAGCTAGTAATGATGGAAAAGGTGCTTGAAGATCAGAGAGCCGAAAAGGAGCGTATTTATATATAGCTCTACAACATGTAGAATGCATTGAAAATTAAAAAATACTAGATGATGAACGAGCTGAAAAGGAGAATGCAAAAACCAGAAAGGTGATGCAGGAACTACGAGAGAGCTTCAAGGCGAGGAAGCATGGTGTAGAGAGCAGCTGGGGTGGAGAAGACAACGAGGCAGCTCTCCAGGCCAAGAAGGATACAGAGAGTAGCCGGGGTGGAGAAGACAACGAGGCAACTCTCTAGGCCAAGAAGGATACAGAGAACAGCCATGGTGAGGGTTATTTTTTCAAAACACTGTTGGAAGTTCAAACAGTAAGCTACAAGACCTTGTAACAAGATCATGATAGGGCTGTGCACGAGATTGCTGTGGCTTTCGATAGTTTTGAAAAGCAGTCCGTTGTCCTGAGAGATTTCCAAACTAGAGTGGAAGTCTTGGAAACAACCCATGTTGATGTTTTTGAGCAATTTAAGAAGCTTCAATAGATGCCGAGCGATTCAGATGAAGCTGTTGCACAGAGTGAGCAAAGAGTGGAGGAGATGAAGGAGAACATCTGCAGCCTTAGAATGAGGAAGGAATTAAGAATTAGCTTTATCATGTATAGAGCAAGACTGTGGTATTGATGGCCGCAATAGTTAAATCATATGCCTCTGCTGCTATGTAGCAGGGTCCAAAATGCATGGTCTGCCATACCCCCATGATTGCATGATCCGATGGCCTAGATGCTACCACCTTGTGCATGCTTTTTTCTTTTTGGTGTTTATGCACGTTTCTCTTGAAAACGATGTTGGATGACCTCCTTGCAGAAATAGACCCGGAGAAGGAGGAAAATAGCTATAAGGAGGATATGCTTCGGTGGTGGGTGTATTACTTGGAGTCGGCAAATACGGTGAATATTAATTTCCCTAGCTATTGTTTTTCTTGCTCCTTTAAGGTACTTGTCAAGCTCATGATGTAGGTTTCTTTTGGTAGGATATGATGGAGGCACAAAATTATATAGAGCGCAAAGACCAAGTTGAAGAGGACCCCAAGTGAAAGGAGGAGTTACTATGGGCGTACAAGTTGAAAGAGTCAAGCAAGCAGTGTGTGATCCAAGTGTGTGAAGAGGTCTGCAATAGTACATTAGACTGGCCTAAAGAGCTAGGAGATGCCGGATATAGAGAGGTTGATAAGATAGTTGGGACTTTGGAATTTCCTTGAGCTGCAAAATGCCATTGTATTTTGAAAAAGTAAAAATCTTGCAGATATTTCTTGGACTTGTGGACTTTCTCGGCCTGCCATCATCCATGATCTATGGTGCTCGTAATACCTAATTCTGTGTCGACCTGCTTCCATGTTAGTACCTAAATGTTTTAAGTAGCCCAGTGGTTGAAATATGACGGTTAAAGATAACCAGTCTAAAGGGGATTGTTTTAGTATAGCATTGTGCAATAAATTTTAGGATCAATGCACAACAGTAGTGCATGGTGATAGTGCAAGATAAGTGATTACCAGTGCGGTGACTGGTTGCACTAGGATATTAATAGCCACCAGTGTGGTGGTTTGCTTCTATCATTACAAGATGAATGGATTTGTCGATTTGTGGATTTGTTATGGGATTTAATAAAACTAGCATGGTGGTTGTTGGGATATACTAAAAACAAGCATGGGATTTACCGTTTGGGATTTACAAAAACAATTTAATAAAACCAGCATGGTGGTTGTTTGGGATACAAAAAAGCATGGGAGTTATTGTTTGGGGTTTACAAAAACAAGTGTGGTGGTTAGTTTGGGAGTTACTAAAAGAAGCATAGTCTCAAATACATTTTCCATTTTCTAGGATAAGTGGAATATTGTTTCCTCGCAATGAGACTACATTTTCTTAGTACTATCTCAGACTACATTTTCTTATTGTTTGGGGTTTACAAAAACAAGTGTGGTGGTTAGTTTGGGAGTTACTAAAAGAAGCATAGTCTCAAATACATTTTCCATTTTCTAGGATAAGTGGAATATTGTTTCCTCGCAATGAGACTACATTTTCTTAGTACTATCTCAGTCATCTTGGTCCACCGCTCCAAGATACCCCAAGATGTGCTCATGCGTGTCTAAATCAAATTTGTAGACACTCTTGCCCTTCTTTCATTGTGGCATAGGTTGCATCTGGAACTTAATAGCTCTTACTCGATGAGAGTACACAAATGTTTGTGGACTCTTATGTAGCAGTTCGTAATTGCAGCCTCTCTTGGATATTTTTTTGTACCAAAAAGCTCCGACTACTACATCCCACTTCTCATAGGTTGTTCCCCAATTATCCTTAAATGCTTCCTCAACCTTGTGCTTAGGTTTTGTGCACTATAACAGAAAGTATGGGTCATCTTTCTCATTTTACCTAGATGCAACGGCAATTGCAAAGTTATCCCCCTGTTTAAGATAGTCAGTGAGGTCATCAAAACTCTCCCCAAACTATGGCGAGTCATTTGTCTCTCCATTGTTGTCACTCCATTTGAACATAGAGGGAAAACTTGAACTTGCTCCCATGTCTTAATAGTTGCAATGTTCTCACAATCATCATGATCCCCTATGATGCATCCACTATAAAAACAAGAAAGTTTTCTTGTTTTAATTAGTTGGTTGTTTGAAAAGCCCCATATGCTATGCAAACCATGAACTCCTCTAATTTTCCCGCAATCGTACCAGCTTCTCCTTTGCACTTCATCCACTCTCACTTCATGGAACACTCTACGTACTATAGTATTCTTAAGGCTTTGTTTACTATATGTTGAATGTGTGCTTGTAGAGAGGTTGGTTGTAAGCCATGTTACAACATCATGGGCATCATTGAGTTTTTCTTGAGGGCATGCTAATTGGTGTTTAAACAGAGCTTGCTTAGTAACAACACCACATCCATCATGTTTGCCCTTGCCATGGCTAGACCTAAAGAAATTTGAACCTTGAGACTGCCGGTCAGGGATTTGAACCTTGAGACAAAGTAGAATCCACGGGCTGATTTAAATTGAGAGGTAGCACCATCTGACCACAGCCAATGTTGTTTTATATTTTCTACATGGGGATTTTCCTTTTTCAGCCATTCCCAAGCTAGTAGAAAAGCATGCTACACAAATAAGGTGTCATGTTCCCTATCATCTAAAAGGTAGAAATGGTATGTGCATTGCACTGACCTAGACTCTCGTGAGTCAGCAAGCAGATTGGCATCAAGCATGGAAGAATCAAGCAAATTACAATACATGATATGCACAAGAATTGTTATCTGCTTGTGGTACCAATGAGCACTTTGTATGTCATCTTGTTCTTGAAATGAATAATTTTCAGCAAAATCTATGATAGAGACAATAGTGTCATGGGGAAAATTGGCAAGGCATGTCTGCTTATCTTGCCAGTTGGCCATGAAATTGTGAAGCATATATTTTGGGATGGATTGAACCACGTGACCTATAAGCTCTTTTGAATGAGTGCTCTTATATGACAATAGCCTGGCCCATCTCTTTTTATTAGATTTTTCAACATTGACATTTTCAAATCTCCTCCATTTTAGAGCAACATGGTTGTCTTCCCTTATTTCATTTGGATAGACATTGAATGTCTTCTTCTTCAGCTTCAAACTACAATGCTTGCATGTTCCATGATGCATTCAATGTGGTGCCACTCACGGTCTCCCTTTGGACAAACCACTGGCTCCCATAGAGGCCTTAGGCTACAAAACCTACCCTCCCTTGCAACACATGATGAGGATCTAGGTAGACTACAGACTCCGCATTCATTCGAGAGGCATAGGCATCGATCCCCATGGAGTAATGCTCCAACATGACCAGATCTCAAGTCATTCATAGCTTGCTAGGCTAGGTCAAAGTCTATGTGTTTTTTGCAACAACGAATTATCCTGTCTTTGAGTTTCTTGATGTACCAGGGCATACAATGCTCAAAGCTCCTTTGCCCAATTGAAATTTTCAGATTTCGATCCCTAAACTTGAGATACAATTCCATTTGACCCAACATGCGGAAATAACAGAACAATGAGCCCCCTTTTTACACTACTAAAACAAGACAAAACACAATCTAATTAAAGTATATAATGAAGCAAAACAATTTCAAGCACCACGCTAGTTTAGGACAGTCGCAATTTCAACTACCGGGCTAGTTTAGGAAAGTCACAATTCCAATCATCGGGCTAGTTTAGGACACATCAACCACTAGGCTGGTTTAGGACACGTTTAGGACAATCGACCGCCAGGCTAGTTCAGAACACATTTAGGACAGTCACAATTTCAACCATCGGGATGGTTTAGGTCATTGTCACAATTTTCAATCACTGGGCTGGTTTAGCCTGATGGTCTCAACTTCACATAGTAGAGTACAATAACAAGTATATTGCTTTTCATTTTTGAATTTCACAATTAGAAAATAACAATATATTGCTTTTCATTTCTGAATTTCACAATTTCAATCATAATTTATGTCAATTGCTGCTTGTTGTTTGTCCTAAACCAACCCTGGCTTGAACCAACACGGGGCTGGTTTAGGATAATCACATTAAGTACAAGCTATCCCGATCTTGAAATAGTGGTATATGACCCGAATAGAAAGAAATTAAATTTAACAAATTCAAGTACTAAGAAACACAAAAATTTCAACCATCCGGCTGGTCAATAACTAATGTCTGTTCAACCACGCTTGTTCAAAACAATCACATAACTGGTGATTGAGATGAAGCCCACGGTTGCATGATGTTCCAACCACCAGGCTAGTTTAGTAAAATAACAATATATTGCTATCACTATTGCAAAATATATTACTGTTAATTTCTGCTCAACCACACCACCGGGCTGGACAACAACAAATGTCTATTCAACCACGTTGGTTTAGGACAAGCACATAACTGCCGGTTGAGCTAAACCAGCCTATGGTTGCATGATGTTCCAACCATCGGGCTGGTTTAGGAAAAGCACATTTATCCAAGCATGGTTAAGAAATGAAACAAGTAAACTATGCCAAAGCTTAACCACAAACAACCACCGGGCTAGTTTAGGCACCACTGACTTGCATCGTATCTAGCATGTGTATGATGTGCTCCTCCAGCACCTTGCGTCCCGTCCGCTTTTTACAGATGTTCTTTCTATTTAGAGAAACCTTCATATTTTCGTGCCAAAATGTCGTCACTGTAGCAATGAATTTTGCACTTAGGCTATCTCTCCTTTTCTTGCATTCTTTTGAAGCCCAAAGACTTCTCAGATCGGGATGATCATGCATTGATTCTGCTCTATGTTCAACCGTGCTGGAGCCACATTGGTCCTGTTGATTGACAACATCTTCGACATTGTGCACCCAAGCCGTTTCTCTTTTGTTTCAGGGGACACCAACATATCTAATGTCACCCTCTTTGTAGCTAGTTAATCTAATCCGTGCACCCCTTTCACTTTTTGTAGGCCATTTCTCAGGTTAGAGAGTGTCGCCTCTTGGGTGTGCATCTCTCGAGGGGTTGGTAGGGTTGTTACTCTATGAACTTTAGGGTGCAAGCTAAAGCTTGTGAAGACTCGAGACTAGGAATCACGTGAATGTCCTAATGTTGCTGCCTCGAATGCTCCCACCATAGCTCGTGTTCTTTGCTTCGATGGCAATGATCAAATACATGCATCTGCAACCGCTTCTTGCTACTGCTTTGAAAGGAGTCTTATTTCTTCTTGTTGTTTCTCCTTCTTAAATGTTGCAAAAGTGTCTTCCGTTGCCGTTGCGATATCATGCCAGTGATTTCCTCGACCCACACTCTATTGCTTGTGCCTTGACCTGGCTTTTTAGCGTTCCTATCTCGTAGCCTCTGTCTACTTCTCTTGCAAGCCATGGTGAGTTGCATGTTGCCATTGATGCCATGGCCACGATCAGTCCAGACTAGACCCAGAGAACCTAGATGGTGATGCAAGCAAATAATAGAAGACAACTTACTTGAAAGAAGACAATGGCAAACCAAAGTCTATGCAAGGTCATGTTGAAGTGCGTGCTTGTTGTTTGCTGCTAGCACATTTGCAGGGTGGGGGCAGGTTGCAGGTACTTAATCTTCTAAGATTTGATGGGCGGGAGGTGTGAAAATTTGAAATTTGTAGGAGTAGCAAAATTTTTAGCCACCGGTTTTCACCCCTCCGGTGATACACATAAGAACAATTGGATATCCCAAACAAGTGCAATGTGGCCTAAAATGCTTCAAAACACAAATAGGCCAAAGGGCATGCTATCAGGTTAGATGCTATGTATTATGAACTGCAGTGACCTTTGGCATGCTTATGAGCCATATAGCAAGCAAGTGCATGGAAAAAGAAACAATTCAAAATTGTAAATATTGTTGGATTTATTAAAAGATCTTCAATGCACATGCACAAATTGCACTTTTTCAACTTCTTTTATTTTAGGGTGAATCTAGATACCAATACCAACAATTATCAATGTCTTAAGACCACCATGTAGTAGTACCACTAGTGTGGATTCTAAATTTTCCCCAAAAAAAAAAAAAGTTATGGAGCATGCACCTTGCGTGCCCTCAAATGGGTATGCATCACTTTAGCACAACATTGGAGGCCCATTAACCCATGCCTAATGTTCTCATTTAGGTGTGTCCTTGGGTTGAGGAGAAGCTCACATAGTGCACTTTTGAATGATACTTGGTTGCATGTATGTTTAGAACGAAATTTTGATGTTTTTGAATAAATTGCTATATCCTATAGTCTTCAAGATGCATGCTTCATATGCAACATAGCACTTGTAATGCTTTAATGGTCTCATTTTATATCCTTATTCCATAATTTTTTGCTCTCATGTTCAAGTTTGGAATGTGTACTACAACTTGAAGACAAAGTTTGCTAAATTTCATTGAGCAATGCATAAGTTATGGGTCATGTAAGATCCCTATATATAGAAAAGTCCTTGAACCTCACAAAAAATGTCTACACTAGGCAAACAATGACCCACTAGTATAGCTAATGTGCTTCCTCATATTCTTGGTTTTGTTAAAGGTAAATGGCAAACATATGCGCCATTTGATAGGATAGAGATTTGTTCGCTTAGATTATCCCGACTGAGGACTGCCACATCATAGCTTTGGCTCAATTTACTTCTCCTATTGTTGGGAAGGCTCTAAGGCTGTCGGCAATTACTGACTTTTTATAAATTTAATATCTTTTGTGAAATTTTTGCACCATAGCTTTGGCTCAATGAGGCTCTCAGCGATTGTTGTTGAGTTGTTATAAGTTGTCTTTGGATGTAATCTCTTTGTTCAACTTTTGCTCTTAGCAATGCTTGAGTCGTTATACTCATCGGGTGTAATCTCTTTTAAGTTTCAACTTTAATATAAGGAATACTATTATTGCAGTCCTTGTCGGTAGTGGTCACTTTTGGTTGAGTTTTGATTGCAGCCATTGCACAAGGAAATACATTTTCCTTAGTTTAGGATTGATTGCAAGAAACACTAAAATAGTTCGAGGAACCAACATGGTGGTTGCAAGAAAAAACATTTTCATTGGTTTATGATTAACTGCAACCCACAACAAAATAGAACCAGTGTGGTGATTGTAAATGGAAATACATTTTTCTTGATTTTATGACTAACTACAAGTAGCACTAAAATACTTCACAGAACCAGGGTGGTGGTTGCAAGGAGATACATTTTCCCTCCATTTTCCTTGGTTTGGAATTAACTATAACCCCCACTAAAATAGAACCATTGCGGTGGTTGCACAAGAAAACACATTTTCCTTTGTTTAGGGTTAACTTTAGAATGAAGGAAAATGTATTTTTTTGTTTAGGATTATCTTTTAAATGAAGGAAAATGTTTAACTTTCTGCAACCACCGCACAAAATAGAACTAACATAGTTGTTGGAGGAGATACTTTTTCCTTGGTTTAGGAACTACAACCCGCACTAAAATAAAACCAACACGATGGTTGCACAAGAAATAAATTTTCCTTTGTTTAGGTGTACCTTTTGACCACTCGTTTTAAACTCGATGCGGAATATACGAACAATTGTGGGACTCCAATGTGGGTCTCAAATGACCAAGCTAATTAATGTAAATAGATTTCCTTTGGTTTAATTAGGAGTAGCTACAGCCACATCCAAAAACCAGTGTGGTGGTCACGCCAAGCCAATGTTAGTGCGGTGGTTGCGAATCTAGATCAACATGGAAGAGCTATGCATAGATGATAGGTGGCAAACTGTAGGTAGATGACATGTAGCGAGTTGCAGGTAGATGGCAGAACAAATTGTGGACAATCTATTGTAGGAAGTTGTAGTTTCTTGTCTACTCTTCTTATGTTCTTATCTTCTTTCTTTCTTCTCTTCTCTTCTCTACTCTTCTTGTCTTCTCTTCTTCTCTGCAGTTCATCATGCAGCCATGAAGCTCTTCAGGAGGCTCGCTTGACCCTCGAGATGGCTTCGTACAGCAATTATATAACATTTTGGGACACCTTCCCACTCCATAGGAATTATATACATGCATGAAGAGCACTCAAAACACCCCTCATGAGTTGAGAGTACAGACTCCAAACCACCCCACACCCACACCACCTTAGATTACTCATGTGGAGTCAAGACAACCTAGTAGACAAGTGGCAGAGCTGCCAGCCTTCTCCCCTGTGGTCAGGAGTCCCTTCTCCCCTACATTCAAGAGTCCCTTATAGTTCACAGATCCGCTAGCCTTCCCCCTTGCAGTCAGGTGTCCCTTCTAGATCACAGAGCCGCTAGCTTAGTCGGGAGCCCCTTCTCTAGAGGCGAGTGCCCATCGCAGTAGCTCA
Source organism: Dipteris shenzhenensis (assembly GCF_047967505.1). NCBI lineage: Eukaryota > Viridiplantae > Streptophyta > Polypodiopsida > Gleicheniales > Dipteridaceae > Dipteris > Dipteris shenzhenensis. The sequence continues at coordinate 29,436,894 of NC_141600.1, forward strand.
TCACATGACATGGTAGAAGGCATAGTAGTAGGGACAAATTTGGCACAGGATGCATGGCACATTGCCTTGGGGGTAGCACTAGGGGTGGGGATGATTTAGATGCAGATGTGCCAGAGGGTGATGGTACGATTTACTATGATACCACTGAGATGGGCAACATCTTGTAAGATGCATGGGGGAAGGATATCATGTCCTTCATGTGCTCTGTAGCTCATAGAACTACAGAGATTGCTTTATTCCATTCAAAGAGCAAAAAGAAAGTTTGGCTGAGGATACCATAAAGACTTTACGTAGGACGTATCCCAATCCAGAACATCATGAGTTCACATACAAATGGGCAAAGATAAAGATTAGCAATATCCTTGCCAATAAGAGGTATTTGCTTAAGAGGCAGGCACTAGCCAAGTTTGCTAGGAGAGAGGGCGGACAACCACCAAGGGGCCAGCCACACACTACTCATAAGCACGAGTGGAAGAAAGCCATGAAGGTAGCAAAAGAGGACTCCAGTCTGCTCCCAGTCTGCAGCATGTGGAGGCATGACAGATCCAGATGGAGCAATATGGAAACTTGCATTTTGGAGCAGGGGGTATTGTGTCATGGGAGGCCCAATTTAAGAGTATCGATCTCAAATTATATTGTATTTCTGTGGTTTATCAGGAGGTTGTTCCTTTGTACTAACCCCTCTGCAATTTGTGTCATCTTGCAGCTTGATATCATAGGCAGATACCCTACTCCTACCGAGACATCCTACCATCGTGGACATTGTAGGCGACATACTTGGAGGCACTTCTATGACGAGGGGTTAATTACTAAGGAGTAGTATATCCGGGCTACTGGAGCGCCCTTGCAAGTATTTATAAGTACTTAAAAAAATGTCAATGTAGTAAATAAAGATTTGATTTTTCATACATTGATACATGTCCCTTGTTTACAGACTCTTGGGGATATTGAGAAGGAAGTAGGTGAGGATACTCTGGAGGAAGAAGGCAACGAAGAAGGCTCTATTGATGGGAGCGAGGACGAGGATGCCTCCAAGTAGTCATAGAAGTAGTGCTAGCTATCCTTTTTTGAACTTGAAGCCATAGGTGGCTTGGCTTTGTGCTATATGTATATATAAGCAGAACTCTTTATTGATTGTTGGCTGGGTCACTTTGATGAATCACATTATGCTTTGAAACATATGTTTATCCGTCCTTGTGAGATACATTCATTTCATTTGCAATTTTATTAATATATTCAGGAGCGCATGCAAGTTTGTGCTAAGTACTTGGATCATTTACACGATTATGCTATGAAGTGTGCAACTATAGAAGAATTTATCAGAACTATAACATGATTTGGTGCGCATGCAAACTAGAATAGCAGTGATGACAATTTTAGTATGAATCACATTATGCTATGGAGCATACACAAGTTTGCATACGTTCTTAAATGAATTACTTGCTTCAAAAAAATGAAGGGATCATTAGTTATTAAAGCATTTATTATTTGCAAATTTCAAAGTATTTATCATGAGTTAATAATTAGAGAAATTTAACACAATGTTGTCATCTTACTATATAGTCTAATTTATAACTTTTCAATTTCCTAGAAAAATAATGTTTGAAAATGAGTAGAATAATTGTCCAATTGCTTCCATAAAAAATCATTTATGAATTAAGAAATTTTAAACATCACATATTCTTTGTCAATACATGTATAGATCTACCTTGGATATTAGTTCCCTATCTACTTACACGAGGACATCAAAATAGATTAGTAGAACAATTGTATAAATGGTTAATGAAAAAATTATTTATAATTTAAGAAATTTAAACACAAGATATCGCTCCTAAACCTTTTAAACATGGCTAGGTACTTCACATGAAAATTGTTAAATTTTCAAGGACATCAAAGCATTAAACAATAAATTGTATTGAAGCATAGCATCGTATCGCCACTCTTACTGAAAGGAATGCAAAGGAAGCTAATTGCCTATGTGGGGGATGATAAAACGGAAGGAGGAAGGGTCTGCATCTTGGAAGCGAGGCCAATGCATGGAGGTTTCTGTGATGGCAAGCACGTAAGATGCGAGGCCAGCGACGAGAAACGCGAGGGTTATTGCAAAGATGCGCTTGGATGAGTGAGGAGGGACAGGCGGCGCAGTGGTGAAAGCAAAGAGGACGACGTGAGGTGGGAGAAACAGGCTAATAGCGAAGGCGACGATGCCCGCACCGGCGAGGAGAGTGAAGGGGATCAAGGAAGCGAAGCTCAGAATGCTGCCGGGGAGTTTGTGATAGTAGTAAACGAGAGGGGGAATGAGGGTGAGAAACAGGAAGAACACGAAGAGGATACAGAGGACGAAGCTCCACAGATTGAAGCAATTGAGCTGCTCCATGTTGTCGTTGTAGCGCTGATCTTTGTAGTACTGGTTCACTTCGCCAAATCGAGATTTGTCGAGACGAACGCAAATGCCTCGATTGCTCGGAATTACAAAGAGTGGCATTATTCCTGCTTCCACCACCACGAACAGCGACATCCACACACTCAGTATCTCCACCGGACTCACTTCCAAGCGCTGCGCTAGCCTGCTCGCAACGCTCGCCTGGTATCCCACCCCCTGCATCAACAGCGCCATCCCCACCCACCATGGCCTCCGTTCCACTATCTCTATCAACTCATCTATCTCCGGCAGCACCCCCGGCGTTGCAACCATCGCTTCCTTCCACAGTGCGTTTCTCGGATCCCAGCCCTGCAAACATAAATACTTGTCCGCCTTCAGCACATCTCCCGCCGGGAGCTCGTCACTTCCCGGCCACGGGACAGCGAGCTTCAAACTCGGTGCCTCGTCAAGGATACGATGCGTACCGAACAATTGACTCGCAGCTGTTTGTTCATCAGACTCTCCGCTGTTCGTAAAGAAAGAGTTATATGCGTCTGCATCTATGCCTATCCACACTACCAGGGGACAAATTCGCTTAGCGATCCTGATCGATGAAACGTTTCTTAGTCGCTGACGCATCGTCATGGCTGCATATCCTGCCGTCAAAACCCAGGCCACGCATACTTGAGGCGACAAAAATTTAAGGAGGATCAAAACAAAATTGTCTGCCGAGAAAACAGGAGGAATGCTTAATCGCTTGTCGTTCCAAGAGACGTGAGACGGATTCCAATGAACCAGGCAGAGCACCAAAGCGAGCAGATTGGCTGTGCCCCCGAACAGCACCCTCCAAAGTTCCCTTTTGCAAGAAGGGCCATCTGATGCCACAGCTGCCGCGAACAACACCCTCCGAAGTTCTCTTGAGCACTGCGATGCTCCTCCTGCAACACCTGCCGTTGCCCAAAGTGTTACAATCAAAATGCCCAACTCACAGGTGCTCAGCACACCCATACCAAGAGGGAGTCTATTCGGACGCGAGAAACTGATGGCTTGCTTGAAAATATTTCTCTAATCCATGTTTTTATATAGAGCAAATGATGGTCTTTAGGTATAATTTAGCTTGACATGACTTTACTTAAGCATCCTTATTTCTGACAAAAACAAAAAAAGGAAAGGAGCACAGCTTAACGAGTTAGTGTCTCATAAAAAATGTAAAGTAGCTCAAACAACGAAAAATATTAGTAAAAAAGCAAAGGAGAACGTCACTCTCATAAAAAATGTATAGTAGCTCAAATAATAAAAATATTTCAATTATTAGTTAAAGGGGAGTAAAAGTTCACGAGAAGTCTACATGGGACAATGTTGACTTTACTATGCATTTGTTCCTCCTACATGTTCCTTGCGTGCATAATGTGAAGAGAAACCTTGCTTACTTTACGCAAGGCATTCTAAAGACAAAGAAATAATGAATTCTTATAATTGTATAATTAGTTAAAGAAAAAGCAAAAAGTGTTGATGATCCCACCATCTTTACACAATGTAGGTAAGAGGCATATATTTCATCACTCACATAAAGAAAACAAAAAGAGAAAGAGAAAGAGTTTCACAATCTAGATTATCAAACTTAGTTGTAGCTAGTATGTAAGAGATGGACAAAGCAAGTGTACTAGTGGTTATGCACATTCACAAGCACATCCATGCGTGTGTCAATGATTGCGTTGTGTTTTGTGGAGCACATAAGGAGGCTCGAGAGTGTCCTACTTGTGGCGAGGCAAGATATAGAGCAGACCTCAAAACTTTGGATGTGCCTCATAAGGTTCTGCGATATTTTCCCATAATCCCTCGGATCCAACATATGTTCAAGTGCAAATCCATTGCAGAGATCATGTCATGGCTTTCTTCCCATCCATCAACCGATGGCAAGTGGAGATCTCCCGCAGACACTCCTGCATGGAAGCATATTTCAAAAGCACCTCTTTCACATCTTTGGCATTCACAAACCACGCCCTTTGACCCCATATATATCCCACATCATCATCTATTACTACTTCATTAAGATGCAGATTGAGATTTTTGATTGATGTGAGTTCATCTTGATCATCTTCAGCTTTGGGTTCTGAGTCTTCTTCATCTTTCTCTTCTTTTAACCGTTTTTCATCCACATGATCTTTCTCTACAGTGGGACGATGCCTTTTTCTAGTGCTTGGAACCGTGGCTCTTGCAGTACTAGCCTTTTGCATTTCACGTCGTGGTTTGCTAGCAAGAGCTTCTAGCATAACTGCAGTGGATCGACCTTCATCTTCTTCAATTTTTTTAAATTCCTGTGCACTCAAGGCTTATGTTTCAGCATCCTTAGTGACATCCACCATTTCTTGCTCTAGAAGTTTGTGCTCATGTTCTACACGTTTGTGACAGTGTGCATGTTCTTCTTGCCCCTGCATCGAAGTCTATGCTTGATCTCCTTCATGTGAAGATCCTTGAATCTGAGGAGCATATTGTGTATCCTGAAAGTACTTTGAAAACATAATCTTTGCGTGCATCCTTTTTGCCATCACACTAGGAAATTACTCCCAAGTATATGCAAGAGCCTCCAATACACTTTGTAGCTCTGGAAACTTTGATGGTTGAGGAGGCATCACAAAGGTCTTTGAGTCTCTCCTTGACACAAAAAAATAAAGACCGCCAACTTTAGGATCTGAACTCTTTGTGAAAATATCCATAAAAGTCTCTTTTGGCTCTATCATTATGCCTACTACAAGGCTTGAAGTCATATCTTTTTTGGAGAATGTAGCATCCCATGTATCGTCAACATCATTGAACTCACTTTTTGACATAAGTAGAAAGAGTCTCTTTTCCTTTTGATGAATAAACCAAGCTCTTCTGCCCATGTGATATCGAGTCCACCTACCAAAGCCATTGGGGCTATATTCCTTTCCTTTCCAATTCAAAGTGACATCAAAGACCCATGCTCTAATCTCAGAGTCATTTAGGCTAGCCCCCACATTAGTTGATTGCTCCATAATCCTACAAGAAAAGATAATGAAGAATTTAGATACATATAAGTAAAGTACAATATACAACGCTTGATACAATAAATGTGGGAAATAGCCCAAAAGGCTTTACAAGGCTTCATATGGCAATAAATGTGACCAATAGCAGAGAGGGCTTTACAAAGTATTTTATAGCAATAAATGTGCAAAATAGCCTAGAAGGCTTTACAAGGCTTAAATATTTGTACAAATGTAAGAAAATTAGCCAATAAAGCTTTACAATGAAATAAAATGCCCTCTAGTGATAAAGCTTCAATCTTTGTGATGACATGTAATCTGTCCATCCATTGATTTGCCCTCTAGTGATAAAGCTTCAATCTTCGTGATGACATATAATCTGTCCATCCATTGATATCTGTGCACTGATACCCAACTGATGCAATTTTCATACTAAAAACTGTCCACTGATATCCACTTATGCAGCCCACTGATACTCATTAAATAGTGAATGGTCGGGTTTATTACAAGGCGCTTCATATGGCAATAAATGTGAAAAAATAACCTAGAAGGCTTTACAAGGTTTTTTATGAAAATAAATGA